>NC_068289.1:32490586-32810359 GCF_025860055.1 Xyrauchen texanus | reverse complement strand
TGACCGCACTGGCTAAAGGGAAGTGAGTGGCGTGGGGGTGAGCTCACTGACAGATGGTGCTGGCATGACAGGAAGTACCATGGGCGACTGGAGAGTCACCACTGAGGGAGGAGAGGTAGGATCCTCCTCAGCGACGCCCACGGTGAACGGTGAACCACAGACCAATAAAGTCACCTCTATGTAGTCCCATAGCATCCAGCCACGCGTCACCGGTGGCAACCGCTCCTTGAGCAAAACATGTACATTTTCCCTGAAGAATACCACCAGGGATGAGTCCGGGAAGTCTGAGATATTCAGCAGTTTGATGAAGTCGCGGATGTGGTCTTCCAAAGGACGGTCCTCTTGCTTCAGGCTGAGCAGCAGGAAGTTTGCACGTTGCACCGCTAGATCCATTTGCGGTCTATCGTTCTGTTACGCTTGCAGATGAAGGCAGACGTGAAGACAGGATCTAATCGCAGTGCAACTTTATTAACAGGGAGAAAACTTAAACAGACAAAACCAAAACAAAGGAAATACCCGCAATGGGGAAATAAACCAAAAACACAGAAAACATTTGAGGAGTTTTAACAACTAGGATAAACATACAAAGACCAAGGAAACAGGCGTCCACAAACATCAATGATAGACAAGGGAATGGAGAACAAACAGGGTTATATATACAGACACACTAATGACTAAACGACATACAGGTGAGAACAATGAAGTGCATGGGCAGTGATGTAGGCAGGGAACTCTGGGAAATGTAGTTCATGACAATAGACAAGTGAAACACGGGGCAGACAACAAGGAAAACGTAACATGGAACGTGATCAGTGAAACAGAAAACACGGGACAGACAACAAGGGATCGTGACAAATTTGTCATAAATTGAGATCTCATCTTCATCAAAGTCACAAGATATAACACAATATGCTTCAGCTAACAACATACAAACAATTATAATCTTTCATGTCTTTAGTACATCACCTTAAATATTAACAATGCTGTGGAAAAAATTAAGTAACACCTTGTAATAACTGGTCGATCCTCCTTTAACCTCAGCCAAGCGTTTACAGTAGCAGCGGATTAGACCTGCACAATGTCTAATGTCTCAGCCATTTTCTAAGGATTCTAGTGTGAATGGCTCTCTTGAGGTCATTCCAAGCATCTCTATTGGATTAAGGAGTTTTTCAATATTTAGGGTCATTGTCCTGCTGCATCGCACAACTTCTACTGGGCCTGATATTATCCAGGAGGATATCTTAATCTTGGGAATGAATTTTTCCCTCAAGGATGGCAAGTGGCCCCGAAGGCCCCAAAGTAGCTAAGCAGCTCCAAATATTGATTCTCCCTCCACCACACTTCACTGTTGGGAGGATGTTTTTATGTTGGTATGTGGTGCTCTTTTTACACCATAAGTAGTGCTGCGTGTTCTTCCCAAATTGTTAAACCTTAGTTTTATCAGTCTACAAAACATTTTCTCAGTAGCATTGTGGAATGCCAAGGTGGTCTTTGGCAAACTTCAGGCATGCAGCAATGTTTTTGTTGGAAAGCAGCAGCTTCTTTCATGGTTTTCTGCCATGGACACCATGCCTGTTTAATGTTTTTTGCATAGTAGACTGATGAACAGAGATGTTAACCAGTTCCAGTGATTCATGTAAGTCTTTAACTGTTCCTCTAGCATTCTTTTTTTTTTTTACCTCATTGTGCATTCTACTGCGTGACCTTGATGAGCCATCTTGGCCAGCAGGCCACTTCTAGGGAGAGTAGCCATAGTATTAAATCGTCTCCATTTATATACAGTTTGTATAACTATGGACAGATGAAAGCCTAAGCTCTCTGAGATAACTTTGTAACCTTTTCCAATTTTATGGAAAGCAACAGTTCTTGATCAGAGGTCTTCTGAGACCTCTTTTTTTTGTTGTTTTTTGCGAGGCATGGTCCATGTCAGCAGATGCTTCTTGTGAATAACAAACTCAAAATATTTGAGTGCTTTTTAGAGGTCAGAACAGCTTTAATACACACCTAAAATCTAGTTTAATTAATTGGATGCCAGGTTTATCAACTCCTGACTACAAGCTTTTGTTAACATCATTAGCATAGGTGTTCACACCCTTCTTCCAACCTACACTGTGAATGTATAAATTACATATTAAAAATTTACAAGAACAATACAATAATTTGTGTTATTAGTTAAAACAGATTGTGTTTGTTCATTATTAAGGAAATTTAATGCATTCGTTGCTGATGAATAATTAGTTTAACACATTATAAAATGAACACAATTAATGTACATTTACATTTATGTATTTGGCAGACGCTTTTATCCAAAGCAACTTACAGTTCACTTATTACAGGGACAATCCCCCGGAGTAACCTGGAGTTAAGTGCCTTGCTCAAGGACACAAAGGTGGTGGCCGTGGGGATCGAACCAGCGACCTTCTGATTAACAGTTATGTGCTTTACCCCACTACGAGTTTTGTAGTTATTTTTCTTTGTTCATTGGATCTTGTGTTTATAACTCCCAGGTGTTTCTTGTTAACCCTATTATGGCGCTTTTCCATTACCAGTACCAGCTCGCCTCGGCTTGCCTCAACTCGGCTCGCTTTTCGCTCTGTTTTCCATTGCAGACAGTACCGCCACAAATAGTACCCGGTCGTCATAGCGACGCCGCAGGAAGCTGCCGTGACGTAATCTTATGCGCGACACACATATCCACTACCCACACACACAGGACAATGGAGGAAATCGAGTGTATGCTGTTTTTGATCCTCGGGATGTGGCTGTTTCTCACAGCAAGAAGACAAACGTTGTTTCATGAGAGGCTGAGGGCAGCAAAACGAAACACTGCTGAAAAAAACAGGAGAGTTTGGGAATTACTACAGAGTTCAGACTACGAGATCGAATCCGGTTGTTCAAAGCCGACGCAAGAGGGTAAGTTATGCTAACATAGCTAACGTTTGCATATGTGTAAATACTATACTATATGCAAAGTATTTAATCAACTTTATAGCTACCAGTATTACGTACTAAAATGTGCATGGTTTATGTGTTTCAGATCCGTTTAGCTTTGCAAAGTCGCCGCGCAGACCGCCTGTTTGGGCTTTCAACCGAGCTACCGAGTGGTGGGATGTTATTGTTCCTGGTTTCACAAACGCGCAGTGGGTTCAGAACTTCAGAATGTCGGAAGAAACATTCATATATTTGTACAACAAACTGCGTCCAGTGATGGAGAGACAAGACACAAGCTTCCGCAAGTGTGTTCCTCTAAAGAAGAGAGTGGCCATCGCACTATGGAAGCTTGCAACCGGTTCAGAGTACAGAACTATCGGCCATCTTTTCGAGTAAGCATAACAACTGTTTGCCGGTGTGTTCAAGAGTTCACTGCTGCTGCAGAAACGTTGTTGGTTCCCGAACAAATCCGTTACCCAGACCAGGAGAAGTTTGAAGAAATGGCTGCCTACATTGAGAACAGATGGGGCTCCCGCAGTGTGTTGGTGCTATTGATGGATCACACATACCCATTTTGGCACCACAGGAGTACCACTGTGACTATTTCAACCGTAAAGGCTGGCACTCCATCGTCCTTCAAGGTGTTGTAGATGGAAAAGGACTGTTCTGGAACGTGTTTGCAGGACTGCCTGGCAGCTTGCATGATGCTCGTGTTTTAAGACTGTCCACATTGTGGGAGTTGGCCAGCCGTGGCAGCCACTTTCCAACTTACACCAGGAATATTGGTGGGGTGAATGTTGGCTGCTACATCGTGGGAGATTCTGCCTATCCCCTGCAGAACTGGCTCCTAAAGCCATTCACTGACACTGGACGGCTGACAGTAGAACAGCAGATCTACAACAAGAAAATATGTCGAGCACGGGTAGTGGTTGAAAACGCTTTTGGTAGACTGAAGGGAAGGTGGCGTTGCCTCATGAAAAGAAATGACTGTGATGTTACAATTGTGAAATCTATGATTCTTACTTGCTGTGCTTTGCATAACCTTTGTGAGAGTCACGGAGAGGACTATGACAATGACTGGGATGCACCTGCAGCAGCAGAGCCTGTGGTGCCAGTGGCACAGGGTGTTGAGGAGGAGGGCAGAGATGTACGAGAGGGTCTGATGCGTTATTTTAATTGCTAAATAAATACATTATCATTAAATATGTTGTCTCTGCTGTTTTTCATTAAAGGTTATCACAGTATACAATCTGAAAATACTTGTTCAAACCCTTGTAAAAAAGCAAACCATCCAAAAAAAACACTGTTTGTAATAAGTTTCAAAAAGGTTTTATTTAAACACGCATACAAATAGAAAAAAAATATAATATTAACATAAATTCACACATCCAACTATATACATATGTTACATGTAGTGCAAACATTAAATTAAAATAAACAAAGGGGTTTCAGTCCAGGGGCGGTGGAACAGCATCCCGCCGGTTCATTGCCTGGACAAGCTGGCTCAGGGTTCCCAGAAAGGCCTGGTTGAAGGACGACATTGCAGCAATCTCCTCTCTCCTTAAAGCCGCTTCGAGTTCTCGGGCATGTGCTGCATCATCGAGTGCCCGGTTCAACTCCAGCTGCTCGACATCCGATGTCTGCATCTCCCTCAGGACAGTCAGATGCTCCTGTTCCCTCTTTCGTTTCCTCCGTCCTGGCCAAAAAATAATTACAATGAATGAGTTATAAAGAAAAACGGACCAGTCACGTTTCATTCAAAGGTTGTGTGTGTTTTAAATTGTTCACATGTATTATCATTACAGCTGCTACACAAAAAAAGACAAGCCCACAACTTACTATTACTTATATAGTATATGTAACGACTTAACATCTGAGCCCAACTATTTTAGTAAATGTCAACATTAAAATACTATGTGTACAGTATAGGTGTACACTGTGTACGTCTGGAAAGTTATAAAAATACTGAACAGGTATATTAATGAATCCTGTATTCCCATAACTGGGAATGCTTCCTGTTGTTATGCAAGTAAGTTTACGTTATTGAGTTATTGATACGATTAATGATAAATTAATAAGTGTGTATGGATTCACAGACAACAGGCTAGAAGGGTTTACTTTTTCTCAATTATACTAACCGGTTGCCGGTGTCGACGCTGCTGCGGGTCTCGGTGTCGACGCTACTGATCTTGTTGGTGTCGATGATGCCGCTGGTTCTGGTGCCAACGTGGCATCAGTGGGTGTCACTGAACCATTCTCCCTCGTCGAAAATGAATCTTAGATAGAAAGATCATACAAAAGTCAACACAATACGAAAATAGCAATGGCAGAGTTAGCAGCTAGCTAGAGGTTGCAGCAATTGTTATCTGCGACACAAGTTTACAGTCTTCGTTGTTATAAGTGAGCTTCAGCTTTTCAAAAGCCAGCCTACAGAAAACATAACTCTCGAGCTGAGTGCGCCTACAGAATTAATGTAATGTAAACTTAAAACACTTACCATCCTCCATCAGCGACTCCAACAAACTGGTGGCCGAGTCAAGTCCACCCTCCCCCCCGTTGCTCGCCGGTCTATGGCCGTAGATACCATCCATCTGTTCATACCACTTCCAGCTTTTTCGGTTTGAACCACTGCGGCCGTTGTGGTCCTTTACAGCTCTGTAGTCACTTTTCAGTTTTTTTAACTTTTCCCTACATTGCTGGAAAGTCTTGTTGTAGCCATGTGTGGACAGCAGTTCGGAGATTTCTCGATAAACTTTTTCGTTCCTCGATGCCCCATCAAGCTCTCGCTGGATCCTTTCTTCGGCAACCAAACAAAGAAAAGTCTGCACCTCCTCGTTTGACCACGGCGTATTCTTCCGAGTTGCCATAATAATAGTTTTGTAGGCTATATCTGTGTTTACTTTTTAAACTATTTAAAAATGGCGGGGTTATTCTGGCTACTCCGTCTGGCGCGCGCAATGATGACGCAGTGAATAGTGACGAATCTCTGACCAATCAGCAGTCGGCATTGTTTTTACGTCACATTTTAGTATCGCCTCAGCCCGCTCAGAACCTCGCCGGAGGTGGTACGAAAAAAAGTACCCGAAAGCAGGTACAGGTACAACTTTTACACAGTGGAAAACCAAACAAAGTCGAGTTGAGTTGAGCCGAGGCGAACTGGTACTGTGTAGTGGAAAAGCGCCATAAGTCTATGTCCTCCTGTTCTCCCAGTCTTTGTCAGTTCTTATCCTTTGATGGCTGTAATGGTTTGTTTAGTCCCCTTGTGTTACTAGATTCTTGCTTCTTCTGGTTATTTTGGAGTTTTCTGCATATAGATCCAGTCCTTCTCATCTCTTGTCTCTGCAAGCAATACAGAAGAACTGACCGGCTGTTTCCTCATCGCTGCCAGCACTCTCGGCCACATAGGCTGCTCCCCTGCCACTGCCAGCACCCTCGGCCTCTGATTTTTCTGTTGCCCGGACCTCTAAACCCTCTGAGTCCCATGTTGCCCTGACCTCTGAATCCCTCATTATGGCCTCCACGCTGGCCATGGTCCACGAGTTGCCACAGCTGAATCCTTCAAGGCCTCCATTCCAGCCACACAGCAGCTCTAAGCCCTGTCTCGCCTGGTCCACATCGGTCTCTCGGTTCTCCATTGTTTCTGCCCAGGCCTCCTGGTCCATGCAGGTCTCTGGGTCCTCTCCCTTGGACATTTGGTCCACGCCAGTCTCTGGGTCCTCCACCTGCTCCCCCCTGGCCTCCTGTTCGACACCGGTCACTGGGTTCTCTATTTGTTCCGCCCTGGTTCCCTGGTCCACACAGGCCTCTGGGTCCTCCACCGGCTCCCCCCTGGCCTCCTGTTCCACACCAGTCACTGGTTTCTCTGGCAGTTCCGCCCTGGTTTCCTGGTCCACGGCGGTCTCTTTGTCCTATGCCAGCTCCGCCTAGTTTCCTTGTCCACATCGGCCTCAGGTTCCTCCGCCGTCTCCACCCCGGTCTCCTGGTCCACGTCGGTCTCCAGGCCCTCCACCCACTCTACCCTGGTCTCCTGTTCCATGCCGGTCTCCAGTGCTCTCCGGTCTCCCGTGATCTCCAGCGCCCTCCAGTCCCCTGTGGTCTCTTACTTCTCTCAAGAACTTGTTCTAGGAGCCACTCATTAAAGGGGGGGACTATTTCAGGGATTCCCTGGCAGCTTTTTGTCAGATATATTGGGATATTTTAAGGTACTCTTTGACCCAGACTACATAGAAGATGTGGTGAGTTTATTGGTTTATCAGAGATGCGTATTAGAATATGATGAAATTTTTCCAAGTTCGAACTAAAACACTGTTATCAATAGTTTATAGATGCTCTCATTGGTTATAATTGCTATTATCCTTTTTAATACCCTTATTGGAACTATTAAGCTCCTTATCCCTTTCTCTGTCGGAACTTCCAGGATGTGAACCTTTTTTGCACACAATCCATGTCAAATATATTGTCAGGATCACTGAGAGCAAAATGTCTCTAGGTGCAGTAAATTATTTCCATAAAATACATTGTTTAACATAGAAACTGCAATCTAATCTAAGTGATTTTAAAGCACACATGATAATCCATGTACAATTGTTTATTAAGAATAAAAGTGGACAAAATAAAAAAGACTGTGCCAATCTGGAAAAAAAAGTCTTGGTGAGGATTTAATGTATACGCAGTCGTTTATGTCTAAAGTGAATTTAAACAGTGGGACAAAATGCATATTTGCATCAAAATGTCGGACTTGAAGTGTACATGTAACCGAATTGAGCACTGTGTAGTCGTCGTCGTCGGCAACCGTCCGTCTCGGGAGACGATGGTGTAGCTCGGTGCGTCTATCTGCACCGCCGGGAATGGCTGTACAGACCAATTCTAGAGTGGCAGTCCTTGCCACACTGGGCGCAGGAGAAGGGGGATGGCTGGTCAGGCTGCTGTTGCCGCTGCTTCCGCCTAGCTCTCTTTGCCACGGCAGTGTCGTTTCGTGCCGCTTCTGCTTTGATTGTTACCTGCCGGACTGCTTGTCGCCAAGCGGAGCGATCATCAGCCAGTCTCTCCCATGCGCTGGGGGCAATGCCGCATTGCTTCAAGTCCTTTTGCAGACGTCTTTGAAGCGCAATTTGGGCGCCCTGTGGTTCTGGTGCCTTCAGCCAGCTCGCCGTAGAGGAGGTCTTTGGGGATGCGGCCTGCGTCCATCCTCCTGACATGCCCAAGCCACCGCAGCCGTCTTTCGCTGAGCGTTGCATACAAACTGCTCATGTTGGCTCGTTCCAGCACCTCGGTGTTGGGGATCTTGTCCTGCCACTTGATATGCAGTATGCGACGCAGGCACCGCATGTGGAAGCTGTTGAGTTTCTTCTCGTGCCTTACGTAGGTGGTCCATGACTCGCTGCCATAAAGGAGCGTACTGAGCACGCAGGCTTGGTACACGCGCAGTCTGGTCGTCTCAGTGAGGCTAGAGTTGTTCCACACTCGCTGATTTAACTTGGCCATGACTGCGGCTGCCTTGGCGATTCTGCTGTTGATCTCAGGGTCGATGGATAACGAACTTGAGATCGTGGACCCAAGGTACGTGAAGTTCTCAACAACGTCCAGGCTGTACCCGTCGATGGCGGTGTTTGGAGGGGTCTCTGCTCCCTGCATCATGACTTTGGTCTTCTTCAGGCTGATGGTCAATCCAAACTCCTTGCAGGCGTGTGAGAGGCAGTTGACAAGCTGCTGGAGTCCGTCTGCCGTGTGTGAAGTCAAGGCTGCGTCATCAGCGAAGAGCATCTCACGAATGAGTACCTCTGTGACTTTGGTCTTGGCACGGAGACGGGCTATGTTGTAGAGCTTGCCGTCCGACCTAGTGCGGATGTAGACACCCTCGCTGCAGTCTTTGATGGCGTATTGGAGGAGCATGGAGAAGAAGATACCAAAGAGTGTGGGCGCAAGGACGCAGCCTTGTTTCACTCCACTGCTGACTGGGAAGGCTTCGGATGTTGCGCCGTTGTAGCATACTGTGCTGTGCATATTCTCGTGGAAGGACGTGACCACTGCAAGCAGGTGCGGGGGCAACCAATCTTCTGCAGCAACCTGAAGAGTCCGCTTCTGCTGACCAGATCAAACGCCTTTGTGAGGTCGATGAAGGCGATGTAGAGTGGCATATGCTGCTCCTGACACTTCTCCTGCAGCTGGCGTAGTGAGAAGATCATGTCTACTGTTGATCGGCCATCCCTGAAGCCGCACTGGGACTCGGGGTAGACGCTGGAGGCGAGGGTCTGCAGGCGGGCCAGAGCGACGTGGGCTGAACACTTTGCCTACAATGCTGAGGAGGGAGATGCCCCGGTAGTTGTTGCAGTCACTACGGTCTCCCTTGTTCTTGTTCAAGGTGACAATGTTAGTGTCTCGCATGTCCTGGGGGATGTAGCCCTGTTCCCAGCAGAGACAGAGGAGGTCGTGAAGTGGTTTTAGCAGGGCTGGTTTCCCGCTCTTTAGAACCTCGGGAGGGATTCCATCGCTCCCTGGCGCCTTCCTGCAGGCAAGGCAGTCGATGGCTTTGCTGAGCTCGTCCATGGTTGGTGGGGTATCTAGCTCCTCCATGACTGGTAGGTCTGGGATGGCGTTGAGAGCCGTGTCAGTCACCACGTTCAGCGTTGCGTATAGCTCAAGGTAGTGCTCCGTCCATCGCTTCATCTGCTTTTCCTGGTCGGGTGATAACCTCTCCCGTCTTGGACTTGAGGGGGGCGGTCTTGGAGGGGGTTGGGCCTGTTGCCTTCTTGATGCCCTCGTACATCCCTCTTGCGTTTCCTGTCTCGGCAGCTCTTTGTATGCTGCTGCAGAGGTCTAGCCAGTAGGTGTTGGCGCAGTGGCGGGCGGTCTGCTGGGCTTTGTTCCTGGCAGTCCGGAGGGATTGTAAGATACTAGGGCTTGGATTGGCCTTGTAGGCCAGAAGGGCTTTCCTTTTTGCCTCAGTCACGGGCTCCATTTCTTCCCAGTGTGCCTCGTACCAGTCGACATTTTTCTGCTCCTTCTTCCCGTAGGCGGTAATGGCGGCGTTGTAAACCGCGTCGCGGAGGCGGGGCCACTTGGAGTCGATGGTGTCATCTGCTGACACTCCCTCGCTGAGGGCGTGTTCCAGCCTGCTGATGAACTGCTGGGTTTTCTCAGGATTGCTGGCGCAGCAGGCATTTATGCGTGGGCGACCCTTCTTCTTGGAGTGGTACAACCTTTTGGGTGTAGTGCGCACCTTGCTTGCTACGAGGGCGTGGTCCGTATCGCAGTCGGCACTGTGGTAACTGCGGGTGAGGAGGACGCAACCAATATCCGCTCTTCTGGTGATGACCAGGTCAAGCTGGTGCCAGTGGCGGGATCGGGGGTGCCTCCATGACACCTGGTGGATCTCTTTACACTTGAAGAAGGTGTTGGTCACACACAGGCCATGGTGGCACAAGAGCTCGAGCAGTCTCTGGCCGTTCTCGTTTATCTTCCCCCTCCCAAAGCTTCCGAGGCAGGTGGGCCAAGCCTTGTGGTCAGCTCCTACTCTTGCATTGAAGTCTCCTAAGAGGAAAAGGCCTTCAGTGCTGGGCCACCTGGATATCGCTTCATCTAGGGCCTGGTAAAACTCATCTTTTTCCTCGGCGGTGGAGCAGAGGGTTGGGGCATACACGCTGAGAATGTTGACTGGGCCAGAAGACGTTGACAGCCGGAGGGTGAGTATCCTCTCTGTGCCTGCTGTGGGGAGCTCGGTGAAACTGACAAGTGTGCTCTTCACAGCGAAGCCAACACCATGTTGCCTGGGTTGGTCTGGGGACTTCCCCTGCCAGTAGAAAGTGTAGTTTGTTTCCTTGATGGTGCCGTTGTCAGCCAGCCGGGTCTCCTGTAGGGTGGCAATGTCGACGTTCAAGCGTGATAGTTCCCTGTCAATGCCGGCCGTCTTCCTTGCGTCGTCGATCTGCAGAAGGTCTGCGGTTAGTCCTGGACACATAGTCCTGACGTTCCAGCTAGCGAAACGAAGAGCTGGAGGCTTCTTTCTTGGTTCTTCCTTTGACTTGCCTGGTGCGAGTGTTTAGTGGCCCACTTTTCGAGAGATGCCTCTCTAATCCCCACGCACCCAGTGGGGCAGGTGAGCCATGGCGGGACGGCACCTTACTGGCTGGGGGCTGCCCAGCTTAAGGCGGGCGGTGGCTGTCCAATGAGGCGCGATGACCTCTCCCACCGTCAAAGGGGACCCCTGGCGCTCGCTTCCTTCGCCAATCGGACGAGCTTATAACCGGTAACTGCCCCCTCCCGTGTTGAGTCGACATCTTGCGATGGCGCTGGAGTGTCCTCTCCAGTGGAGCTACAGAGCCTGGGCAGGGTTATATGGAGAGCCAGTTGTTGCCCATGCAGCAGGCCCCCCCTCTCCGCGAAGCTGAAGAATCCAAGGGAAAGACAAAGTCGATACAACTTGGCTCCAGCTGCGCCGCAGGAGTTGCCGGTAAAGACAATACTATGTCAAGCCGCCTTAGGGACTCCAGCTCCGGATTTTCTGTCAGGGTTTACTCCCTTAGCCTATCCCCAGAAGGGGTATACCGCAAGGCAGCGGAGGTTTGGAATCAGAGTTACCTTCTCCTAGATGAGCTACCATCCAAGGTTGACGAGCCCCATCTGCCCGAAGCGACTGGTTTTGAGGCGCCAGAGGACCGCCTTTGCCCCTTCTCCTGTTAGTGGAAACGGTTTCGCCGGGCTTAGTAGCTAAGCCACACGGGAAGGCCAGGAGCTGGACTGGGTTGTCAGAGGCTGTTTGAGACGCACACCATTGGGGCATTTTATAGGGAGTGGGAGCTTATCCCCACTACCACCCCCGGTTTTAACAACCTTCGAAACCACTGTGTAGTAGGCTATGTCATATAAAGTCTATTAATCAAACAACAAGGAAACGAGAAAACCACTCACTACTTTTGGCTGAATAACTTGAGTAGCTTTAGAAGTATTAATGTAATAGAATAAAACAGTGATATTTATAATTATAATATTTTTTTAATTATATTGTTCATTTTTTAATAATACTGACCCCTGATGTAGAGAGTGTTTTAATTGGTATAATAAATTACCAGGAAAGTAGAGATGATAAAATAATGTATAATTATGCTTAGCCTTTATAAAGATAGAAAAGTATCAACATTTGCAGAGCAATACTTCAGCAGAACATTCCACCAGTCACAAAATTCAGAAAATTATGCATCATGCATAATAATGAGAACACAACTATTGCTGGGCTTAAAAGAAACAAGAACTAAATCAATCTTGAACATTGTATCTCAAAAGGAGGACATTGTGGCGCCCCATGTGCTACTTAAAGAAATAATTCACACAAAAATTAAAATTCTCTTATAATTTACTCACCCTCATGCCATCTGTCTATGACTGACTTTCTTCAGAACACAAATTAAGAATTTTAGAAGAATATTTCAGCTCTGTTGGTCCATTCATGTGAACATTTGATGTGAACGGGTCCCAAAATGTGGGCGCTCCAAAAAGCACATAAAGCAGCATAAAAGTAATATATACAACTCCAGTGGTTTAATCCATGACTTAAGAATTGATATGACAGGTGTGGGTGAGAAACAGATCAATATTTAAGTACATTTTTGCAATAAATTCTTCTCTCTGCCCAGGTGGTGACATGCATGAAGAATGTGAATCACCAAAAACACAAGAAAGTTAAAATTAAAGAGGAGATTGACTGAGCAGGGAAGAGAATTAATAGTAAAAAATTTATTAAATACTGATCTGTTTCTCACCACATCTATGCTGAAGAGTGTTAGCACTGAAACTGAATTCTCGCTGAAACTCCCATTCAGCATTGACTGCTCTGATTGGAAGATCGCTTCAGGTATATGGTTCCATCGAACGCGCCGCTGGTTTTTCAAAGAAGGATTAACGGACCCAACATGGAAGAAACAAAGTTGTAAATTAAGGACTAAACTTTTTTTTTTATATATGGAAACATGAGTTCTCCCGTGCAAAACGTATTTGACAGTTTTCCATTATTGTGTATGTTAGCTAAAGATTCCTTTTCTTCTGCACAATGCTGAAAATGTTTCTCAGAACTATAAATGTGGTATTGATTGTTGATTCAATGGTGATTCGATATTTTAATGAATGTGTATTTTATGTGTACTTTTCTATATGTAGCCAAGTGGATACATTTAATGTGATTTAACTCTCGTTATAAATTGGACATATGCTGGTTAGAGACGTGAGAGCGTGTGTTGCGCAAGAGAGCTCCCAGTTTTGTTCATCGTTTGAGAATTATTTGGGTAATTATACAATTTTACACAGAGTGATTATAAATTGCATTAAATATGTGTTCTGAAGAGTTATATATTAAAATTGAGTGTTTGTTATGGATCATTTTTGAAGGATGCATATGGATTGCATCTGTTGAATTTGACCACGTGTTTTGCACAAGCAAGGACTGGCTATGTAAATTTTGAAATAATATTATCTTGTTTAATAATTTATTGCCCAGTGTTTTCCAGTTTAGTGAATGAGTAAAATACGTGTTATATGTGAAAACATGTTTAATGAGAATTGTATTGTTTAAACTGTCATACATGTCCTACAAGCCCGGTTAAAAATGCATAAAATGCTTTGAGTGATTTATGCATGTGTTAAATGCAAAAAATGCTGTGAATGATATAAGCATGTATTAAGGTGATGTATGCTGAAGCATATGGGTAGGCTTTGGATTTATTTGGACATAAGCCTCTTTTTTATAAATGGCTGTCAGAATAAAACCCTAAAATATATTTTTGTATCCTGTGTTGTTTCTTTACAACGTACCAGCTACATATTCAATGCTAATAAATGTCCTGCAAATGTTTGTAATGTGTGTATTGCTTTAAAATAAGGTATGTCAATTCAAAAAATGTATG
Organism: Xyrauchen texanus; assembly: GCF_025860055.1. Classification (NCBI taxonomy): domain Eukaryota; kingdom Metazoa; phylum Chordata; class Actinopteri; order Cypriniformes; family Catostomidae; genus Xyrauchen; species Xyrauchen texanus. Next base: position 32,796,536 of record NC_068289.1, on the reverse strand, counting down.
CTATTTTATTGTTAAATAATGTTAGTAAAAAACCTACAAACATTAGGTAATGTTGAAATATGTTAAACTTTATTATAAGGTTCACAAACATGCATAGTAAATACTTAATTATCATTATTTATCATTAATAAAGAGTCTCCAAACATTAGTAATGCATTCAATGATGTTCAAATTGTTTCCACATTACTACAAGGCTCACAAATCTGCATAATAACTACTATATTTTCATTATTTATCATTAATTAAGGGTCAACAAACATTAGTAATGCATTATTTTATGATAATCAAAGGATTTTCACTTTACAATAAGGTTCATGAAACTCAGTATTATCCAGGAACATAGGTGAGTGAGGATACTTTCGGTATCCCCCCAACTTTCTTCTCCACAATGAACGTTATCATATACATCAATGTTGAAATGTGTTAGTAGTATATACACTACATATTGTTATAGGCCTTTGTATAAATTAACAATAAAAAACAATGTAAAGAGGTGCTGTTCCTTGTTAGTTTAAATAAACAAAGAGTAATAAATGCTGTAGAAGGGTGTTGTTCATTGATAGAGAACATTAGCTAATGCATTAATTAATGTTAACTTATACATCTTTTTAATGTTAAGAAATGTGTTAGTGCATAACATTAACTAAGATTAATAAATGCTGTAAATAAGTGTTGTTCATTGTTAGTTCATGTTATCTAATGCATTAAATCGAGGGTTAGTTCAGTCAGACAACGAGAGGCAAGTCCAGAATCAGCTGACACCCAGCTTACCTACTTCCTCCAATCACAGTAGTCAATCTATCAAGGACGGCCTATATATATATTCAACACAGCATTCTTGCCAGCCTAGCCAAGCACCTGACAACAAAAAGCTAGCAACACAGCTCGACACAGCATGCTCCCATTCGTAACATCTTGCGCTTGCCTTATCTTACTCTCATGATGTAGTCCAATAAAGAGTCCAGCACGATTCCTCACTTCCATGGCCGCACTGGATGGTAGCCGCAGCCAAAGGTAGCACATCCCCAGCAAACACTCATTCTCCATCTTTGATAAGACCTCACTGCAACATTCCACGCAACCTCAGCTCTTCACAAGGATATCGCACAAGACCTAACTGTAATATAATGCTTGAAGTGTTGTGGGATGAATCACCAAGTTTGCATGCCCCAGTCAACCAGTCAATGTTAAAGACCTCTCCAAGCTCTTTCAAGCACACTATCGCTGTATTGTGTCTATAGAACATGAGTTTCATCTTTGTTGATGAATTAAGGTCTAGCAAGAGTTGATAAGGATACATTACCCAGAGCCCCTTTTTCCTTAAACGTGACAGTCGATAATGCATCTGTTATCAGTCAGTGGCAGAGGCGCGTTGTGAGGCAACAATGGTATCATATATTCTGCTGCAACTATATTTCACTATCCACCTTATTTTCAGCTAATCAGGGCGCCGCCATTATCAACTTTGAATGTAGACCTCTTCTGAGATTAGCCATTCCAACTTTAGCAATAAGAGGCATTCATCATGCACTTGTTGTAGTACAAGCTGGTAATAAATAGACATGTTTACGTCTATTGGTTGAGTGCATATAGTGGAAATCAGGCGCTGACTAGGACAGTCCTGGGCACCGTCTGACACCCCCCAACTAACTCAACTAGCAGAGAGGAAAAGCAGCCAGTACATTTTCTTTCAACCTTCAACTTTCTTTGTTCATTTAAAAAAAAAAAAAACGTTTACTCTCTGTCTTGTCAGAGAGCATTCTCTCTCCTAACGGTGCATAGTAACAGTCACGCAGATATTGCATCAACATGGCTTATTAATATCGCTGGAAATATAAATTAACAAAAGTATTATCAAAATTATACAGGTACATATATATGGGTTTCATAGGGACAAGAAAGCTGTAGAGTCTCCCTCTACTTCCTTTAATTGCAGGAGAAGAAGGAAAACAACCCACCTCCTCGCCAGCTACCTTCCATATGCATTAGTCTCCATTGTATATTGTTTAAAGCTTTAGCCGGCCTAGTTTCTGTGCACTTTTCTGTTTTGTTGATTTATGTACCAGGTGACAGCTGTCATGACCAGATCTTCTAATGTATCACCTTCCGAGCTACCCCTCTTCATATCAGGAGTCTCATTTCCTTGGATATTTTGCCAAATGTTATGATTTCCTTGCTGATGGTTCCAATATGGGGGGGATCGGGTTCTTGTAGAGCCTCCCTCTACTTCCTTTAACTGCAGGATAAGCATACCCACCCACCCCCCACCCCCAAATGGAAACATACCACCAAAGTAAAATTATTTGTTTAGTGCCAAAGTGGTCCCATACCCTTTACTCACTCAATAAACTACACCTCCAGGTTCAACACTACCATCGAGTCTGAGTATCTGTTACAAATGGCCATTAGGCTTCTAATGATTAAGACTAAAGTAATAATAACTGTGGTTAGGTCAATGCAAATAGGCTTTTTAACACCTGCCACAGTTAAAATAATGTATAACTCATTATTTAAAAGTATTACATTTTATGATTTGACTACTGTAAAATCATCAAAATTTAAACAAGGGTTATATGTAATAAAAAAAAAAAAAGATTTTGCCACATGAAAGTGAAAGGGCATGATGTATTTTTTTTCCTCATCAGTGCTGAATAGAAGGTCAGGGCTGTACCACTGTTTGAGAAGTTTAACTTCATTAATAGCACATTAAACTAGAAATGTTCAGAATTCAAATGGATTGTAGGCAAAGTTTTGAAGTGTGTGCCAGGATTTTTAAGGTAAGCCTAGCGATCATCAAAGAAGCCGCTGTGATATCAAGTTATCAGCTCTGCACTTAGATCAGCACCATCCCATCTCTGGAGCGCTGATTCCAAAGGAAGCTCAGTTAAAGCGTGCTCCAGTATAACGCTAAATATAGAGTAGAGTGCATCACTTGCACAAATTTCTGTGTTGTCTCATGCCACACACACGTGAAAACCAGGCTTCAACTGCACCACTAAAATGCGTTTGAAGCATATCAATAGCCAGACACCAGCTTTAGCAACCCTATTGCACAAAATGCTGTCACACATGGTTGTGCTTTACTCAAATCAGTCTTATGATTTAATAATCTATATGGCGATCATTCAAATGAAAATCACAATACATCTGAAAATCTATTTTTTTACCCACCCCTAAATTAAAATCACCACCACTAATATATAGAGTTCCTATTACAAGTTGTTTGAGCCAAACAACAATTGACAATATATACAATGACAAAGTAGGCGTCTCTTAAAAATAAATATATAAATACAGTAACGTTACCAATATTGAAAATCATATTCTGTGAATGGATTTCATCCACTGGTGCAATTATGGTGATTATTATGGTCCTGGGCCAACATGGTGGTAATGATGGTCTACGATCAACATGGTAACAATGAAGGTCCTGGATCAACATCAGCAAATCTACACAGGATTGAAATGATTAAAAATAGTCAAGGATTAACATGATGATAATGATGGTCCAGGAACAACATGGTGACAATTATTGTCCTGGAACAATATCAGCAAATCTACCCAGGACTGAAATGTTTGTGATGGATGGTCCAGGATCAGCATGGTTACAGTGATGGTCCTGGGTCAACATCAGCAAATATACTCATGTTTTAAATGATTATGATGGTCCAGGATCATCATTGTGTCCATGATGGTCAAGGATCAACATGGCAACAATAATTATCCTGGGTCAATATCAGCAAATCTAACCAGGATTGAAATGGTAATGATGTTCCAGGATCAACCTAGTGACAATGATCCAGGATCAACATCAGCAAATATACACAGGATTAAAATGATTAAAATAATCTGGGATCAACATGGTGATAATGATGGTCCTGGATTATCCTGGTGACAATGATGGTCCTTGATCAACCTGGTGAGAATGATGGTCCAGAATCAGCATGGTGGCAATAATGGACTTGGGTCAACATCAGTAAATCTACCCAGGACTGAAATTATTATGATAATCCAGGTGACATACCTGGTGACAATGCTGGTCCTGATTCTACAACAGCAAATATACCTAGGATTAAAATGATTATGATGGTTTAGAATCAACCTGGTGAAAAAGATGGTCCAGGATCAACATGGTGGCAATGATGGTCCTTGGTCAACATGTGACAATTATGGTCAAGGATCAACAGGGTGACAATGATGGTCCTAGGTAAACATCAGCAAATCTACATAGGATTGATATTATTATTATGTTCCAGGATCAACATGTAAAATATGATGGTCCACCATGTTGATCCTGGACCATCTATTTCACCAGATTGATCCTAAACCATCATTGTCACATATTGATCTTGGACCATCATAATCATTTTCTTCAAATTTCATCAAATCAAAATGCACATTCCTGGGTAGATTTGCTGCTGTTGACCCAGGACCAGCACATGGTGACAATGATGGTCCTGGGTCAACATCAGCTAAACAACACCGCATTGAAATTATTATGATCGTCCAGGATCAACATGATGACAATAAAAAAATATATCCTGAATAAATATCAGTGAAATTATACTTATGACGAAAAAATATTCAAGATTCATGTTTACAAAGACAGTGGAGGATACTACAGTATCTTTGATTAAATAAAAAATCTAGGCCTATTTATAACCAAAGTTTGAACATGATTTACTTTAAAAAAAATCTATCCATTCCCAAACCACATAATAAGGATGGATATTCTGATTATCTTATTATTGAACATACATATTTTGAATACATTTTATTAATAAAAAATATATATTAGTAAAGGTACATTTGTGTAAAACTGTATGAAGCTAATACGATTTTAAGGATTTACCAAGTTAACTATACTTAGCCAGTTAGCTAATTAGCACATGACTGTTTTATGTTATTGGCAACTAGGAAGTTCATCAATGTGTTACACTAAGTCATATAAGAGTTTAATTTAATGCATTTTCAGAGATAAAATTCATTTAATAATACATTTTTGTTTGCAAAAAGAAATGCAGAGATAGTGAAGCACTGAATAACTTATCAACACCTCTTGTTGAAAGGTAGTCGTCAAAATGGAGGGAATTGTTTAAATTAATTGGATGCAGTGTTGATCGGCACATGTTGATAACATCAGAGGGCAGTGATTGGTTGGCAGAAATGTTATTCCAGGATCAACAAATTATGTTGATCCAGGAACATGTCCTACTTGGCAAAATCACGGCAACCATCAGCTTAATACCCTGCTGGGTCCTATGTCTCAAGTGTTCATCGCAAATTAGGCACACATTTCTTGCTATTTTTTATATTATCTATTTAAAAAAAAATCTAATTCACCAGTCATTAGTTGCAGGAGCCCCCCATCCACATCTTTACCACTGCTGTCTGGATGTCCAGCCACTCTGGCCCATCAGTGGTTTTGACCTAGGGTCTGTGTGCAGGTTAATGGAAGTATACTGCTATTTCCTACAGGTTTTCCAGTGGTCATCCCTGCATACATTAATTAGATCTGACTGTGCCTATTTGGTGCAGTCGCAGGTTGAGTGATGGTGCATGGAAATTGCTAGTATCGTATAGTGTAGGCTGTCTGACTTGCAATCATGTTTGTGATTATGAAACACATGTTGTCTCCTCTACATGGCCAGATACCAGCGGTGTATCGTAGCTGTGGTTACAATGCTTTGTAATAAGCTGTGTAAGCAGGTGATTCTGATTCCAGTCACTCTTAGCGACTACACAGATTGCATTTAAAACCAATAAGGTCTGATGAAATTGCATTTGGTCATGACTGCCATATGCAGGTTATTACTTGCAGTCTCATGCATAAAATTTATATGAGAACCATATTTAAGACTATGTTTGATCACAAGTGTGGTCTCTGCTTGGTGCACAGAGTTGCTCTTGGGGTTTATGGGTGAGTATGGGAGATGGGCCTCCCTTGTGCCTGGTAATTGCTTGGCTAACTGTCATTTCCCCTTTGTAAACGACACGGTCAATAAATCAAATAAATGAGGCCTTTAGTGAGGTTAGATGTGTTGCACAGTGCAGAGTTCAGCCTTTTCTATTGTCTGAGAATTCTAACAAACATCTCGCCATTGATCTTTTCAAATGTACATTAATAACTGTGAGAGAAGTTGTGCTCATGCTGTGCAGAAAAGTGTAAGAAAAATAATTTTCCTTAGTTTTTTTTACAGTAAGTTGTATTCCTACTGCAGTTAAGGTGCTTCTAGAAGTACTGTAGTTTTGGGAGAGTAAAAGCGTTTCATGAAGGCTGGATCTAGTGTGTTACTAGCTAAACTGCAACCAAACTGCACCTAAATCATGTAAGTTGTATTTTCACGGGGAGAGAAAGGAGCTACTGGGAGTTCTGAAGAAAATAAAACCTAGAAAAACTTCTGAAGTAAAGTGGAGTACACAAAAGATTATTTATTTTGTAGATAGAATGTCTTTGAATTGATTGCTTCAGGTTCTAATTTTTGCAGTTCAAATCTAACATTATGTTGCAGTTCCTTCAAACGTTACCAGCCAACTGACCAATGCCCACTTATATTAGGCACTAGCAGGGCCATAGCTAGAGGGGTGAAAGATGGTAAAGATTCTATGGGCCCACATGTCCGAGGAGCCCCACAAAATATTCTAAACAGTTATTTTTTTATAGGATAGGGGCCCAAAGCAATATACAGTCAAGGGCCCCAGAGTTTTTATAAAAGAGTGATTTCTCGGAAAGTGTTAATTTCTCTAAAAGAGCAATACACAGCTAACGTTGAACATCCTTTTCAGGACACGTCTTTGTAAAGATGCCCTTCCGCCCCTGCATAGTTCCTGGATGTGGTAGAGTGCTCTCCGCTTCAGACGGCCACAGGCGTTGTCTCGTGTGTCTGGGTTGCGATCATACCAAGGCAGCGTTTGTGGATGGTTCATGTTCTCACTGCGAGAACATGACCATGGCAACGTTGCGGTCGCGGCTCGCTTTCAAGCGAAAGCACGCCACTTCAGCCACCCCCCACATTGCTCCTTCTTCCCACGGGATTGAGAACGGTGCGGCTGGCAATGGAGGCGATCTGGGGACTGCAGCAGGTGCAGCTCCGCCGGGTACGCCCCCTCGGACCACCCGCCCCCCGGTACGCTCGTTGACTCCCGTCCGTGCTAGAGGCAACAGCAGCTCACCTTACAGCCAGCCTGCCTATCCTCTCGAGCTCAAGGTGGATAACTCGCCGCTGCATCGGAGAGCACGTCTTCTGCCGCTGATGACTCCCCTGGGCTGCCGCCTTCGGGCCAGCACGCCCAGGCTGAGATTGACGCGCAGATGTGCTTGCCTGATATGCTTGCCAGGGCCGCCGCAAGCATGGGGCTGGACTGGAACCCTCCATCTTCCCTACAGCCATCACGGTTGGATGACTGGTTCCTGGGGGCTCTGCACCGCTCACAGCCATGCCTGTCTGCTCGCCGATGGCGTCCTCCTGCGGCGAAGAAACGCCCTGCTACTCCTCAACCTGGGCCCAGCTCTCAGCCCCCGCGTAGAGCACCCCGCAGGAAGTCGATGCCCCCCGTCTCACGGACCCCTTGAGGACCCATAAGGCTCCCAGGCACTCCTGAGACGATCGACCCAGGGACCAAGACGTTAGCTCCCCACTCCATCCCCCGGTGGATGGCCGGGAGGAAAATTTTGTTGAATTTATATAATTTGCCGTACCCACATTCTCAGTAAAATTTCCTTTGCCACTGGGTCACCTGGCCCGCAAATGCCGTTCTCACGGCACTCTGCCGCCACACCTCAACAGTCACACTGGATGCGGACCATCCGCCCTCAACCCCACGACTGTTACCCGGCCGGTTCTGATGCGTCCATGCCTCCCGACGCCGTACTACTTGCTCTGGCCCTCTGCAAAGCCCCGCCGGGAATGTCAAAAATAATCGTTTCTACAGTCCTTACTTCATCGTACCCAAGAAAGTCGGCAGCTTACGACCAATCTTGGACTTGCAAGTTTTCAACCGGGCCTTGCATAAATTCAAAATGCTCACGCAAAAACACAACCTAACTTGCGTCCGGCAAATAGATTGGTTTGCAGCGGTAGACCTGAAGGACACGTACATTCACGTCTCAATTCTGCCTCGACACCGACCCTTCCTACGGTTCGCGTTCAACGGTCAGGCGTATCAGTACAAAGTCCTCCCCTTCGGCATGTCTCTGTCCCCTCGCGTCTTCACGAAAGTCGCAGAGGCAGCTCTTGCCCCGCTCCGAGAAGCCCACTATTTGGACCCATCAAGAGGGTCGGGGACCTGCAAGCGTTCTCTGTTAGTGACACTTGCCTGGAGTTCGGTCCGGCAGACACGCGTGTGATCCTAAGGCCGTGACCGGGCTACATGCCCAAGGTTCCTACCACACCCTTCAGAGACCAGGTAGTGAACCTGCAAGCGCTGCCCCGGGAGGAGGCAGACCCAGCCCCTTCGTTGCTGTGTCCAGTACGTGCTTTGCGTACCTACTTGGACCGCACTATTTCATTGGCCTATCATACACAGGCCGTGCCCCCCCCCTTGCGGGTCCGAGCACACTCAACAAAGAGTGTTGCGTCCTCGTGGGCACTGGCCAGGGGCACCTCCCTGGCAGACATATGTAGAGCAGCGGGTTGGGCAACACCTAATACCTTTGAGAGATTTTACAGTCTCAGGGTTGAGTCAGTATCGTCCCATGTTTTCTCAGGTCCGAGCCGGTAGAACTCGGTAACATGCTGATGGACTGGCTGGGTGGATCACTTGCACCTAGCATCCTTTCCCTCGGTCGATGTAAAACTATGCTCTTTCTCTCCCACGAGATTCCGTACATTCGGGTCCCTGGACGATTCCTCCCTAGCCCTGTGGATCGTCTAGTACCCCAATCCACTGCGGGTACTCAATCTACCCTGTACTGGAATAGGTGCTCCGCAGGTCGGGACTCTTGCTTGGACTCCTCCTGTGTATATTTTACGCCTTTGCACGTAAATATACCTCCAGATCTTGTGTCAGCAGTACACATACATGGCTCAGCTCATGGCGTGATTTGAATTGGACCCCTAGTGTCTCTTCTTCGACACAACGTAGAGAGAGCGACAGAAGGGGAACGTCTAGGTTACGGATGTAACCTCCTTTCCCTGATGCAGGGAACGAGACGTTGTGTTCTCCCGGCCACATCGCTGAGCCGGGCTACTGTAGTGGCCAGACCATTTCCGGCTCCTCAGAAAATTCCTCAACGTACTCGACGTATTTGCCCGCTTTTATACCCGGATGTCCGGGGGCGGGGTATGCAAATACTGTCTGCCTAATTCCCATAGATCAGAGGCATATTAGGCGCTCTCTAACTTTTGATGCAGACTGTTATCTTGGCAAATATGTGCATAGTATTTTTTGGGATCTTTTCTGAAACTCTTAAGCAGACACATGTGAGACTTCAGGTCTTTTTCTAAGGAGAAACAAATGGAAAAGCCATTTGTGAAAAGAGAGAAGAAAAAAATCCCCATATCATCTAACTGCAGTTGGAGAAAGAATTGAGATATTATATTGAAATATCTAATTTCTGGTTTTGCTTTCCTATGGTAGCTAATGCCAAGTTTACACTACACGATTTTAGGCTCGACTTTCACTCACCGATAGTTTTGTCGAGATCGCAGACAACAGTCCGAAATCATAGGCAAATCAGAGCTCGCTCTCATGAGCGACAAATGCAATGTATGAATGATCAAAGACGGGATCTGAGAGAAGTGCCAACGTGTCGCCGATGTTAGCGAGATATCTAGCATGTTAAATATCTGGACCTGTCTGCAATTCCAAATCAATGGAAATCAACATACAATGTGAAATGTGTTTTGCCTTATTACAACTGCAGCATTAACCTACAGCAAATGAGAGAGCAAGAAATGAGGCACGGGAAGTTTCAGTGGTTGTGATTCCGCACACCCGGCCCCTAATCAGGCTAATTTGCCCTTGAGAGGCAAAAGGGCCAACCGAGGATGGCAGTGCGAGAGAGAGAGAGAGAGAGAGATTTACGGGTAGCTGTCCGACATCTGTGTATGTGTTTGTCTTTTATGCCGCTCTCCCCATGCTCACTGGAATTAGGCAGGGTTTTGAAAATGGCAGACAGCAAGAAGTTTGCGATACACTTTTTGCACTGATTTACAGCGAAAAAGTCATTAAAGAATAAGAAAAGACCATGGAGGGGGGAATGATTGGGGAGACGCAGGCAGCAAGGATTGTCTGTTCTGCAGAGAGACTTGGAGGTAAATAAGAAATGTTGCAATGAGCGCAGATAACTGCCTGCTGGTGTTTGTTTTTCCCGTGCCCTGTTTCTTGCTCTCTCATTGGCTGTAGGTCAACGCTGCAGTCGTATTCAGTCAAAACACATTTTACGATTTGGAATCGCAGACATGTCCAGATATTTAACATGCTAGATATCTCGCTGACATCGGTGACACGTCGGCACTTCTCTCAGATCGCATCTTTTAGAATTAATATATTGCGTTCTTTGCTTATGGAAGCGAGCTCTGATTTGCCTACGATTCCGGGCTTTTGTCCATGATCTCCACAAAACTGTCAGCGAGTGAATATCTGGTCTAAAATTGTGTAGTGTAAACTCGGCATAACAACCATAAAAATATCATTAAACACCTTTAGCACCCTGTAAAAGTGCTTTGTTTTTTTAGCACCTAGTTGTCACGATGTGGGTAATCAGGAGAAGGGAGACGGCAGATGCGGATCCAAACGCAGTTTTTATTCATATATGTACACACATGAAAAAGCATGGGAACAAAAGAAATGTCCTCGAGGGGAAAATAAACTCAAAGTGGGTGAACACAAGTTGACAAACATCCACAAAGGGGAACGAACACGAATTAACATCAGGGAACAAGAACAGCAAAACATGAAACGATCCATACATCCATTCACAAACAACGACCGACCGAGACTGAACAAACAGACAGGGTTAAATACATGAACAAGGGAAAAAGGGGCCAATGAACAAACAGAACTCAAACAAGGTAACAAGGTGATAGACAGAAACCAATGGTAAATTAACGAGAGACAGGTGAAAGCAATGACGGAAAACACGAACGCTAACAAAGAGACTATGGCGTTACATAAGGGACAAAAGTGAAAACTAAGAAATGCACAAAATGACAAAAATGGCAAACAAGAGGGAACATTGAAACAAGACAGGGTAACTGTTACAGAGCCCCCCTTGAAGGAGCGGATTCCAGACGCTCAAAAGTGACATAACAAAAAACAGGAACAAATGTCCATTGACTGGGGGGGGGAAGCTTGTGGTGGGCAGACAGGCCAAGGGGAGCAACGAAGGGCAGACAGACAGTCCAGGGGCCAACGAGGGGCAGACAGAGAGTCCAGGGGGCAACAAGGGGCAGACAGAGAGTCCAGGGGGCAACAAGGGGCAGACAGACAGTCCAGGGGGCAACAAGGGGCAGACAAGGAAAAGGGACCGGTTCGGGGGGCCTGGGAGGTAGCCACAGGACAGAGGCCGGTTTAGATGACCCGGGGGCTGGCCACTTGGCAAGGGCCGGTTCAGGGGGCCTGGGAGGAGGCCATCGGACAGGGACAGGTCCCGGAGGCGGAGCTGGGAGGGGCTCTGGGGACGAAGCTGAGGGAGGCTCAGGAGGCGGATCTGAGGGAGGCTCTGGAAGCTCAGGAGACGGTGCTGAGGAGGGCTTAGGAGGCGGAGCCGAGGGCGGTGGCACCGTAGGAGGCTTTAGGGGCGGAGACCTGGAAGGCTCAGGAGACAAAGCTGAGGAAGGCTCAGGAGATGGAGCCAAGGGAGGCGGAACCGTGGAAAGCTCTGGAGGATCAGGGGGTGGAGCCGTGGGAGGCTCAGGAGGCAGAGCCGTGGGAGGCTCAGGAGGCTCAGGGGGTGGAGCTCTAGAAGGCTCAAGAGATGGAGCCCTGGAAGGCTCGAGTGACTTGAGGGGCGGAGCCCTGGAAGGCCCGAGTGACTTGAGGGGCGGAGCTCTGGAAAGCTCGAGAGGTGGAGCTCTGGAAAGCTCGAGAGGCGGAGCCCTGGGAGGCTCAGGAAGCAGAGCCCTAGAAGGTTCGAGGGGCGCTGGCTGTTGGACGGTCCTGGCTGCTGGCGCTGGCTCTTGGACGGTCGAGGCTACAGGCGCTGGCTCTTGGACGGTCGAGGCTACAGGCGCTGGCTCAGGGACGGTCGAGGCTACAGGCGCTGGCTCAGGGACGGTCGAGGCTACAGGCGCTGGCTCAGGGACGGTCGAGGCTACAGGCGCTGGCTCAGGGACGGTCGAGGCTACAGGCTCGCTCACAGTGATGTGCGTAGGCGTTGGCTCGCTCACCGTGATATGCGGAGGTGCCGGCTGGCTGACCGTGGCTGACGTGGGCACAGGCTCGCTGACCATGGCTGACGTTGGCCGGAAGGCGGAAGCCCGTCTTCTGTTCCTCCTCCGGGCAGACGAAGTGGACCGCACTGGCTCGTAGAGAGTGACTGGCGTGGGGGTGCGTTTGCTGACAGATGGGACTGGCGTGGGGGCGAGCTCGCTGACCGGTGGGGCAGGTGAAAGAGGATGAGCCAAGGACGACTGGAGGGTCACCGCCGTGGGAGGAGAGGCAGGCTCCTCAACCACCTCCACAGTAAGCAGTGAGCCGCATGCCAGAAGTGTCTCCTCCATGAATTCACAGAGCGTCCACTCGTGCGTTGCCGGTGGCAACCGCTCCCTCAGTGAGGCGTTCAGATTGCCCCTGAAGAAGCTCACCAGGTTTAGGTCCGGGAAGTCAGAGACGCTTGCCAGGTGAAGGAAGTCCTGGATGTGGTCCTCCAAAGGGCGGTCCCCCTGCTTGAGGCAAAGGAGCCGATAATTCGCCGAATAGGCTGCTGGATCCATGTGTGGTCGGTCGTTCTGTCACGATGTGGGTAATCAGGAGAAGGGAGACGGCAGATGCGGATCCAAACGCAGTTTTTATTCATATATGTACACACATGAAAAAGCACGGGAACAAAAGAAACGTCCTCGAGGGGAAAATAAACTCAAAGTGGGTGAACACAAGTTGACAAACATCCACGAAGGGGAACGAACACGAATTAACATCAGGGAACAAGAACAGCAAAACATGAAACGATCCATACATCCATTCACAAACAACGACCGACCGAGACTGAACAAACAGACAGGGTTAAATACATGAACAATGGAAAAAGGGGCCAATGAACAAACAGAACTCAAACAAGGTAACAAGGTGATAGACAGAAACCAATGGTAAATTAACGAGAGACAGGTGAAAGCAATGACGGGAAACACGAATGCTAACAAAGAGACTATGGCGTTACATAAGGGACAAAAGTGAAAACTAAGAAATGCACAAAATGACAAAAATGGCAAACAAGAGGGAACAGTGAAACAAGACAGGGTAACTGTTACACTAGTGTACTTAATTAAAGGTTTTGTCTGTATTTTGCCCATCAACATGGGATATTTATTTACTGTAGTATCAGTTTAATCATAAATTACAATAACAGAGTGTAACTGGCACATATAGTTCCAGCATATATCATGTTAGCACATTAGTGCCATGAATGTAGAATGTAAACATGACAAATTGCACATGATCTACTGCATACAGTATATATTACTTTGAATCATCATCATCTTTTACTTATCTTGTGTGAATTCTAGTCATAGAATTGTGGTTTGAAGTCATGGATAACACATTTTAATGTCACATTAGTTACGGTTTAACAAATAGTCTTGTATGCCCTTATATTTAAAGGGTTCATGTAATCAGGAATCACGTTTTCCTTGATATTTTGACATATAAGAGGTCTTTCTACTATAAAAATATACTGTAAATTTCAGACTCACATTTTAATCCCCAGTGCAATAAAAGCATTTATTGAAACCAAGCTGCAAAAACACCACATTCTCTACTTCCGCAGCAACCCTACATCATTTGGAGTAAATTAATTCATGACCACCTCTACAGCTCAAAAACTTTAACGCCTACATAAAATCATTGCATCCTTGGCCCCACCCACTGGTGCTTCAGTTCTATGCACTATGCCTACTGTGGCTATTATATTCCTAACTATTCCTAACACCAAAGGGGACACATCTGAACTATTTTAAATTATTTTTGAATTTAAACATGCATAGACAGACGTCATTGACCACTTTATACATATCACGGGACACTTTTAAAAGACACAGAGTTTCAATTTACAACTCTGAAGAGGAGAATCTACTCTCTGTCATTCAGCTGATGCCTCTAGCTGTTTTGAGCACAAATGCATCATGGACACATTCTTTCACTCATCTGCACAATTTTTAATTGTTGGTGTATGTAAATATCCGCCGGATGGATGTCTTTGACCATTTAGATGCGTCTCTGGCTATGTGCATTTCACTGCAGGAAACTGGAAGTTTTTTCTGCTCATATTAATGTGGACTGCTTACGAACAGTCATAAAACGATTCAAGCTTTGCAAAGAAATTTTTACTGAAGTAAGGGGCAGTTAAAAACTCTTGGACCCAATAAAAAAAAGGAAATAAAATGTTTTATTCATGAATATTTCAAATATCATGACTGTTTGTTAGTTTATGGTGCTAGGCTTGTTTGAGATGCCAAACGCCTCACCTTGAAAATAGATGAGAGTTGGCTGGTGCAGTCCAAAGTTCAAAAAGTTCAAAGTACCTTTATTGTCCCACAAGGGGAAATTGAATTTGCAGCAATGCTCAACATAAAACACATAACATACAACAACACTCACCAACAAAACCAACCAGCAAAGAAGGAATTCACATTAGCGCCCAATATACATAATGTATAATAAATAAATAAGTAAAATACAGGACACCGTCAATTGCAAAAATGCAACTTGTGCAAGTTAATATGAAGTGCTAATTGCCATTAAGGTGCCTCACAGCTGCCGAAATGAAAGATATGTGCATCCTCTTTGTTCTGCATCTAGGAACTCGATAACGCCGCTCAGAGGGCAAAAGCTCAAACTCTGTTCTAAGGGGATGATCCTGTGAATGAGCTATAGCTCTAACTTTCCTCTGTACCTGTTTTATGTATAACTCCCCTGGTTGAGCCTGACTTCCCTGGAAATCTTGCTCGCCACTTTGACCAGACTACCAAGTCTGTTTTTATTTGTCAGGAGAGGCTTCCAAACCAAGCAGATATGCAGAAAGATAAAACCGATTCAATAAAAGCACGATAAAACAGAATCATCATGTCTGACGAAACATTAAAAGTATTCATTTTCCTAAGAAAGTACATTCTTTGTTGGAATTTCTTTGAGACAGCATCAACCAACGGTTCAAAACACAGTTTGTTATCTAGAATGACTCCAAGATATTTGTATGTCTCCACGGGCTCAATATCCATGCCCTTAATAACCGTGACTGTAGGGGAAGGTGGTGAATATTTCACTTCTTCCAGTCAGGGGAGAAGTGAAATAAAAGCTGTCAAGTTGGACCGCCACCTGCTGTAATGCGCTGTTGCTGATAAAATGGATATATTTCAATTCTGTTTCTTTAAAAGTAAAAAAATATGATGAAAAAGACATTCGATGTACCTGTTATTTAATTTTCATTGTCTTTTTATTTTAAAGACACATATTTTACATACACTGCTTGCACAGTTATTACGCAAATTGTATTCCTCAGGATTAATTTCATTGTTGAACAAACACAATGATCTCAGTCACTCCAAAATGTTATTGAACCTCAAACCTGAATGTTTAACAAAGGAAAAGTGAGTTTTGTCTTTCTCAGGGGAATATATAAGTGTGCACTTAGGCAACTAAATTGTTTATTCTCCATTTTTAGAGTAAGTGCAACAAATAAGTAACATAAAATGACAATTTAATAAAATTGTTGGCCTTTCAAAAATATCCAGTGACCAATATAGCCACCCTTCATTTCAATAACTGCTATAAGCCTTCCATCTATGGAGTCTGTCAGTTTCTTGATCTGTTCCAATATCAACCTTCACTGAAGCAGCAACCACAACCTCCCAAATGCTGTTCAAAGAGGTGTATTGTCTTTCCTCACTGTAAATTTCACATTTGAGAAGGGCCCACAAGTTCTCAGTAGTATTTAAGTCAGGTGAGGAAGGGGCCAAGTCATTATTTGGGCATCTTTGAGGCCCTTGCTGTCTAGCCAAGCAGTGGAGTACTAGGATGCATGCGATTGAGCATTGTCCTGCATAAAGATCATGGCCTTCTTGATTGCTGAGGACTACTTCCTGTACCACTGCTTGAACAATGTATTCTCAAGAAACTGGCAGTAGGTTTGGGAGTTAAGTTTCAGTCCATCTTCAACTTGAAAAGGTCCAACTACCTCATCCTTAATGATAGCAACCCATCCCAGTACTGCTCCTTCAACTTGCTAGTGCCTGACTCAAAGTGGTGACCTGTGTCCATTAGTTATCCAGCCATGGGCCCATCCATCTGGTCCATCAAGAATCACTCTCATTTCATCTGTCCTTACAATCTTTGAAAAATCTGTCTTCAGGTATTTCTTTGACCAGTCTTGACGCTTCAACTTGTTAATATATTCAGTGGTGGTTGTGCTTCAGCCTTCTAGACCTTGGCCATGTCTCTGAGCACTTGACACTTTGTACTTCTGGACACTCCAGACAGGTTGCAGTTCTGGAATATGGTGGCACTTGAGGATAATAGGTTCCTGGTAGCTTCACATTTAATTCTGCTCAAGTCTTTTGCAGTTAATTTGCACTTTTTCTTCTCCATGCGTTTTTGCACAACAAAACGTTTTATTGTCCGGTGGTCATGCCCCAATTGTTTAGCTATTTCAAGAGTGTTGCATCCATCTGAAAGGCATTTTACAATTTTTGACTTTTTGGAGTCAGCTAAATCTCTTTTTTGGCCCATTTTACACGAGGTAATGAAGCTGCTTAGTAATTATGCACACCTTGATATAAGGTCACTTTCACCACAACCTCCCTCATTACACAAATACATATCACAAGTTTATAGGGTTTGGAGTTGGAAAATGTGTATGGAAATAATGATAAGATCAGAATACTCACTTGCTTAATAATTGTGCACACAGTGCATTTCAAAAATGTTATAATAATCACATATCACATACCGAGATTGCACTGTCAGAGTGTTGGAAATATTCAAATATAATTCATGCACATAAATATTTTAATAGAGCATAAAGTATAATGGTTGTTTAAGCCAATGAGCATTAAGCAATGTCATAAGCAAGTCTTTCCATCATGCCCATGTCAGCAGTTGCTCTCCCCCGACTACGCCACCTGTCATGGCCACATTGCCTTGAGTTTTTTGGCATACCTCAGAATGATATCAGAGCAATATGGACCACACTCTGACACATTTCTAACTGGCATGCACCTTGCAGTGATCACCGGTGATTGGTGCTATGCATATTCAGCTAATATCAAATGAGCCTGCTGACACTGTATACACTGGGCATGTCCATTGACACGAAGTGATGCAACAGCTTGAGGCCGTCTACACCGGGCACGTCGACACAAACATTCTAAAACGTTTATTTGTGTTGTTGGCAGTAGTAGCATCAGCGCATGCAGCGCAAAATGGAATGGGATATCTGTTTACTGTTGATGCAACGCATCGCGCCGCAATCAACGCTTCCATGGTAGACAGCATCATTGATGGTAATGGGTTCTATTGTTTTTAACATGGCGTGACTTTCACATCCAGTGCTGACAAGGAGTGAATGTTAACAGTTATGCTTGAGATGAACAGTTTAATATATTCAGATGCAATATGTAATATGCAATAGGATGTGCGTAATGTGTAACTCCTGAAACTTAGTTTTATAATGTTGTGGATCTTGTTCATTCTCTTCAGAGTGAGTAAGTTTAAAAAATGGCTGAATTTGAGGGGCTGCACAATGTTAGCCAATCAGAACACTGGGCGTTTACATTGAAGTTTTAAGGAGGCACTTCTGCCAAAACTGAGCATTTCAGACAGCGGGCCAGAGACAGGTTGGAAAATGATCATATATTACTAAATTATGACTGTATAAATGCAAAAAAAATAAATATTACTAACATTATCAGTGGACCTCAGGGAAGATAATAAATTATCTATAAAAAAATGTCATGACCCCTTTAAATCCTCTTCTAAGCACATTGGTGTACCTGGTGTCGAAATGTTCGCATACAGTCAGCCTTTTTACAGTCACAAACAAATTGCTTCCATTTCGCAATGGTACTAACCACAGATAGGTCACTGTTCACATATGAAGGGTGATTAGAATTCCTACATGCATGATCAGTGTTATTCCACTGCTGTCACAAAGGTCCTTTCATGAGATGTGCGCTGCACTTTTCCAGATTTTCTCCCAGATTTTCTTCCCATCAATTATGCTTTCAAACCCAGTCATACTCTCCATCACAATCATTGCTCTGAATGTCTTCCCATAAGAAAATTCACAGATCTCTCAGTGCAGACATGGTCACCTAGCTTCTAGTCTATTTGTAAAATGGTTACAATTAAGCCTTGTTCCGTCAAGTAAGTGGGCACTCATCTAGGCAGTTTGTTCAGTTTCAGCACCACTTCAAAGCAATTTGGAAGGAAGTAAATCCATTAATCTGGAACACACTTGGGGTAGTGTACATCAATCAAAGGAAAACTTTAGAGGCCATTACTGATGCATCACTTAGGACCTAGTTGAGATCATAGCCTTATTTTACACTTCTACAATCTACACTTGATTATACACCGTACTGCATAGTATAAGTACACCTGTCTATATCTGATTGATTGGCAGGGATGTAGGAACTTTCCCAGGTAATTTAATCTATTTTGTCTTTTTGTACTGAGTTTTTATAGTAAAAAATCTACCAGTGCTGAAGAAGTAATCCAAAGTATTTAGAATATGTTATGAATTACATTTTACAGCATGTATTCTGTAATCTGTAGTGGAATACATTTCAAAAGTAATCCTCCCAACCCTGTCCATAAGACTCTAGTTAATCCATGTCTTCTTGTGCAATCAAATCAATTATGGGTGACAAGAGACTAAAATGTTTTTCACTTTTTCACAGTGCATCTTACCATTGCAGTTATGATCATGATTTTAAGCCTAATTACACTTTCTACTACTTGACAAATAATCAGAGCACTAGATGGCGCTAGGAAGTGTAATCAAGCTTGAAATAATGCTCACCAAAGAGACTGCTGGTGAGATTTATTGTGAAAAGGAGTTATATTTTCGTATCTTCTCACCCAAAACCAAATTGATTATTCCTTTAACAATAACTGAACAAGAATTGATATTTTATTAAATGATGGAAAATACATTTTAAAAATACATTCTCTAAAAAACCTAAATGTCTTATCCAGTGTTATTTCTAAAACAAGATCAATCTAATTGATCTTGTTTTAAGGATTTTTAGATATTTTACAGGAAAACATTACAAAAATTATTATCAAGAATAAAATTTTTGCCCTAATATCAAAGGAATTCACATTGTTCGCTTAAGCAGCATCTTTTGCAATATAGTATTTATAAAGCAACATAAAATAATGGACTACTCTCCCGTTGTTTGAAAAGAGATATCTGTCAAACTTGATGCAAGTTACATGCACAGTAACAGCACAGAATCTTCTTCAAATTTCTGCATGGTAATTCTTACTGATTTCCAGATGTTTCAAGCAGTTTATGGTTACACTTTGGGGTTTGTGTTCCATTTTGTGTAGATTAATTTCTATGTTGATGTAAATTTGTTCCCCCTCCTCATGTTAATTATTTCATGACAATCAGGCTTGAAATGAGTCTCCATAGCCCTCTCCTGATAACCATTTCATAATTTTCGGCCATTAGAAATTTGGTTACTGTATATAGCCACAGCTCTTTTACACAGCAGAAACACAGTCAGTGTGAAAGCACACCTTTACTCAGGTAAAACCTCTATTTTTGGGCCTGTTCACCAACCTGAAACCTTACTGAATGTCAAAGGTTTAAACTCCTTTCCGCTCATCAAAAGCTACAGGAAACATCTGTTCCACCTCCACAGTGGGCAGAGATGCCATGGGGTACCAAATCTTCTATTTCAATCTTTGTGAGTGACATGGTTTTGGCACAGGTACCCTCTGGTTGCTGTGGGCCATATGTTGGAGGCTGGGTCAGGGATTGGGCAGTCAGTCTTTACAAACACACTTGCTCTTGCTTGGGCTGGATGGACAGCACCAGCTGTTTCTGAATGTAGCAGGTCTGGGCAGTATCCTTGCGGAAAACCCAGAGCACAGTTCTAGCCGCTCACTCTGACATTCTCCAATTGTGAACTCCCACTCAAATAGAAAGATGAGGAAACAAGGGTTAGTGGGAAAGAAGTGGAGAAGCAAAGGGTTGTGGTTCATTCTTGCCACCCTGACCTCGACTTCTGGAGATGCATTAGCATGGTTTTTGGTCCTATTTATTCAGACCGCTACCACTTTGACTATGTAAATGAGGAATTGTCAAACCAAACAAAAGTAAAGTATGGAGTTCCACAGGGATCAGATTTAGGGCCTCTGCTTTTCTCCTGGTATATGCTTCCCCTGGGAGATAGATAACAGTTTCCACTGTTATGCCGATGATACCCAACTTTATATTTCTTCAAAACCTGATGAGATTTGGTTTAGTGTATCAATGAAATATAAGATTGAATGACCAGAAATGTCCTTCTACTCAATTCCGACAAAAAAGAGGTACTAATTATTGGACCACGAACCTCTAAAAAATAAGCAGCTAAAATATAAATTATCTCTTGATGGATGTACTGTTACATGATCTTCAACAGTGAAGAAATTAGGTGTTATATTTGATACCAATCTGTCCTTTGAAAATCAAATTACCAATGTTTGTAGAACAGCATACTTCCACCTAAGAAATATTGCTAAATTACGACACATGCTCTCTGTTGCTGATGCTGAAAAACGAATTAATGCGTTCTTTACCTCAAGACTAGATTATTGTAATGCATTACTGGGAGGATGTCCAGCAAGATCAATAAATAAACTTCAATTGGTTCAAAATGCAGCAGCCAGAGTGCTGACAAAAAAATAAATAATATGATCATATTAGTCCCATTTTATCATCGTTACATTTGCTACCTGTTAAATTAGGTATTCATTTTAAAATTCTGTTAACTACATACAAAGCTTTGAATGGTCAAGCTCTGCAGTACTTAAGTTACCTTCTACCACGCTATATTCCATCATGTTCATTACGATTGAAAAATTCTGGTTTGTTAATAGTTCCTAGAATATCCACATAAGGAGGTAGATCCTTTTCATATTTGGCTCCTAAATTATGGAATAGTCTTCCTAACACTGTTTGAGATGCAGACACACTCACTCAGTTTAAGTCTAGAGTTTGAATTACTAAATATAGGATAAATTAACATATACAGTAGAAGTGTGTGTGTGTGTATGTGTGTGTGTGTGTGTGTGTGTGAGCGTGTATTTATCACTTTGTGGGGACCAAATGTCCCCATTAGGATAGTAAAACCCGAAATTTTTGACCTTGTGGGGACATTTTGTCGGTCCCCATGAGGAAAACAGCTTATAAATCATACTAAATTATGTTTTTTGAAAATGTAAAAATGCAGAAAGTTTTCTGTGAGGGTTAGGTTTAGGGGTAGGGTTAGGTTTAGGGGATAGAATATAAAGTTTGTACAGTATAAAAACCATTATGTCTATGGAAAGTCCCCATAAAACATGGAAACACAACATGAGTGTGTGTGTGTGTGTGTGTGTGTGTGTGTGTGTGTGTGTGTGTGTGTGTGTGTGTGTGTGTGTGTGTGTGTGTGTGTGTGTGTGAGAGAGAGATAGAGCATCACTGACTGGTAAACTCCTCCCTAGTTTTGTTGCAGGCATTGATGTACCATCATGCTAGTAAAATGCGATATCTTCTTTCACCTAATAAATATTCAAGATGTGTATTATTGTCCAACTTTCTGAAGTCAGGTTTCAAATTTGGAATATATTTGTTTCAGAATTTCCCCATAGTTTGGGCAGATGGTGAGGAAGTGTTGCTCTGTTGCTTTATCTCCTTGGCTACAGTATGGGCATATTCTGCCCTCTCTGGGCAGCCAGTTTAGTTGCCTGGATCTATTGCCAGAGTGTGATTGCTCAGTCTGTACAGTGTCATTTGTTATGACCCAGTTGTTGTGGTTTGGTTGTTTCTTTGTTTTTTGTAGGTCTGATTGGTGACTGGGGTGTGACTTAAGTGCACCTGAAACTCTTCATGGCACCTTATTTAAACAATGTGCAGATGTGAATTGGTCGCTTCTAAGCTGTTGCTTAGGCAGTTTGCCAGAGCCGCGCTCCAGTTTTGGGAACCTTTGTTTTGGTTTAACTTAGTTTTTTTGTAATAAATTATTTTGGGTTAATATTGCCGTGTCGTCTCCCTATAATGTTGCATCTTTGACCCAGGTGTGACGTATGGGGGCTCATCCGGGATTGTCCCCCTCACCTATTGTTACTCCATCTCCACTTCCTGGACCGGTTACTGATATGGTTGAGGATGCATCTTGTGTTGTGATGCGCTCAAAGACTAAAATACTACCTGATTGTGACCCTAACTAGCATGAGATCGGTAGGCCGGTTAACCCTCTGGGGTCTGAGGGTGTTTTGGGCCATGGACAAGTTTTGACATGCCTTGACATTTGTGCTTTTTTCAGTTGCTTAAAAACATATTAAGTCGGTCGCTCCGGGATTGTCTCTCCCGTTATCTGACAGAATTTTGCGCCATTTTTATTGGCCGTTATTGAAGAAAGACATTTCACGGTTTATTCAAACATGTCAAACCTGTCAATTGACTGGAAAACCTAATCAGCCCCTGAAACAGACTCCGCTGTGCCCAATACATCCTGTGGATCAACCGTTATAGCATCTTTTAATTGATTGTGTCTGTCCATTACCTCCTTCAAAGTAGGAAAATAAATATTTATTGACCGTAATGTGTCAGAGTACTCGTTATCCAGCGGCTTATGTGATGCGTAACATCACTACTCTATCTGTTGTTAAAGCCGTGTCTCAATTCATTTCTATTTTTGGAATACCTAAAGTCATTCAGTGTGACCAAGGGAAAAATTTTACGTCAAAATTGTTTGCGGAGGTGTTAAAGCAATTGGGAATTCGGCATCACCAGTCCAGCGCGTACCATCCACAGAGTGGATTCGTCAAACGCTAAAGGCTCTTTTGTGTGCGTATTACGTTGAATTGAACCAAGACTGGGAGGAAGGAGTTCCATGGCTTTTGTTAGCCACCAGGGAGGTTACGCAGTCTAGTTTGGGGTTTAGTCCAAATTAATTAGTCTTTAGACTTAAGGTACGTGGTCCGCTTGCTGTTTTACATGATTATTTACAGGGAAAAGCTTTCGAAGATGGTTATTTTTAGCCGGTCAAGCAGCACGAGACAATTTGGGAAAAGCTCAAATAAAGATGAAAAAGCTTTTCGATCGCCAGTCTGAGCAGCGTGTATTCAGTCCGGGTGATCAGGTCCTGGCCCTGTTGCCTCTACCTGCCTCCCCAATTAGTGCAAAAATGTGTGGGGCCTTACATCATTGTGCGTCGTTATCTGATCTTAATTATGAAATTTCAACTCCAGACAGGAAGAAATCTAGTCAAGTTTGTCATGTAAATCTATTGAAACCCTACTTTTCCCATGACTGTAATCAAATCACTGTTAAACCAACCATGTTTGCTAGTTCGGTGTTGGGTGGGTTTGGTCAACCTTCTGTAGTGGATACGGAAAGTGTTAAAGTCCCTGATGATGCTGTATTGCAACCCAGGTTAAACAATTCTGGAACCCTTAAAGATCTGGGGAGGTTGTTATTTAATTTATCCATTTTGCAGTGGGCCGAGCTGTCACAGTTAATATATGATTTCCCATTACTGTTTGGGGATGTTCCATCACAAAACTATTTAATAGAGCATGATGTAGATGTGGGTGACGCTCCACCAATACGTCAGCGGTGCATGTTCCTTTTGAAAAACGTAATAAAACTGAGTCTGAGGTTCAATATATGTTGGAGAATGACATTGCAGCACCTTCATGTAGAGTGGTGGTGGTGTAGTGGTCTAAAGCACATAACTGGTAATCAGAAGGATGCTGGTTCGATCCCCACAGCCACCACCATTGTGTCCTTGAGCAAGGCACTTAACTCCAGGTTGCTCTGGGGGGATTGTCCCTGTAATAATTGCACTGTAAGTCGCTTTGGATAAAAGTGTCTGCCAAATGCATAAATGTAAATGTCAAATGTTCTAGTTGGGCATCACTGTGTCTATTGGTGAGTAAATCGGCTGGAACAATTTGGTTTTGTACGGATTACCGGAAAATTAATAAAATCACAAAACCTGATGCTTTTCCACTTCCTCGGATGGAGGACTGCGTTGACCAAGTGGGCTCTGTGAGATATGTCAGTAATGTTGACTTGCTGAAGGGTTACTGGCTGGTGCCTTTGACATCTCAGGCACAGGAAATTATTACTTCCACTTTTATTACTTCCTCAGGGTTATACTCGTATTCTGTTATCAGTTTTGGGTTGCTAAATGCTCCATCGACCTTTCAAATGGTTAATGAACCGTGTAGTCTCTGGCCTGGAGGGCTGTGCCATTTATTTGGACGATGTTATCGTTTATAGTGACAGCTGGGATCAGCATGTGAACCGTGTCCGAACCTTGTTCCAGCATCTAATGGAGGCTAGGTTGACTGTAAACCTGTCCAAATGTGAGTTTGCTCGCGCAACAGTCTCCCATTTGGAAAAGGATGTGGGTCAGAGTCGAGTGTGTCCTTTGCGTGCTAAAGTGCTTGCAGTAGAACATTTCCCACGCTCTGTACTAAAAAGGAGCTGATGAGATTTTTCATCCGTCGCTTGTCCTTTAACTAATTTGTTAAAGAGTTCTGTTAAGTTTGAGTGGTCTTCGCAATGTCCAATGTTGATGTCTGCTGCTCCTGTGTTAGCAGCTTCACAAAGTGATAGTCCATTCAAAATTCAGGCTGACGCAAGTGAAGTCAGAGTAGGAGCAGTTCTCCTTCAGACTCATTCAGATGGGATGGTACCATCCAGTTAGCTATTTCTCACGTAAATTTAACTCTTATCAGAAAAATTACTCCGTTATCGAGAAGTAGAGACTTGCATTGATTTGGGCACTTCAACATTTTGATGTTTACGTGGGAGGAGGGTCTTTAGTTGTCATCTATTCTGATCATAATCCTTTGACATTCCTCCATTCATTGCAGAGTCCAAGTCAATGGTTGTTTGGTGTGTTCCACTGCACTCTGAGGATACTCTCACGAAACTCTTTATGTAGGGTTTCAATCAGGTTTTTGTCCCATTTTCAAATTCATGATTCAGAAGAGGACCACATGCTTCGCTGCCATATAATGCAATAGATTTTATAACTGATTGGAATATATTGAGCCAGATTCAAATTGGTATTTAAAATGATTGTATATTAATTAAGTATAGATTTTTGTTTAAATCAATTGTATAGATCTCTCTCTCTCACCTATGGTTTTAGGTGTGTTCCTGAGGATAATGCCATAGTGGAGGATGTGTTAATTGCAGTTGGGGATCAGATTGGTCATGAGAACATTGTATCTGCATCATGCATGAATCAGGCTGTCGTTGTTTTTTGAAGGAACAAAATTTAGTTAATCGTTTAGTAGTAGGTAACAATGAAGGTAACAATTTCAAATGTCCCATCTTTCGTATCCAATGACCTTTTGCAACGTGAGTTAGTGCTTTTGGGAAAGTTGTAAGTCCCTTTAAAATTGTTGTGCTTGGATGTAAACATCCGGCTCTGAAGCATGTTGCGTCTTTTAGACGGTATGTGTACATGGTGCTAGAAGCGCCTGAGAATACACTGGATATAAATTTTCATGTGAAACATGAGGGACGATTATATATGGTGTATGCAACTACTGGCAGCATAAGATGTTTTGAGTGTGGAGACATCGGACACAGGCGTCTTACATGTCCACATAAGAAAACGGGTACAGAAAACGTGGTAGGATCGGAGGATGAGGTCGCAAATAATAGCGTTGATCTGTTGATGTGGCCCAAGATGAGGTTGTTCCACTTGCTGAGGTGAGTGATGATAATTCAGTTGTTGTGTTACTGGCTGTTGACACTGCAAATGATGATGCTGTAGCTAATGTGGCCCCTCAGATTAGCGCAACTGAGTTAATTTCTGATGTTAATACTGATGAAGAAGTAACTAGTACTAGTGGTACTAAACAGTTGGAAAGTGCAAATTATGGAATTGAAAAATTGTATTCATGCATCTTGAATAATGAGGAGCAGTCTGATGATACTGAGTCACAAGTTTATATGTGTGAAAATTATGGTAATTCACAGGGAGTTGTATTTAACATATCTCAGGCAGTTTCTTCAGGAGATTTCAACAAATATTATTTGTTGTCTGGAACAAATTATTAGTTTTCTGGATGAAACGTATGGTAAACAAATGAACATAAATTACTTTTTCTCTGATGTAGACAAATTTGTTCAATCTGTTATTTTTTATCAGAGGACTGTTGGAGTTGAGGAACTTAGTGAGAAGAAGCGTTTTCTGCTGAAAAAGCATCTTACCACTATAATAAAGAGTAAAGCAATGAGTAGGAGAAAAAGTAAATCAAAAGATCACAAATAATCATGCATTACAAAGCGTGCTATAGTCTATGAAACAATTGAACAAAAAAAGCTCCAAGAAACACATAGTGATTTAATGAATGAAGCTGAGTGGAATTTGTGGTGGAAAGGACACAAAATACTTGGTCATGGTACCAATTTAAGTAGAGGGGTGGGCATCTTTTTCTCTTCAACCATTAGGATGGATATTATAAGTACAGGGGAACCAGTGAAGGGTCGTTAGTTGGTTGTTAAAGTGCAAATTCAACCTGATAAATATTTATGCACCAACAGTGGGACAGGTATGCCTATATTTTTTAAATATACTTAATGAGAGTCTTAAAAAGTGTTCTAGTTAAGGATGTGTTGTCATTGGTGGAGACTGGAACTGCACTATAAATTTTACTAAAGACCGTAATACTGAGGAACGTCTAGGTTACGGATGTAACCTCCGTTCCCTGATGTGTCGAAGAAGCGACAATAGGAGTCTCTCTTGAGCACCTTATATACCTCTGATCTATGAAAAAAGGCCAATGAGAAGTTGGCAGACAGGATTTGCATGTCCCGCACCCGGACATATGGGTATAAAGGTGGGGAAATACGTCTGTTTCATTCAGGATTTTTCTGAGGAGCCGTAAATGTTTGGCTCAGCGACGTGGCTCGTTTCCTCCATCAGGAAACGGAGGTTACATCCGTAACCTAGACATTCCCTGTCTGTCGCTCACTTCGACGTTGTGTCGAAGAAGCGACACTAATGGTCCAATTTAAATCACGCCATGCGCTGAGCCGTGTACGTGTACTGCTGACACAGGAGTGGGCTGGTACTTGATGTGCCAAAACGACCAGCTGTATCAGACTGCTCGTATCCTTCCCCCAATGCCCCATAAATTCGTCAGAATCCTTATAGTTACCCTAGACAGGGGAACAAGGCGACGCTTGCCAACCTGGGAATGGGCCGAGCCTAGCCGGGCCTCTTTTCTCTCTATGTTTCTCGAATTGTGTCAACAACTGGGGCCCTTACACGCATCGGGGAAGGGGGTCTTACCCAGTTTTCTATTCTTTCAGGCGGAAAATACCCTGCGGAGACCACACCTGCCCAGAGAGGGGGAGGTAAGATTGGTGACATTCACCACATGAGCTTTTAGGTCACATGTGATGGTTTTACCTCAACCAAGGGAATGTGCGCTAGGTGCAAGCGATCCACCTGGTCAGTCCTTCAGCGTGTTACCGAGTTCTACTGGCTCGGAACTGAGAAAACATAGAACGAAACTGACTAAGAATGTAAAATCTCGCAAAGGTATTAGGTGTTGCCCAACCCGCTGCTCTGCATATGTCTGCCAGAGAGGTGCCTCTGGCCAGTGCCCATGAAGATGTAACACTCCTTTTTGACAATCCATGCTAGTCTCAGGACTCGAGTCTGGAGCCAGTGCTGAAGCAGTCTAATATGCATCAACCCCAGTGGTGCGACCGTCGCGGAGGACGCCATATGCCCCAGGAGCCTCTGGAAAAGTTTTAAAGGGACCGCAGTGCCTTGCCTGAAGGTGGCGAGGCATACCAGCACTGACTGCTCACGCTCGTTGGTGAGGCGCACTGACATTGAGACTGAGTCTAACTCCATGCCGAGAAAAGAGATGCTCTGAACCGGGGCGAGCTTGCTCTTTTCCCAGTTGACCTGAAGCCCTAAGCGGCTGAGGTGCCTGAGCACCTGGTCTCTGTGGGCACATAGTAACTCTCGGGAGCGGGCCAGGATGAGCCAGTCATCGAGGTAGTTGAGTATGCGGATGCCGGCTTCTTGGAGCGGGGCAAGGGCTGCCTCTGCGACCTTCGTAAAGACGCGAGGGGCCAGGGACATGTACTGATACGCCTGACCATCAAACGTGAACCGTAGAAAGGGTCGATGTCGAGGCAATATTGAGACGTGAATGTATGCGTCCTTCAGGTCTACTGCTGCGAACCAATCTAGATGCCGGACGCAAGTTAAAATGTGTTTTTGTGTGAGCATTTTGAATGGGAGTTTTTGCAAAGCCTGGTTGAAAACTCGCAAGTTCAAGATCGGTCTTAAGCCACCGCCTTTCTTGGGTACGATGAAGTAAGGGCTGTAGAAACCCTTCTTCATCTCAGTTGGAGGGACAGGCTCTATCGCATCTTTGAATAAGAGGGTCGCGATTTCCGCACGCTGGGATTTGGCATGTTCGCCGTGTACTGCAGTAAAGCGGACGCCCCCGAAGGGGGGGGGTTGCGGTGCTGGCAAACTGAATTGCGTAACTGAGTTGGATGGTCCTGGCCAGCCAGCGAGATGGGTTGGGAAGTGAAAGCCATGCATCCAAGCTCCGTGCTAGGGGCACTAACGGGCCAATTATTTTTGACGTATCCGGCGGGGTTTCACGGCGGGGCAGAGCAGGTAGTACGGCGTCGGGAGGCAAAGGTGTGTCCCGAGGCTCTGGTGCTGAGAAAAGACTCAAAGCACTTACCTTGCTCCGCACACCCGGCAGGGGGCAGGTTAGTGACTGAGGAGGAGGTCTGGTGGAGGTGTCCTCTAGACTCGTCAGAACCGGCCGACCGGGAACAGTCGTGGGGCTGAAGTCGTGGGGTCCGAGTCCAGCATGCCGGAACTGTTGAGGTGTGGCGGCAGAGTGCCATGAAATGGCATTTGTGGGCCAGGTGACCCAGAGACGAAGGAAATAGCTCTTTTATTGATTTATTGAAGGATTCTCCTCCCGGCCCTCCACCGGGGGATGGAGTGGTCTGCTTGCCAGCTCCGGAGCAAACGTCTTGGTCTCTGGGTCGAGTGTCTCAGGAGTGCCTGGGAGCCTTCCGGGTCCTCGAGGCAGTCCGTGAGACGGGGGGTGTGTGCTTCCTGTGGGGCCCTCGACGCGGGGGCTGAGAGCTGTGCCCGGGTTGAGGCGGAGCTGATGCCCTCGGCGAGCAGACGGGGCTTGGCCCATGGCGGCAGGTTTGTGGCGGGGCAGGATGTGTGAAATGGCCTCCGTCTGCTTTTTCACCGCGGAGAACTGCTGGGCGAAGTCCTCGACGGTGTCGCCGAAGAGGCCGAACTGGGAGACGAGGAAGCGTGTCTTGTCCGTCTCGCGCATCTCGACCAAGTTCAGCCACAGATGACGTTCCTGAACCACAAGTGTGGCCATCGCCAGCCAGAGTTCCTGCAGCACGTCGGGGTCAGGACTACCCTCAAGCAGATCTTTGAGTGCTTTGGCCTGGTGGACTTGCAAGAGGGCCATGGCATGCAGGGCGGAAGCGGCCTGTCCAGTGGCGCTGTAGGCTTTGGCGACCAATGATGACGTTGTCCTACAGGCCTTGGAGGTGAGCACAGGGCAACCTCACCAGGTGGCGCCGTTCTCGGGGCATAGGTGGATCGCAACTGCCCTATCCACCTGGGAAATCGCCGTGTACCCGTGGGCCGCTTTGTGACGAGTGGAGAGGTGTGCTCTCCATGCAGTCGTCAGCTCATCATGCACCTCCGAGAAGAAAGGGCCCCGGGGGGGGTGTGGATGTGAGCGGCGCACAGACCCAAGCAACAAATCATCCAGCCGCGACGGCTGTGGGGAGGACGGAGGGTTCCAGTCCAGCCCCACGCTGGCGGCGGCCCACACAAGCATGTCGGACATCTGGGCGTCGGCAAGAAGGAGCGGCGTTGGGGGGTGGCTGGAGTGGCATTCATTCGGTTGAAGGAAAACCGTGACCGCAGCGTTGCCATGGTCATGAGATGTTGAGAACATCAACCATCCACAAACGCTGCCTAGGTGTGATCGCAGCCCAGACACACGAGACAGCGCATGTGGCCATCTTAAGCGGAGAGCACTCTACCGCATCCAGTAACTACACAGGGGCAGAAAGGCATCTTTATAAAGGCGCGTTCTGAAAAGAACATTCAACGCCGCTGTGTATTGCTCTTTTAGAGGAAAATACTCTTTTAGAGAAAATCACTCTTTTACAAACATTCTTTTAGATTGCGCTGTCGAAGTGCCCAGGGGCAAATCTGCACTGCCGTGCAGAGAAGAAAGCCGCTGAAGTGCGCAATAGATCCAACAGCAGATTGCTCAGAGGTAAGAGGAACAGGTGTGTGTGACTCGCAGCTCGCTGCATACACAACCATCGGCTCCTAAGAAAATGTATGAATAAAACAGATGTATTTCCCCGCCTTTATACCCGTATGTCCGGAAGGGACATGCAAATTCTGTCTGCCAACTTCTCATTGGCCTTTTTTCATAGATCAGAGGTCTAGTCGGCGCTCAAGAGAGACCCCTAGTGTCGCTTATTTGACACAACGTCGAAGTGAGCGACAGACGGGAACCTCATATACAGTCCTCAAGTGCATTGTCAAAACTAATAAAAGAATTCCAGCTCTTAGATATGTGGAGAATTAAACCCTAATGATAGACAGTATACATGGATTAAGTCTTTTAATAATAGAGTTAGTGTTGCCCGATTAGACAGATTTTATGTGTCAAAATATTTTAATAGTAGAGTAATTGAATGTTGCATTTGTCCTGTAGGTTTTTCTGATCAACATTTAATCATTATGATAATGACCATGTCAAATGTACCTAAAAAATCGGTTTACTGGCATTTTAATGCTAAATTGTTGCAGGATGCTGCTTTTTGTGATAATTATGTTTTCTTTTGGGAAAATTGGAAAAAGAAAATAAGTTATTTTGAAAACTTGAAACAATGGTGGGATGTAGGAAAGTTGTCAAAGCAGTATACAGCTAACTGTAGTTGAATAAAGAATGTGATTGAATCACTTGAAAAGCAAATTAATTCAATGGAATTGCAGTAGGTTGATGCACATAATTATGTATTGTACAATGATTTGCAAAAGAAAAAGAGAGAGCTAAGTCTGGTCCTAAATGAGAAAGTAAAGGGTGCTTTGATAAGGTCCCTGTAAAACAATACAAGGAAACCAGCGTCAACTTAAAGGGTAAGTCTTTTTAATCTTTTCTTTAAAGGGTATCCAGAGACAGTCTTTGCTTCTTTTTTCTCCCGTGCTCCGTCGCTCCTGCCCTTTTTATGCCGCTCTCCTCATGTTACTGCAATCAGACACAGGTGTTAGTCATCATTTAGCTCAGGTGTGAGCCCTTACCGCTTTCTCTCCGGACGGGCGCTTGACCACGCCCCGCTGCCACATACCCCCACCGCCCGACTCAGGCCGGGCGTCATCCGGCCTGCCTACCACTCCCCCATTTCTGGAGAGGAAGTCAGCGGCAGCCATCTGCACCCCCGGTCTGTGGACCACCTTGAACTTAAAAGGCTGGAGGGCCAGATACCAACGGGTGATCCGGGCGTTCAGTATCTTTCATGCGGTGGAGCCACTGCAGTGGGGCGTGATCCGAGCAGAGGGTGAAGGCTCGCCTCAGCAGGTAGTATCGGAGGGTGAGGACCGCCCACTTGATGGCCAAACACTCCTTCTCTACGGTGCTGTACTTAGTCTCCCTCAAGGAGAGCTTCCGGCTAATGTACAGCACCGGCGTTCCTCTCCCTCCACCAACTGCGAGAGCACGGCGCCCAACCCTCTGTCTGAAGCGTCCGTCTGCAAAACAAAAGGGAGAGAGAAGTCAGGTGCATGCAAAAGCGGCCCCCACAAAGTGCAGCTTTAATCTCTGTAAACGCCTGTTGGCACTGCTCTGACCACTGGACCGGATCTGGAGCCCCCTTTTAGTAAGGTCAGTCAGCGGGCTGGTGACATCCGAATAATTAGGTACAAACCGTCTGTAATAGCCAGCCAGCCCCAGGAACTGCCTCACCCCCTTTTTGGTCTTGGGTCTAGGGCAAGTCGCAATCGCCGCGGTCTTGTCATTTTGGGGTCGCACCTGGCCATGACCCAAGTGGAACCCCAGATACCGTACCTCCACACGCCCAACCGCGCACTTTTTCGGGTTTGCCGTGAGCCCCGCCCGCCGCAACGATCTCAGGACGGCCCTCAGATGTTGCAAGTGCCGCTGCCAATCATTGCTATAAATGATGATATCATTTAGATAAGCAGCGGCGTAAGCAGTATGCGGTCTGAGGATCCTATCCATGAGGCACTGAAACGTGGCTGGTGCCCCGAACAAACCGAAAGGAAGCGTCACGAATTGGTGTAATCCGAACGGCGTGGTGAAGGCCGTTTTTTCACGGGATATTGGTGTCAAGGGATCTGCCAATAACCCTTCGTTAGATCCAAGGTCGAATAAAACCGAGCAGAACCTAACCGATCGAAGCAGTTCATCAACACGGGGCATTGGGTACGCGTCAAATTTAGACACCGCGATTGACTTTTCTATAATCCACACAGAAACGTACAGACCCGTCACTCTTGGGAACAAGGACGACCGGGCTGGACCAATCGCTGTGAGATTCTTCTATTACTCCCATGTCCAGCATCGCGTCCAATTCTTCCCGAACTATTTTCTTTTTATGCTCGGGCAAGCGATAAGGGCGGCAACGTACCACTACGCCCGGCTCGGTCTCGATGTGGTGTTGTATGATGTCTGTACGGCCCGGTAGAGGAGAGAACACGTCTGCAAACTCCTTTTGTAGTTCGGAAACCTCTGCGAGTTGGCGTGGTGAGAGGTGGTCTCCACAAGGAACCGGGGTGTTAGGATCGCAGGCTTTGTTTACCTCCGGTCCGAGCTCCGCCCTCTCCGGAACTACCGTTGCCAACGTCACAGAGGCCGCCTCTTCCCTCCACAATTTCAGGAGGTTGAGGTGATATATTTGACGCCGCCCCTCTATCGGTACGTTTAACTTCATAATCGAGGTCCCCTACTCGTCGTGGTGACCTCAAAGGGTCCTTGCCACTTGGCGAGTAATTTTGAGCTCGACGTTGGGAGTAATACAAGCACTTTATCTCCCGGTGCAAATTCCCGTAGCTGAGCACCCCTGTCATACAGCCGGCGTTGGCGTTCTTGAACCTGGAGCAAATTCTCCTGTGTTAATTGCCCCAGTGTGTGGAGTTTTGCACGAAGATCAAGAACGTATTGAATTTCATTTTTGGCACTAGAAGGTCCCTCCTCCCAAGTTTCACGGATGACGTCGAGGACCCCGCATGGGCGTCGTCCGTACAGCAGCTCAAATGGGGAAAATCCCGTGGAGGCTTGCGGGACCTCTCGTACTGCGAATAACAGGGGTCCAGCCACTTATACCAATTCCTAGCGTCTTCGTGCACGAATTTACTGAATCATATTTTTGAGTGTTTTATTAAATCGTTTCCACCAGCCCATCCGCTCTGCGGATGGTACACGCTAGTGCTGAATCAACTTAACGCCCAATAATTCGTAAAGTTCGCGAAGTGTTCGTGACATAAACGTAGTGCCTTGGTCGGTGAGGATTTCTTTCGAACCCCCACCCGGAGATTATCTTGAAGAGTGCCCCGGCAACACCGCGTGCTGAGATGTTGCTCAGAGGCACTGCTTCCGGATATCGCGTTGCGTAATCCACCAGGACTAACACAAAGCGATGTCCGCGTGACGTCCGTTCTAATGGCCTGACGAGGTCCATTCCAATTCTCTCGAAGGGAACCTCGATCAATGGAAGGGGGCGCAAAGGCACTTTTGGGGTGGCCGGTGGGTTTACCAGCTGACATTCGCGGCACGCCGCACACCACCTGCGGACGTCGCCGCCAATGCCCGGCCAATAGAAACGGGCTATTAGACGGAAAAGTGTTTTCCGTTCCCCTAGGTGACCGGCCAATCAGTACCCAAGATTAGCGGATGGGTGAGGCGGGAACTAACCGCTGCCTCCACACTATGTTTTTCTCCCCGGAATTTGATTGCTAAAGTCACCATGGGGTACTTGTGAATATCGCACACACCTCACCCTCACCCGTTTAGCTGTGCCCAAAGCCCCGGGTTGAACCAAGCGTTGGTGGATGGTGGTCTGATTACAGCCGGTATCCATCAATGCTTGGTATGTACCCCCTGGATCCTTACCGGACCCGGCACGCTCCAGCCCGACCGGGGCAGCCTGCGGGACATCGGAGACCCGCACCACCGTCCCCACCTCCATCAGCGGACACTGATCCCGGAAGTGGTCCGGTTTCCGCACCTCCAACAGACCGCCCAGGCGCCACGGCCGCACCCGTAGCTGGCGGGCGCCACCACCTGAGGAGGAGAGCGGCTGAAGGACGGGGAAGGGTTAGGCGGGTTCGCCCACGGCCAGGAAGTTGGCCTGATGTATCCTCCACGCCTGCGGGGGCAGGAACGGGCCCTGGGGAGAGAGCAGAGCGAGAGGGAACGGGGGAAACAGGGGAAGACACAGGGGAAGGGGAGAGAGAGAGAGAGGGGAGGGCTCATCTGCCCTCGGCATCGCCGCCAGGTGGTCCTCCCGCGAGCTGAACAGCTGCCTCCAGCGACGCCGGGCGGTGGCACTGGACCCATTCCGCCGTTCTCCTGGGCAGTCTTTGCGTAAATTGCTCCAGTACCACCTGATCGATGACTCCTCGACGTCGCGGTCCCCGCGAGCAGCCACCGCCGACAAGCGCCCCGGAGCCGTTGAACAAACGCAAACGGGCGGTCGGACTTCTCCAGCGTCATGCTCGGAAGAGCTGGCGATTCTCTTCCGGGCTCCGACCAACCCGCTGCAGAATGGCCCTCTTCAGGTCAGAGTAAGCCAGGAGGTTCGTCAGCTGGCAGTTGTTGTGCCGCGAGCTGTGCTTCCCCAGACAGGAGAGGAATTAGACGGGCTGCCCACTGTTCGGGCGGCCAGCCCCAGATTTCAGCCGTCCTCTCAAACAGGTCGAGGAAGGCCTCAGGATCATCTGCCACCCCCATCTTCTGTAACATGGGCGGGGGCAGCGTAGCGTGGGTGTCCGGGGTCGCGGCTGGGGCTGACGCAGCCTCCTGGCTGAGGAGGCTCCGGATAGCGAGTCGGTCCTCTGCCTGAGCCCGCATGATCTCGAAGAACCGCCGATCTTGATCCTGCCGGAGCTCAAGCAGGGATTGTTGGTGGCCTTGATGGAGATTAGCGAGGGACTGGAGGATTTCCGCCAGCTGGGAGGACTCTATGGGGCGACCTTGTTCCATCACAAAAAAAAAAATGGTCCCGGGTTTCTGCACCAATGTAAAACAATACAAGGAAACCAGCGTCAACTTAAAGGGTAAGTCTTTTTAATCTTTTCTTTAAAGGGTATCCAGAGACAGTCTTTGCTTCTTTTTTCTCCCGTGCTCCGTCGCTCCTGCCCTTTTTATGCCGCTCTCCTCATGTTACTGCAATCAGACACAGGTGTTAGTCATCATTTAGCTCAGTTGTGACCGCCCTTACCGCTTTTCTCTCCCGGACGGGCGCTTGACCACGCCCCCGCTGCCACAGTCCCGTTTCATGTCTGTAGCAGAAATGGATGCCCCAACTTCTTTTTTTTAACCTGGAATATAAGGTGGCTCAACAAAAACAAATGCCTTGTCTTAAACTCCCTGATGGGAGGATAACGTCTAAGACTATAGAAATGAGAAACCATGTTGTGGATTTTTATTCAAGTCTTTATGCTGCAGAAAACTGTGAAAATGATGACTGTATGACACCGCTTCTTGAGGGTCTTCCTCAGCTGGACTGTTTTATCATTATTGCCAAAAAAGGAGGATTTAGACTTTTTAAAGAACTGGCGTCCTGTTGCCCTTCTTACAACAGAATATAACACATTTTCAAAATGTCTGCCAAATAGATTAAAACATTATTTGTGTTTGGTTGTACACAAGGATCTATTATGGATCATTTGTTTTTAGTGCGAGACATTGTAGATATTTGTAATGGTTTCAGTGTGAATGTTGTAATAATTGCCCTGGATCAAGAGAAGGCTTTTGATCGTTTTGATCACAATTATCTTTTTAATATATTGAAAGTTTTTGGTTTTGGTGGAACATTTTTAAATTTGATACAGTTATTACATATGGTGCATCATGTATGGTTAAGGTAAGGGGTGCTTTGAGTTGGCCAATTCCTACTCTAAGGGGCATTATGCAAGGCTGTCCACTGTCTGATCAACAATATAGTTTAGCAATTGAGCCTCTGCTTTTTAAACTTCGAGAAAGATTGCCCGGTTTTAATGTGCCTGGTTTTTCTTTAGACTCAAGAATTTCTCTTTCTGCTTATGCTGATAATATCATGTTTTGTAAATCACACTGAGGATATTAAGTGTTTATCTGACATACTCAATCTTTATGAGAAAGCTT
This sequence comes from Xyrauchen texanus, assembly GCF_025860055.1. Lineage (NCBI taxonomy): Eukaryota > Metazoa > Chordata > Actinopteri > Cypriniformes > Catostomidae > Xyrauchen > Xyrauchen texanus. Next base: position 32,759,744 of record NC_068289.1, on the reverse strand, counting down.
CATCAGCTAAAGGTCAAGGATTAATAGACATTAGATCTAGAATTATGGCTTTCCGGTTAAAATCAGCTCAGAGACTGTTGTATTACACGGATGTATCATGGCTAGAGACAGCTTCTGCTCTTCTCAGGCGGGTCAGAAGTATGGGGTTGGACAAACACTTGTTCTTAATGGAGCTCTAGAATGATGATCGTGTGAATCTTACATCCTTCTTTAAGTCCAGAACTGGAGGCATGGAAAGGTGTTTACCATTTTACATTCATCAAATACATATGCTTGATTATGGCTTTTTGAAGAGCCAAGTTTTCTTAATGACTTTCTACCTTCAAGACTTATGTCTGGTCCCAGTCTGCGAGCATGTCTTACTGCTGCTGGATGCATAAAGTTGGGACATATTTCAACATTCAACTCTCTGCATGTGGATCATAAGACTTTGGCAAATGACTCCATAGCATTTGATTAATGGAGAAAGGGGTTTCCTTATGTTTTCCACTCTCTTAATGTAAATATTGCTGCGGGAGAATGGCAAGATAACGAGAAGTGTCTTTTGTCTCATAAAACCCCTCAGCTTGAAGTTTTGGAGGAAGTAGGGAAAAAAAGACCTCTATATTTCTTGTGTGAAGGCATCTGATGCTAATCTTTTGAGTGGACTTCCTTCAACAAAATGGACTGATTTTTTGGAACTATTTCTTAGTGGCTGCTGGCAGTCCTTATACGAATGCCCATTTTATAAAAGAACGGGTGACATTCAGTGGAGGATTGTACATGGGGCTATACCCACAAACAGATACGTGATGTACATTGATCCTTCCGTAGGAGTGGGTTGTCCCTCTTGTACAGACGTTTAAATGGTTTTTCATTTATTTGTACAGTGTGCTCGTTTAAATGATTTGTTTTCACTTTTATCTCAATGGTTTACTGAAATTGGTGAAGCTTTCTCTTTTGAAATGTTTATATATGGTCCAAAGTTTACAGTCAGTTGATTTGATTGTATTTTTTGTCTGGTACAGCAAAACTTGCTATTTGGAAATCTAGAAAAAATTAGTTGTCAGGGCAGGGTTCTCTGGATGTGTTGAAGATCTTCAAAGGCTTGGTTGCAGCTCGGCTTAGAATAGAGCATGCCTATTATAAAATGATTAAATGTGTAGAACTTTTCATGTACATTTGGGGGATAAATGAGATACTTTGTACAGTAGATGATGATGATGATGATTTAATGCTTGCTTTTTAAAAGGTTTTCTTGTTTTTACTTATTAATAGTATTTATTGTTGTTATTATTATTACTTTATTATCTATTTTTCTTTTTTGTTTGTGAGGTTGTAATATTTTTGTTGATACTTTTTTGTTTTAACAAAGGTGTCATGAGTCAGGTTTTTCTTCCCTTTTCACTCTTGCACGCACTCGCAAGCACGCGCGCACGCGCACGCCCACGCACACCCACACGCACACTCTTTCTCTCTTCTGCTTCGTTCTGCAGGCCCTCTCTCTATCCGCACCTGTTAGTCATCACAATTAGCGCTCGCGCTGATTTGCTTTGACACCTGTTTCTACTTTTCCCTGAGTTTGCACCCTTTATCTGGTGTTTGTTCTGGTAGATTCTTTGTCGGATTATTGTTGCATGTTACACGTTACAGGTTCTGCGACCTTCATGTCTTTACAGTTTGATGCTTACCCTGTTTTTCTGGATCAGTCTTGCTTCGAAGTTTTTTCCATGCCCTGCTGTTGCTGCTGCATGTGAACCTGTTCGGTTCTCTCTCCCTGACTGAGACTGTGACCCCTGTTCATCAAGTCTGCTCCAAGGGAGTCCTGATCTGTTTTTTTCATCGTGACAGGAGTCCGCTCTTTTCTTTAAGTTACTCTATCCAGTTATCTGTGCATTAACGAGAGACTGCCTTTGTTTGTTATATCTTCATTAAAGGACTGTTATACCTGTTAGTGATGTGTCGTTCATGAACGATTCGTTCATTTTGAACGAATCTTTAATATGACTCGGGACTACCGAGTTGTCACAGAGAGTGATTCGTTCATTTTGTGTTGACCGCGCATGCGCGCAACATCGCATAAGGTACATGAAGTCATAAATGATTAGTTCATCTTTCGCGAGTCTTCGGGTTCGGCCGGGTCCGAGTCTTTCGTTCTTCCTGTCAGTCCCATAGAGACTATGCTGCTGTCAGTACCGGAAAGAGAAATGATTAGTTCGTCTGGTTCGGTTTCGGCCGGGTGCGAGTCTTTCGTTCTTCCTGTCAGTCCCATAGAGACTATGCTGTCAGTACCGGAAAGAGAAATGATTAGTTCGTCTCTTCGGTTTCGAGTCGTTCGTTCTTCAAGTCAGACTCACAAACCCATAGCACTATGCATTTTGCATATTGTGATTTAAGTTATATGGTTATGCTCTGTGGCTTTATAGTGTCCTTTTCATTCTTATTTATTTTTTATTTATTTTTATTTAATTCCTTTTGGATAGTTATCCAATTTTTTTAAAGCATTGTTGGCAAAAAATAAACAAACAATAAACATCCAGTCAATATAGTGTGTACAGTGTTGTAATAAGCTATGTTACAAAGGTGTAGGTTTCATAGGTTTATTAAATAACTGCATATTTAAGTTATATACTGTGACTTTTCACAAAACAACTCGTAGACTTTTTAGGTGATTTTTTTATGGACTAAAAAACATAGTGAATGGAAAAATGCATGAATACTACATTCTACATTACTACATTCAATGTTATAGAAAAGAATCTTCATGACAGAAATTCACAAATACATATGAAAAAAGATACAATTTGAGACCAGAAATGTAACATGTAACTGTAAAAGTAAAAATCAAATAAAAAAACTAACTACAACATGTTTGTAAGAATGATGTGAATTATGAACTAGGTTAAGTATTTAATAGGGCTGTCACGTGACAAAAGAACGAAGGACTCAGACTCGAAAGATGAACTAATCATTTCTGTCTCTGCATAGTGCTGTGCTATGGGTTTGTGAGTCTGACTTGAAGAACGAACGACTCGAACCGAAGAGACGAACTAATCATTTCTCTTTCCGGTACTGACAGCATAGTCTCTATGGGACTGACAGGAAGAACGAAAGACTCGGACCCGGCCGAACCCAAACCCGAAGACTCGAGAGTCGAGACTTGAACTAATCATTTATCTTTCCGGATCCGGACCGGTATGCTGCATGTGCATGCAGTCAGTGAGTGCATTGGCTGCTGTGTCACACCACACGGCCCACACACAGACACTGACGAGTCGACATCGACAACTAAGTATTCTTAACGTTTTGAAGTTCGAACCCGATGACACAAGAGGCGGAGAAAAAGGAGGTGAGGTGAACTAACTGCAATAGCTTAAACTTAAGACCCAATTAATAAATTAACATTTCGGTTTCTTATAAATTGGCTTTGGCTGCATTACCCTATAGTTTATTTTTATTTATTTATTTCAAATTGAATCAACATTTTCGTAAGTAGACTACTTGATGTTTTGGGCTATTTAACATGACATTTAATTATATTCTGCTGAAATGAACGAAATGACTCGAAAAAAGATTCGTTCATTTTGCTGAACGAGACTCAAAGATCCGAGTCAGTAAAATGATCCGAACTTCCCATCTCTAATACCTGTCATCACTGCTTTTGGATCCATCATTTTATCTGTGACAAAAGGTGTATTATAATTCAAAAATTCTCTCTCTCTCTCTCTTTCTCTCTCTAGAACAGTCAGTCAATACTGGGACGGACTGCACCACTTAGTGATATTAGTAATGATAGCGATCTTTAAAACAAATTTTGAGTGCTAATTGTTAACAAGGCCTTTAGTTTAATTGATTTTTTTTTCTTTTCCATTTCCATTCAAATCATAGCATGTTTCCCTATGGCTCAATTCATGATGATTATTGTAGAAGGGTTAATGTGTAAAACAAGGTTGTAAATTGTCACAACAACTATAATCTGTTAGAACAGGAGCAATTATATCTCCATACACACATACTCAAATGTAATTCTGAAGTCGGGACAGATTCACCAAGCATTCTTAAGAATAAAATCAGGGGTGTAAAGTAACAAATTAAAGATCAAATCAAATCACACATAAAAAACTTGAAGGGCAGCTGCAGATCTGGCACCAACTGTAGAGAATGCCTCAAGCACAGTTCAACACCTGAACATCACAGCAGCACCTGAAAGGGCTTTTCGCAGTGAAAAAGGCCAATTGCTTGATCATGTCATCTGAGTTTAACTTGCTCAAGCCATATATCAGCATTAATCCTGCCTCTAATTTGAAGAAACATATCAAGGTAAATTTCATATTTCTGCTTACTAGATTCTGTGTGTCTATAATGTAGTCTGTAATTTCGCTATCTATCACTGAGATTATTAGGCTGCTGTGAGAGATTAATGCAATGTTATCAATAGGGCTGTGCAATAAAAGGATGTAGATGTTTATTGGAAAAAGAGAGATGTCCTCGATCAAAAATTGAGTAGGCTGTCATATAAAGTCTATTAATCAAACAACATTAACAAGGGAATGAGAAAACCACTCACTACCTTTCACTAACTTGAGTAGCTTTAAAAGTATTAATGTAATAGAATAAAACAGTGATATTTTTAATATTAATATTTATTTTAGCAACAATTTAATAACAATTTTTGTTTTTTTAATAATACTCACCCCTGATGTAGAGAGTGTTTTAATTGGTATAATAAATTACCAGGAAAGTAGAGACGATAAAATCATGTATAATTATGATTAGCCTTTATAAAAACAGAAAATTATTAACATTTCCAGAGCAATACTTCAGTAGAACATTCCACAAACTTCAGAAAATTGTGAATCATGCATTAGAATGAGAACACAACTATTTCTTGGCTAAATAAACTAAATAAATGTTGAACATTGTATCTCAAGAGGACAATGTGGCCCCCAATGTGCTACTTAAAGAAATAATTCAACCCTCATGCCATCTGTCTATGACTTTCTTTCTTCAGAACACAAATTAAGATTTTAATGCCAAATACCAAAATTTGGATGCCCCAAAAAGCACATAAAAACAGCATAAAAGTTATATATACAACTCGAGTGGTTTAATCCATGACTTCAGAATTTATATGATAGGTGTGGATGAGAAACAGATCAATATTAAGTCAACATTTTTGCTAGAATTTCTTCTCCCTGACCAGTAGATGGCAATATGCATGAAGAATGTGAATCACCAAATACACAAGAAGAAAGTAAAAGTGGAGATTGAAAAAATAGTAAAAAAGGTAATTGATCGGTTTCTCACCACATCTATCATATCGCTTCTAAAGACATACACTCAAAAAAATGAAATGTTGGATTTACTTAAAAAAACTTCGTCAAGTGGGTTCCACATAGCTTTTTTAAGTAATCTCAACAAAAAAATGTATGTTGTATTTACAAAAAGGTTCATGTAAAGTTGACAAATATTCCTTAAATACAACTCGTTTAAATTTGTTGTATGAACTAAAGAAATCCTAGTAAAGTCACTATTACATACTATAAATATACATTTACAGTTGAATTAATGATATGTAATTTAATATGCAATAAACTTTTGTTATGGATTTCAGTTACATTGTAATTATAATACTTTACCATACAAGCGCACAAGAAAAACATTAAATAATCAGACACATATTTTGCAGAAACAAATAACTTTTTATTTGCAACACAGCCAAGCCTTGCAATAAAGTTTTTTTCTTCTTAAAAAAAATACAAGTAATGAGCATGACATCCACTGAAAATTGACAGCATACCCTAAAATGCTACAGAACTCAAAAGTTTTAGCCCTTATTAAAAGGAATATTTATGGCTGGCATATATTTATGTTCAATAAAATAAAAGCAATAAAATACAATTTCACATTCTGAGAAATAAATAAAATAAACAACAACATAAACTGCAGCATTGCACTGGAATAAGAAACTGAACATGCAATTATTTATTCCATAAGTTTGTTTTTAAGTACCTGTATTTTGTGTGAAAGTTTGTTTGCATCAAGTTCCATTAACACCTTCTGAAGAAACTCAAAGGTGTACTTGAGATCAGATGGATAGCTCAGACTCAAGCTACATATTACTGCCAAGAACAGAGCACAAGCATTGGTGACATCTCCAAGCTCCTGAAGCACTTTCACTCCTTCAACAATGATCCCAACATCCAATGGTGGTTCTTCAGGTCCTGCACCTTCAGCTCGGACAATGAAAATTCCAATGACTGTATTGGCCATGTCTCTCTCAGCTTTCTCAATGTCGACGTCCTAAAACAAGGAGAAAAACAACAACAGTTAAAAAGTTTTAATTTTATTGATAGAGTTGGTAATTAATCTACTATTGCACATCATTTCTTCGTATGTTTTTTGTACCGTCTATAATGATGTGTATTTTCCGAGTGTAGTGTTTTGTCCTATAGTATATTTTCATTAATTTAATTATTTCAATAATTTAATTAATATGCTATAACTTTAGACAAAAATAATGTCATTATTCACTGTCCATGCTCCAAACCTGTATGATCTACCTATTTAGTGAGTAGGGAAGCTTGAGAAAAGATTTCAGTTTTGCTTTTCAAGCCATTTTACTGGCAGATGACAGTGTTTGGGTGTACATTTTAAAGAAAGAGATCAATTTATTAATAGAACACTATTTCATGAAAGAGAACTCAATGCTGACTGGCACTGTATCAGAATGTTAGTTGGGTTTCAAATACAAGTGAAGAATTTAGTAAAATTATTACTTTTAAGAATATAAAATTATAGGTACAGTGCATCCGGAAAGTATTCACAGCGCTTCACTTTTTCCACATTTTGTTATGTTACAGCATTATTCCAAAATGGATTAAATTCATAATTTTCCTAAAAATTCTACAAACGATACCCCATAATGACAATGTAAAAGAATTTTGTTTGAAATCTTCACTAAAAAAATATCTAAAAAATTAAAAAAATAAATCACATGTACATAAGTATTCACAGCCTTTGCCATGACACTCAAAATTGAGCTCAGGTGCGTCCTGTTTCCACTGATCATCCTTGAGATGTTTCTACAACTTGATTGGAGTCCACCTGTGGTAAATTCAGTTGATTGGACATGATTTGGAAAGGCACACACACCTGTCTATATAAGGTCCCACAGTTAACAGTGCATGTCAGAGCACAAACCAAGTCATGAAGTCCAAAGGAATTGTCTGTGGACCTCTGAGACAGGATTGTATCGATGCACAGATCTGGGGAAGGGTACAGACACATTTCTGCAGCATTGAAGGTCCCAATGAGCACAGTGGCCTCCATCATCAATAAATGGAAGATGTTTGGAACCACCGGGACTCTTCCTAGAGCTGGCTGCCTGGCCAAACTGAGCAATCAGGGGAGAAGGACCTTAGTCAGGGAGGAGACCAAGAACCAGATGGTCACTCTGACAGAGCTCCAGCGTTTCCAGCGTTTTTCCAGAAGAACAACCATCTCTGCAGCACTCCACCAATCAGGCCTGTATGGTAGAGTGGCCAGATGGAAGCCTCTCCTCAGTAAAAGGCACATGACAGCCTGCCTGGTGTTTTACAAAAGGCACCTGAAGGACTCTCAGACCATGAGAACCTAAATTCTCTGGTCTGATGAAACAATGATTGAACTCTTTGACCTGAATGGCAAGCATCATGTCTGGAGGAAACCAGGCACTGCTCATCACCTGGCCAATCCCATACCTACAGTGAAACATGGTGGTGGCAGCATCATGCTGTGGGGATGTTTTTCAGTGGCAGGAACTGGGAGACTAGTCAGGATCGAGGGAAAGATGAATGCAGCAATGTACAGAGACATCCTTGATGAAAACCTGCTCCAGAGCGCTCTGGACTTCAGACTGGGGCGAAGGTTCATCATCCAACAGGACAACGACCCTAAGCACACAGCCAAGATAACAAAGGAGTGGCTATGGGACAACTCTGTTGACAACTCTGAATGTCCTTGAGTGGCCCAGCCAGAGCCCAGACTTTAACCCGATTGAACATCTCTGGAGAGAACTGAAAATGGCTGTGCACCGACGCTCCCCATCCAACCTGATGGAGCTTGAGAGGTCCTGCAAAGAAGAATGGGAGAAACTGCCCAAAAATAGGTGTGCCAAGCTGTAACGCTTGAGCAACGAGGCAGACGAGGAGATGCGGATCCAAACGCAGTTTAAACTTTATTTAATTAACAAACAGGTAAACACAAAGGAACAACCCACAATGGGAAAATCAAACATAAAAAAACTGCTAACTAAACACGATGTAAACAAACAGAGGACTCAGGAAGGAAACACACACCAGGCTGACATCAAACAACGATAGACAAGGACTGAACAAAGGAACAGGGTATAAATACATAAACATGGGAAAAAGGGGCCAATGAACGAACAGAACTCAAACAAGATAACAAGGTGATTAACAGAAGCAAAAGGCAAACTAATGAGGGCAGGTGAAAACAATGACAGAAAACACGAACGCTAACAAGGGGACTATGGAGTTACATAAAGGACTAAAGTGAAAACTAAGAAATGCAAAAGTGACAAAAATGGCAAACAAAAGGGCAACAGTGAAACAAGACAGGGTATACATAACAGAGCCCCCCCTCAAAGGATCGGCTTCCAGACGATCCTAGAAGACAAAGACAAAAGACAAAAAACCCACAGAGAACAAAATGATGGCACCGGGGGCAGACAGGCAGACCGGGGGGGCACAAGAACAAGGAGGCAGTCCAGAGGGCAGGCAGGAAGTCCAAGGGGGGCCACGAGGGGAAATGAGACAGTCCACGGATGCACAAAGGGAGATGAGACAGTCCACGGGGGCACAAGGGACAATTAGGCAGTCCATGGGGGCACAAAGGGACAGGTTTAGGAGGCCGGGGTGGTATCGACCGGGCAGGGACAGGTTTCGATGGTCTGGGAGCTGGCCACCGGGCAAGGGTAGGTGCAGGAGGCCTGGGAGCTGGCCACAGGGCAAGGACAGGTTTGGGGGACCTGGGAGGAGGCCACTGGACAGGGACTGGGTCAGGAGGCCAGGGGGGAGGCCTCAGGACGGGAACAGGGTCAGGAGCCCTGGGTGGAGGCCACAGGACAGGGACTGGGTCAGGGGGCCTGGGAAGAGGCCACGGGACTGGGACTGGGTCAGGAGGTCTGGGAAGAGGCCACAGGACAGGGACTGGGTCAGGGGGCCTGGGAAGAGGCCACAGGACGGGAACAGGGTCAGAAGCCCTGGGAGGAGGCCACAGGACAGGGACTGGGTCAGGGGGCCTGGGAAGAGGCCACAGGACAGGGACTGGGTCAGGGGGCCTGGGAAGAGGCCACAGGACGGGAACAGGGTGAGGAGGCCTGGGAGGAGGCCACAGGATAGAGGCCGGCTTTGGTGGCCTGGGAGGTGGTCGTGGGCCAAGGGCCGGTTCAGGGGACCTGGGAGGTGACCACAGGACAGAGGCCGGTTTTGGTGGCCTAGGAGATGGAGTGGCCACAGGGGAGGCCGGCGGAGCCAAGGAGGACCTCTGAGGCGGAGCCGAGGGAGGTGATGGCTCAGAAGGCGGAGCTGAGGGAGGCTCAGGAGATGGAACTGAAGGAGGCTCAGGAGGCGGAGCTGAGGGAGGCGGCGCCGTGGGAGGCTTTAGGAACGGAGACCAGGAAGGCTCTGGAGTCTTTGGGGACAGAGACGTAGGAGGCTCTGAGGGTGGAGCCGTCGAAGGCTTGAGTGGCTCGAGAGGTGGAGCCGTAGGAGGCTCGGGAGGCTCTGCGGGCGGAGCCGTCGAAGGCTTGAGTGGCTGGAGATGCGGAGCCGTAGGAGGCTCGGGAGGCTCTGAGGGCGGTGCCATCGAAGGCTTGAGTGGCTCGAGAGGCGGAGCCATAGGAGGCTCGGGAGGCTCTGAGAGCCGAGAGGCGGAGCCCTGGGTGGCTCGAGAGGCCTGGAAGGCGGAGCCCTGGAAGGCTCGAGAGGTTCGAGAGGCGGAGCCCTGGGAGGCTCGAGAGGCTTGAGAGGCGGAGCCCCAGGAGGCTCGGGAGGAGGAGCTCTGGAAAGCTCGGGAGGCTGAGCCCTGGGTGGCTCGAGAGGCCTGGAAGGCGGAGCCCTGGAAGGCTCGAGAGGTTCGAGAGGCGGAGCCCTGGGAGGCTTGAGAGACGGAGCCCTGGAAGACTCGAGACTTGAGAGGCGGAGCCCTGGGAAGCTTGAGAGGCTTGAGGGGCGGAGCCCTGGAAGGCTCGAGAAGCTTGAGAGGTGGAGCCCTGGGAAGCTCGGGGGGCGGAGCTCTGGAAAGCTCGGGAGGCGGAGCTCTGGAAAGCTCAGGAAGCTCGGAAGGCGGGGCTCTGGAAAGCCCAGGAGGCGGAGCTCTGGAAAGCTCAGAAGGTGGAGCTCTGGAAAGCTCAGAAGGCAGAGCTCTGGAAAGCTCAGAAGGCAGAGCTCTGGAAAGCTCGGGAAACTCGGAAGGCGGAGCTCGGGAAACTCGGAAGGCGGAGCTCTGGAAAGCTCGGGAAACTCGGAAGGCGGAGCTCTGGAAAGCTCGGGATGAGGAGCCCTGGAAGACTCGAGAGACTTGAGAGACTTGGGAGGCGGAGCCCTGGTAGGCTCGAGAGGCGGAGCCCTGGAAGGCTCGGGAGCGAGCCCTGGAAGGCTCGAGGGCTGGCTCTAGGACGGGCATGACCACTGGCGCTGGCTCTTGGACGGCCCTGGCTACAGGCGCTGGCTCAGGGACGGTCGAGGCTACAGGCGCTGGCTCAGGGACGGTCGAGGCTACAGGCGCTGGCTCAGGGATGGTCGAGGCTACAGGCGCTGGCTCAGGGACGGTCGAGGCTACAGGCGCTGGCTCAGGGACGGTCGAGGCTACAGGCGCTGGCTCAGGGACATCTGAGGCTACAGGCGCTGGCTCAGGGACATCTGAGGCTACAGGCACTGGCACACTGATGTTTGAGGCTATCGGCACTGGCTCACTGATGTCTGAGGCTACAGGCTCTGGCTGGGTTACCGTGGTATGTGCCGGCTTGGGTTCGCCGGGCGCTGAGGGCAGAGCCAAGGGGGGTTTAGGGCATGGGGCTGCGGCAGGCGGAGGCTGGAGTGCAGAGACCACTCCCTTTCTCCTCTTCCTCCGGGCTGATGCGACTGGCGAAGCTGGGATGCTGTTCCTGGTCAGCGTGGCTTCAGGCTCGCTGGCCGTGGTTGACGAGGGCTCAGGCTCGCTGGCCGTGGTTGACGAGGGCTCAGGCTCGCTGGCAGTAGAGGCCGTAGGCGCTGGTTCGCTCACTGTGACACGCGTGGCCGCTGGCTCGCTCACTGTGACAAGTGTGGCCGCTGGCTCGCTCACTGTGACATGCGTGGCTGCTGGCTCACTCACTGTGACAGGCGTGGGCTCTGGCTTGCAGACCGGGGCAGGCGTGGGCTGGGAGGCGGAAGCCTGTCTTTTCCTCCTCCTCCAGGCGGACGAAGTGGACTGTGCAGGTTCAAGAGAAGCCACTGGTGTGGGGGGGTTGCTCGCTGACAGGTGAGGCTGGTGTGACAGGGAGCGGTGAGCTGCACGCTAGTAGGGTCGTCTCCAGGTAGTCGCGGAGAGTGCAGCCGGGCGTTGCCTGTGGCACCCGCTCCCTCAGCGAGGGATTTAAGCTGTCCTTAAAAAAAACCACCAATGCGGAGTCCGGGAAGTCCGTAAAGGTCGCCAGGAGGAGAAAGTAGAGAGCGTGGTCTACCAAAGGCTGGTCTTCTTGCCGCAAGTTGAGCAGCCGGCATTTGGCCCGTATAGCTGCTGGATCCATGTGTGGTCTATCGTTCTGTAACGCTTGAGCAACGAGGCAGACGAGGAGATGTGGATCCAAACGCAGTTTAAACTTTATTTAATTAACAAACAGGTAAACACAAAGGAACAACCCACAATGGGGAAATCAAACATAAAAAAAACTGCTAACTAAACACGATGTAAACAAACAGAGGACTCGGGAAGGAAACACACACCAGGCTGACATCAAACAACGATAGACAAGGACTGAACAAAGAAACAGGATATAAATACATAAACACGGGAAAAAGGGGCCAATGAACGAACAGAACTCAAACAAGATAACAAGGTGATTAACAGAAGCAAAAGGCAAACTAATGAGGGCAGGTGAAAACAATGACAGAAAACACGAACGCTAACAAGGGGACTATGGAGTTACATAAAGGACTAAAGTGAAAACTAAGAAATGCAAAAGTGACAAAAATGGCAAACAAAAGGGCAACAGTGAAACAAGACAGGGTATACATAACACAAGCTTGTAGCATCATACTCAAAAAGACTTGAGGCTGTAATTGGGCACCAATGACTTTGTTAAAGGTGCTTCAACAAAGTATTGAGCAAAGGCTGTGAATACTTCTGTACATGTGATTTATTTTTATTTTTTTATTTTTAATAAATTTGCAAAGATTTCAAACAAACTTCTTTCACATTGTCATTATGGGATATTGTTTGTAGAATTTTGAGGAAAATTATGAATTTAATACATTTTGGAATAAGGCTGTAACATAAGAAATTGTGGAAAAAGTGAAGCGCTGTGAAAACTTTCCAGATGCACTGTATGTGGATTAAAATTACATATCACAGTCTGAAGAGTTTCATATTTTCATTTTAGGGTGAAAAATCTGTCAATCTGTTCCAAATCACAAAATAAATATTATTGTAACAGAAACAATGGCTTTGTTCAACTGATGAATCTAAATTTAAATTAAATTACTATATTTACTTACCAACTTATTTGTTACATATTTACTTACTAAATTACACTATATTACATTATTATTTAAAAACACAATGTGCATGATGTTCTGATTGCTGATGGGTACTGTCACGGTTTCGTGTCGTCTGCACCATGTTTTCTGTTTCACCCAGCACTAATCCCGTTCCATGTCACGTTTTCCCTGTTGTCCGCCCTGAGTCTCACTGTCCGTGTGGAAACTTCACTTCCCGTCATTCCCGGCGCTGTCACAGCTTTATTGTCCGCATCTGTTCGTCATTTTGTTATCACCGTGTCTGTCCATTTAAACCCCGCTGTTTTCCCCTTACGCTGTCGATCGTTGACGTTACATGTTCTTGGTTAACCTCTCTCCCTGCTGCTCTTGTTCCCAGGTCTTAGCCCGTTCGAGGATTTCCCTACCCTTCTTGTATGTTCGCTGTCTGCACTCCTCCTGTACGTTATCCAGCATTTATTTTAGTTTCCTTTTCCCATCGTGGACCTTTTATTTGCCCCAGTGTTTGTGTTATTTCAAATAAAGACCGCATCTGGATCCAAACCACCCGTCTGCCTTCTCCTGCTCCCCAAATCATAACAGGTACCAGGTTCTGAAGAAATTAAGCTATATATTAAAAGAATAATTATCCCAAAAATAAACATACTGTAATTACATTGAAGATAGATTCACACTTGCATATATCTAGTGGATACTGAATTTTCAATGATTAGAAAGAATGCCTGGGAGGACTTACTATATATTCCTTCATGAGCTTCTCATTGTCTTCATTAAGATACACAGAAAGTGATTTGAGAATGCAGGCTCTCCGAGTTGAGGTAGTATCATCCTGTAGAAGATTTTTGAGATAAATTAGACTAAACAGAAATCGTTAACGGAAATCATTCACAATCAACAGATCACAAACCTCGTCAATGACAGACATCAATTCACAGATTCGATTGAACTCAGTAGCCATCTAGAGATTTAAGAGACATAAAAATAAGACATAAGGATAAAAATGTTTTAAAATGACACTGATCGTTAATCTATAGAAAACAACATTTAGCCTAAATGGGCAAGAACAAATGAGAGGCTAGTTACTATTAACAGAGTAAAACCAGTAATTCTATTAAACTTGCCTGATGTTCACTAAACAGAGCTGGCCAGCTGCTTTTGAATTCAGCAATGAAGGGCATGTCTTGAACTACTTCATGTTGTCTGTAGGCAAAGGTTTTGTCCATTTTCTGTTTAATTGTTTGATGGTTGTCCTTTTTCTGGATTTCAGACAGCAGTGCCAATCTCTCTTTCTCTAGACTTTCTTTGTCTTCTCCAGCTGGATAGTCAGGATAGAAATTTACTTCTGCTTTCTTAGGCTTCTTGAACTGGACTGAATGTGTGCATTCACCATCTGGTCTACGTTTTAAAGAATTTATCTTTATTTCTGGACATCCAGCAGCCCTTAGGGTACGACGGTAGTTCCCCATCTTCCACTGTAGACTGACTTTCCAACCGAAGAATCCACAAGCAGATCCCTTTTCTTTTAGGCATGGATACTTTGCAATCAGTGCTTTCGCAACATCTTCATACTCATCACTCCTAGGGTAAACTTTGTACTTCAGTATTTCTGCAGCCAAGGCTTTCAGAATTTCTGTCTTTAGTTTAGGCTTGGATTCTATTTTTAGTGAAGTGCCATTTTGCAAGAAATCCTCATGGGCTCTCTGCAGTTCCAGTTCTATCTCATAGGGAAACTGAGGGATTGGAAAATTAGTTGGCCAGGTTTCACTCCTCAGCATTGTTGAAGAAGACATTGACTCGGTCGGAGCCAGACGAATCGGTCTGTGATGCTGCAACTAAAGAGCAAGGTGTTGGTGATGAAGATGATGAGCGTATATCAGTGTCAGCAGAAGAGAGAGAGCAGACATCACATGATCTTTGTGTTAGTACTTTGATTGTTGCCTTGTCTTGGAGGTCCACAGTTGACGTAAGATTTACATAATCCTCAAAGTCACTGTCTAGATACTGCAGCCTGAAATCCCCTGTAACCCCACATTGCTTCTTAATCTCAGTTTTTAACTCTTCAATTGTCTTGGGAATTCCAGAGGGCAGTGTCAATTTCACAGAGTCATTGTCTCCAAGTAGAATCCGAAACTTTGCTGAAGCACTCATTGTATTTGTTCCATCCACCACTCTGAAGGAGAAAGATGAGTTAAGTAGCATGTATGTACCTTTTCAAGGTAACCATATGAACAGATCCAACTTTGTAATCAGAGAGAGGATAGCGATCTGCTAATTCACCCAGCTCTATAAATGAGACATCCCTAGGAGGTGGTTCCAGTTCAAATGAACGAAAGTGTTCATTGTACCAGGAATCTAACTTTCTTGCTATGAAAGCAATTCCATCATCCAGAACACATATCTGCATAATTTCTGCGAAATCTGGAAGTCCACTGACTGTTCCATGCACAATGATCATGCCCTTTGTGTACTTTATGCCATCAGAAAATACTGTCTGAGCTAAATTAATAGCAGCAGCATTTGGGTATTTCTGGTTAATGGTATGAGCAACATCCTCATTAAGAACATCAACAGGAACAGTTGAAATACGAGTAACCTCTACAGAGGAATTGTCACAGCTAAATGACTGCATAAAGTCTTTGTGATATTTTTGAAGCAGTTTGTATGCCTAGCCACTTGTTTAAAAAAACTGTGCTTGGCTTCAAATCTCATTGTCCACAACAAGACAAGTGGACCAAACAGACGGATCATTGCTGGATAATGTTCAGGAAAGTGATGCTTTGGCAATATCCTTTTTTCTGAAAAGAGTATCTGGTATCGATTTCGATGTTCAGATATTTTACTCTCAAAGTATGCAACAGACTCGTTAGTATGCACAGGACATACAGCAAGTTCAACAATGTCTTTCAAGAGTAGAATGACTTCCCAAGCAGGTTCATCTTGAGGTATAAGTTTTCCAACAATTAAAGGTAATAGCCGTAGCAAACACCAGTTCTCATGTGCATTTCCACCAATTGTTTTTTTCCGGACAAATGTTTGTGGAAGCACATGAGGGCGATTGGTCTTATCTCCCCACTTGAATGGAAATTCTTTAATCAGTTTGTTAAGAGAATCAAAAGTGAAATATTTCTTCTTTAGAAGTATTTCAATGCACCCTGCCAATTCAACAGGTACAATACCCTCCAGGAGATCATGTGCAACATCTGGGGGAAAGCCTGAAGTGACTTTAAAGTAAGACATATTCTCAGCTAAAGGGCAAGCTTTTTTCACACCACAACAAGCTTCTCCTTTTTCACATGCACTTGATAAATGTACACCATGCTGCTCTTCAGATCTGAGAGGGAAAACACCATCTTTGCCTGAATATCTTTGCGTGTAGCAGTGCAAAACCTACAAAAGTACTCCCCTGAAAAACACTCAACAAAACCAGCCAAAGCATGTGCTCCAAGGCTGTCCGCAGCAACATATTGCACTGTACCTTTAAGGAAAGCTCCCAGGTGACTGACAAACACCCCTTGTTGCTCTAAAGTGATGAGATCAGTCACAAGAGGTTCCAAAATCTTTTGATAGCCAAAGGTCTTCACATCATCACTCTTGCATAACAGTGCAAGATGAATTGATGACAATGATGAATTACAACCTGGTGGCAAGTTTCCTAAAATCCAATAAACTGCACAAATGTTATGCTTTTTGCGTGAGGTCCCTAATGGGTTGCACAGTTCAAAGTCATCTATGTACAGACAATGAGAGTCTAAGCTCAATCCCTGAGAGAAACTCATTATGTTGAAAATGCTGACCATCTTTGAAAGATCTGTAACATTCCTCATTTATGTTGTGTTGCTCTGTATGACCATCGACAACTTTACTAATTATGTCTTTCCGACTGAGTAGTTGTTGTAATGATTTTAAGATTGGCACATAATGAAAAGAACGATTTGTTTCTGACTGAAGAATGTATTCCTCCGGATCAATGACATCAAAATGTTCTCAACAGAGGGTTGTGCAATGATAATGAACTGAAAAGCTCTTTAACGACCTGCTGATCTACATGGAGATCATGTTTTTGAAAGGTCTCAAGAATAACTTGAGTTGATATGGGCACTGATGCAGAATGTAAGTACTGTAAATCTGTCAGAAGTTCATCACCTGCATTGCTAGGAACATGAAAATAATTTTCCAATTTTAGAAGAATACATGCAAATTTTAGCTCGATTGTCTTAGACAAATCTTGCCCTTGTGTTCCAATTTCCACATTACTTGAAACATCTACATTTCCCTCCTCAACTAGCAATTCATTCTCATTGAATCCATCAGTGGAAATTTGTGACCCACTTTCTATGATTACCCCTTGTTTGAAATCGTGAAGAGAATATGGATTGTGCCTCCGATTTTTATGAGACTTGAATGTGCCATACACATTTGTATGAAAAGAGCAATTCTCAAACATACAACGCACAGTTTCATGATTTTTAAGGTGTTTGTAGATATGACAAAAGTATTCCCGTTCTGACACTAAATCACTGCAAGAACACAAGTGACAGTTAAATGTGGCTAAGCCTGCACTCTTATTAGCATGTAATTGACATAAATGACTGTGTAGCGCATTCCAGGTTTTAAAACGGCAAGGACAATTGGAATAAGTGCACGGAAAACTATTACTCCGACCAAAATGACCATGCATTAATCTGTAATGCTTCAACAATTGAGATTGAGTTTGCACTGTTATCTTACAGTCCTTACATTGCCACATGTTCTGGAAAATGTCGCATAACTGATTCAAATCCAAAAAAAGACTAAAGAAAAAAAAACGGGAAAAAAAAACTCAAGATGCAGGTCCAGACTCCGACATAAACTCATAACCTGAAGTACAAAAACTATTTGGTCTTCTACAGCAGTTTATTATTTTTATTTTTCTGGCAGTACTTGTCAAAATGTGAAAGGATTTCAAAATATTAATACCTTACAAAGTTGCTGAAATAATCTCTTCAGTCTGATTCGTCTGCATCACACAGCTCATCTAAAATGAAAGAACACGTATATTATAATAGAAATGCAGAGCCAGACTATGACACAAACTTAAATCCTGAAGTAATAAAACTATATAGTGTACTACAAATACTTTTGTTGGCAGTATTTTTCAGGATGGCAAATGATTTAAACAAAATATGCATACCTTACAAAATTGGCAATATCTCCTCAACGTGCTTCGCGCTGCTGCATTTACATACAATGTGCGCAATGGGACATCCCGTTTTGTTTTTCTTGTATTTGTGCGTTTCACTAGACAATGATTTGTTGATTGAACAAAAACGCCTACAGTAAAGGTGAAAAGACACATTTTTTTGTTGAAATAACTAAGTTAAACACATTTAATGCAGTTGCTTGTGATTGTTTAGTAATGTGAACAAGAAATTATTCAGTAAAACTGACTCCAACGAAGTTAATTTTTTTGAGTGTAGATTAAACCACTGGAGGCTTATGGATTAGACTACTTTTATGCTGATTTATGTGATTTTTGGAGCTTCAATATTGTAGCACCGATTCACTTTCATTGTATGGTTCCAAAAGAGCTAAGATATTCTTCTAGAAATCTTAATTTGTGTTCTGCAGAAGAAAGTCATTCACATCCAGGATGGCATGAGGGTGAGTAAATGATGAGAGAATTTTCATTTTTGAAACAAGTGATCCTGCTTTTTTAGTATTCATTGCATTGTTTGAACATGTTTTATACACAGCAATAACGCTCTGTCAGCATTGAGGGAAATTTAGACCTTACACATAAACTCACTGTAAAAAAAATCCTGTTGTTTTTACAAAAAGAATCTGGCAGCTGCGGTTGCCAGAATAATTATGTAAAAAATACAGTTAAAATGTAAACCACTTTACAGAACAACCTGTACATTTTACAGTTTAAAATAGTTGTAATTTACATGCTGGCACTGTAAAAAAAATAAAAAATTCTGTTAAATTTACAGTAAAAAAAGACTTCTGAAACTGTAAAATTCTGTTGTTTACTTTATAAGGTATTTGTTAATCCCTGTAGTAACTATAGAAGGGCTCATGATGACATGACATTCATCAGTAGTGGCTCTTTCAGGAGCAATGACCAATAAACCTATAGAGACGGTGCTCAGTATCACTCAAACAAACACTAAACACCATCATGGTAACACATGTAAGATTCAAGTAATGCAGTAAACAACTAAATTACATCAAATATAACACAGAACACCCCAGTGTATGTGTGGCAGGACGGAGGGCGGGGCCGGGTCGTGATCCTACACACCCGGTCCCGTATTAGGCTAATCAAGCCTCCAGAGAGGGATAAAGGTTGACTGCAGAGGTTCATTCGGGAGAGAGAGATAGTTTACGGACATGTCCGTCATGTGTGTTTGTATCCTTGTTTTAAGTTTCTCATTAAAATATTATTTATATCGTCAAGCCGTTTCTCGCCTCCTTCTTTCCATTGATCCCTTTACAGTATGTAACTGATATTAAAAATATGATGAAACATAACTATTCCCATAAAATATAATGAACTGTAATGGGTCACGCAGGGAATTGTGGGAACGCCCGATTACTGTTTTTTACTGTAATTTTAACAATAATTTACTTTAAAAAAGTACTCTCTTGTTTTTTCACCATTAATTATACAGGAAAATCTTACTCTATATTAAAATTACTGTATATTTTACAGTTAATATTTGTTAATCAATTCATATTTTATTTCTCTAGCATTTTTACAGTATTTTACTGTTCAAATTACTGACATTTTTTACAGTGCTGTAATTTTCCCTTCATCACGATTTGAAATGGTGATCAGTGTATTGAAAATATTTTTTTCATATTTTAATTTCTGTTATCATGTTTTTTGGAATCACATTCATAGTGTTTATCATAGATAAGTGATGTGTTTTAAAAGTTGGCATACAGTGTTCATTATAATGGGGCAGAAGTTTTGCAACTCGGTACTCAATACTCCCTACTCATGAGTACTTTTAAAGAGCTACTCTTTTACTCTTGCTTGAGTAGTTTTTAGGACAGCTACTTTTATTCTATTCACACTACATTTTATGGGAAGTAACAGTACTTCTACTTGAGTATGATTTTTCAGTACTCTTTCCACCCCTGAATAAAATTATATTTATTACCGTTCTCTGCATACACATAAGAAAAAGTTATGTACATTTTATGTCTTACTTTCTTCTTCCAAGAAATGTTTTTCTTAAAAATATTTTTGTTAATCTGGCCACAGGTCACTTTGAAAAAATGTGTATGCTATTAAAGAGCTGACAAATATCCTGCTCTATAAACTAACAAATTACATCATATTATATCTTAGGTTCAAAAAAGTTTAGTTACAAAGCCTAAAATGGTCACAAAGATTACAAAGAAATGGCCTTTTGAAAAATCTAATTTCCAGATCAGTGTTTCCTGAACATTGGTTTCCACTCCTGCTCAATACAATATATCAAGCTAAACTGGAGGTGTAAGATCATAAAAGATTAGATAGTCACACTCAAGATTGAGGAACAGACTCGTGTGACCATTCCAGGGGAAGTGAAAAAGTTTTTTCCTATTCTTAGTTGTGTCTGTTGTTGCTCTGAAGGTTGTTTTAAGACAAATAAAAAAATAAAAAACTGTGCTTGTCATAACAATTGGTTTTAAAATGTGGTAGGGGAATTGTGTTTTGATTTTGCACAACTTGAAGGCTGTAGCCCTTTGCTGTGACTTGCAGTGTGTGTAGGGTGACTTTGAGCAATTTTCAAAAGATTTTTGAAATTGATTTGTTCTCCCATAGTAATACATGACAATGTCATTCACTTCTCTGAAGCAAATGGGGGGTATGGGTTCAAAGTAATGGCCATTTTAGCTGTGCTTGCATTGCATTTAATCATCCAATCTGACATTTCGCCTCTTTTCCAAAACTTAGTGAGCTCCAATGATATTTACTGGCCACTTAATCAGCATCCTAACTGAAGGGGGTCACCCTTGAGCGTTTGCCACTTCAATCACAAATCGATACAAAATGTTGCATCTTCGTCCCATACAGTGCTTCTTTTAGACCAAAATAAGAGATGTCCTAGGTAATTTGGGGGAGTTGGCAACCTTTATAGAGTTTGGTGTTAGCTTACTGCTAAGCAAACAACACAATATTTCAATAAATTTTTTGCTGATTGAAATGAAATTAATTGTATTTAAAATCAGAATTTATCTCACTTCATCCGCCACCTTGGATAGATATTTTTACTGAGGTTGTCGAAATTCATAATGGGATTTTGCCTTAGAATTTGGCCAAAATAAGGTATCTACATACCTTAAGGTATCTGCATAATTATGCTTTGTGCCTGTTGAAACATCTGTCAGAAGCATACCTATGATGCTTTAAAATGCTGCCTACTGTACATTAAGTAGGAAGCTTTGAAATATATGGGGACATTATAGTTAAAACGTCTCGGGTTACATGTGTAACCCTTGTTCCCTGAAAAACGTGGAACGAGATGCTGTGCTGCTAAGCGCTACAGGGAACAACCCTAGTTGTGACCGAGCTGAATAATGTGTGCAACACGTCAATGAACATTGACCGGAATTTATAGCCTCGGCTGATGTAATCATTAGATGCACCTGCGGCCAGGCTATAAATGGATATGTCACCAGGTGTCGTCAGATACTTCTTTTTGAAGAGCAGTCCTGGGACGTCCCAGTGCGGCAAAGCAGCGCAGCATCTCGTTCCGCTTTTTCCAGGGAACAAGGGTTACACATATAACCCGAGACGTTCCCTTTACAAAAAGCTTCACTACGATGCTGCGCTGCTAAGCGCTACGGGGAACGCAATACCCACGCCGCCGCACTTGGGGCTGTCCGGACCCCTACGGTTGTGCAGTGTACTCACAAAAACGCAAGCGGTCTCAGACATGAGCTTGAGATGTCGACTCAAGGGCATAAGAGCCCGGAGTAGCATAAATATCTAAACCATTAAATTTTGATGAATGTGTGCGGAGAGGACCCTATCGCAACACAAACTTGTCATAAAAACTGATGAATGTGAGCGGAGAGGACCAGCCTGCCGCATCACAAACTTGTTCAGGCATGAGCTGAGATGTCGACTCAAGGGCATAAGAGCCCGGAGTAGGAAAGCATCTAACCCATAAAGTTCGATGAATGTGTGCGAAGAGAACCCTATCGCAACACAAACTTGTCATAAAAACTGATGAATGTGAGCAGAGAGGACCAGCCTGCCGCATCACAAACTTGTTTAGGCATGGGCTGAGATGTCGACTCAAGGACATAAGAGTCCGGAGTAGCAAAGCATCTAACCCATAAAGTTCGATGAATGTGTGCGAAGAGAACCCTATCGCAACACAAACTTGTCATAAAAACTGATGAATGTGAGCGGAGAGGACCAGCCTGCCGCATCACAAACTTGCTCAGGTATGAGCTGAGATGTCGACTCAAGGGCATAAGAGCCCGGAGTGCAGAACATCCAAACTAAAAAAGTCCAATGAATGTGTGCGGAGAGGACAACCTGCTGCATCACAGACTTGTTTAGGCATGGGCTGAGATGTCGACTCATGGACATAAGAGTCCAGAGTAGCAAAGCATCTAGCCCATAAAGTTCGATGAATGTGTTCGAAGAGTACCCTATCGCAACACAAACTTGTCATAAAAACTGATGAATGTGAGTGGAGAGGACCAGCCTGCCGCATCACAAACTTGTCCAGATGTGAGCTTGAGATGTCGACTCAAGGGCATAAGAGCCCGGAGTGGCAGAACATCCAAACTATAAAAATCTAATGAATGTGTGTGGAGAGGACAACCTGCCGCATCACAAACTTGCTGCAGAGGGAGACCTCTAGCCAAGGTTTTAGAGGAGGAGAGCCCTCTGGTAGAGTGCGCCCTAAAACCTACTGGCGAAGCTTGACCGCGTGCCTCGTAGGCCCGGGCAATAATGAGGATGCCTCTTTGAGGGCACCCCACCCACCAAGCCGTGTCAAACCGCAGTGGCCACATAGAACCTGGCAGTGGCGAGGCAAGTGCCCGCTGACAGTTCTTTCAAACTGGCAGTTAGCTGGTTCTGTAATAAGAACTTTAGTAGAAGGAAACGCATGCAGGCGCATTTGTGCTATGTATGCGTTGCTACGATCAGCCCCTACCGAGGGGGGGGGGGGTCTGGGCGACTCGGGGAGAAGTAGAGGAGACATTGCGCTATCAACAGAGGCGAAGAGGTCCTCTTCTGCCCTGTAAAATCTACCCAGATCAGTTCCAAGTGGAGGGAGCCCTAGCACTTGGTCTCGATAACCTCAAGAGAAAACCCTGTGAACCTAATTTGGTACCCTTAGGGGCCAGACATGAAAGGTTTCACAATTCGGGCCAAGGATGAGAAGATCCTCCCTGTTCGGAATCGCCCAAGGCGAGCCGTGGAGGAGAGGAATTAACTCCGAGAAACATATCCTGTTCGGCCAGCGCAGCGCCATTAATAGGAGGCAAGACCCTTGCTGGAGAACATTGCCAAGACTGCCAGGAGCAGAGAAACCGGGGAAAGAAACGCATACAGACGCATTCTGGGTCATATATGTGTCTTAACGTCCAGACCCAAGGGGGCTGGGTGATTTCAGGGAGAAGTAGAGGAGACATTGCGCTATTCATAGAGGCGAAGTGGTCCTCTTCTGCCCTAAGATCTCACCCAAACTTGTTCCAAGTGGAAAAAGCCCAGCATTTAAAAAGGTCTCGATAACCTCAGGAGAGAGCCCTGTGTCCCTCAGTTGGTACCCTTAGGGGCCAAACATGAAAGATTCCACAATTCGTGGCAGGGATGAAATATTGCCCTGTGCCTGAGATAGAAGATCCTTCCTCTTCGGAATCGCCCAAGGCGAGCCGTCGAGGGAAGAAATTCGCTCCGAGAACCAAGCCCTGTTCGGCCAGCGCGGTGCTATCAGTAAGAGGCAAAAACCCTTGCTGGCGAACTCTGGCCAGCTACTACCTTAGGGTGGAGTTCTTAACTCCCCCGTTGGTATTTTCTGTCTGGACAGTAAATCTGCTCCCATATATGGGCATCCAGTGATATAACTGACCTGAGTGACAGGAGCTTTCCCTGGGCCCTAAGGAGAATCCGACGTGTCAGAAATACAGCTGACAAGAACGTGGGTCTCCTTGATGATTTATGTAAGAGGCTACCGCTTTATTGTCCACCCGCACCAAGACATGGCAGCCTCAGGAGGAGGTATTTCAGGGCCAGAAAAACAGCCATCAACCCGAGACAGTGACTGTGACAACCGAGCTGACGACCCTCATATCCCATTAAGCTGGACGACCACTTAAGGCCGCTACCCCGCCTGTCAGGGAGGCGTCTGTCGTTAGCAGCCTGCGACAACAAGACGCACCTAGAGTGGGACCCAAGGCAGAAAACCGGGGTCTGAACCACATAGAAAGGGAACGAAGCCTGAGGCGCGTAACCCTTTTTAGCCTAGGGGTTTTGGCCCTTGGAAGAAATCCCCTGGCTTTTGGCCACAACAAAAACGGTCTCAGGAGCAGAAGGTCCAGAGGGATCACCGTGGACGCGGTCGCCCTGAGACCTGGAAATCGTTGATACTGATAACAGTGCAACCTTGACCTAGCCTGACTTTGCTCAGGGTGATCTGAATGGACTCAATCCTAGCGGGAGACAGTTGTGCCCGCATTGTGATTGAACTTCATACGATGCCCCGATAGACAGTGTTCTGAGTGGAAGAGAGTACGCTTTTCTTGGCGTTGAGCCTCGGAGGTGAGCTTCCCTCCCTCCAGGACATATATACCAGGCGGTGTGTGAAAAAAGCTCGGAGGATCATCAGAGACTCCAGCCACCCGAGTCATGGTCTGTTCTCACTGCTACCATCAGGCAGGTGGTATCGCAGCATCAGGACCCGCACCAGCCGACTACATGACAGCTTCTTCCCCAAGCAGTCAGACTGTTGAACACTTGATCTATCAGGATCACACTGGACTGTTAACATATTCTCCTCAATACATCTACTTATATATATATATATATATATATATATATATATATATATTTCATATACTCTTTACTTATTGTATTGTATATTGTGTATTCTATATTGTGTGTATTGTTTACGGTACATTGTATATAATTATTGTGTTGTGTAAGTATGTGTACATTTGATATGTAAATTGTGTTGTGCAAGTATGTTGTTTACTGTAATTGGTATATGTCTCGTCACTGTCATGACTGCTATGTTGCTCGGAACTGCACACAAGAATTTCACCTATTGTTGCACTGTACATGGTAGTGTGACAATAAAGTGATTTGATTTGATTTGAAATATCCGCTTGTCTTTGTGTTAAATGAAGGCAATGCATGACAAAACTATTATTTTTTCACTGTGCAGAGTGAAGAAAGTGTTTCACATAGTTTGAAGAGCATGATGCTGCAGCAGTGATGGACTCGGCTTGAGTGACAGTCTGTGACAGCACACGCAGCTGTGTGAACTTCTGCTGTCATAAATTAAATAATCTCTCAATAAATTGCACTTGAATTAAAATTAAACCCTGTCATGTAACCAAAAGAGCGCCGCCCAATGTAAAGAAGTAAATGTACATGTTTTCATTAGAAATTTACTTGAGTGAGAGTATAAAGTACCTAATTTTAAACATACTCTAAAAGTACATTTTAAGTAATGTAGTGTTTTACTACCCACCTTTGCATATTGCTAAGCCCAAACATTCTAATGTGCTTTTAATTGACTCAATACAAAATAATCAAATTTCATTAAGTAAACATATTGGCCATTTAATCACCGATTTATATTTCTAAAATCTGTCTGTACATCCCTACAATGCAAACATCACTAGAGGTCACTAAACGTATCATAGGTCAGAGAAGGTGAAATGGCGGCGTTATCAGCTGTCAGTCATTGAGGCTCTATAGCATTTGGGGCACACCAAGATGGCCGCTCAAACACTTCCGGTGGCTTTACCTCTTGCTGGCAGTTTAACGACATGTCAGCTATCGAGTTCTATATATACACATTATATATATCAGTGGTAACTATACACTGAACTACACAAAATCCGGTCTCTTAAGGCCAATTTAAACAGCCCAAATAAACTCCAACAATCTAAAGACCAATTCATACTGCTCCAACTAACATGTTTGTTGTGTTTTGTTGGGTCAGTGTGTTCACCCTGTTAGTGTTTGTTGGGGGCAGTTTGATAGTTATGCCTCTCAACACTGCATCAAACTGCCAACTTTAGAATATTGGAGTTTGTTGGGGCAGTGTAAATTGGCCTTTAGACTATGATTTTTCACAGATCCAAAGATCTGTGAAAAATTTGTTTGGCCATAAATTATTGAGACGGGCCACTTCTATAAAAATAAATGGGAGAAATTGGAACACCCAACGGTCAATGGATGTAGAAAAGAAGACTTTCCTTACTAGTAAAAGAGCCAATCACAATTTAGATACATGCAGACGTCGCCTGTCAATCAACTTAAGAAATTACACAGTGTTGCCAACTACTTTCAATGAAAAGTAGCTAAAGCCTGCTAAAAAAGTTGCTAAAAGTCGCTAGATGACATCATGTGTTAATTAGCATATTCATGATGTGATCATGTCGTATTTGCATTCTGCCTTGTGTCAGCGCTTTACATCTGTTTGTTTCTCTCCTACATTCTGTGGTCACATACTGTATTTTAATACAGCTGAATTGCCAATAAAGCTGTTCTCTTGTACATCTTTGCTCTGTTTCTGTTGTCAGACAATGGAATGATTATGAAATATTGACTGAAACGTCACCCATTAAGACTACATGTTAACCAGTAGTCACGTCCAAGCAATTTCCATGCTGCTGCTCTGCACTAAAATCCTGAATTTATAACGGTTTTAAGACAATGGCTGTGCTGTGATTTCGACTATATTTACATGTAAAATGATCACTCAGAGAGAACGTTAGAAGCAATAGAATGTCTTATTTTTTTCTCTCACACACTGCACAGCCACCATCTGTGTAACAGTGAGTGAGAAGCAAGAAAAATAATGGTCTAATTAAATTGTTTAAATTAAAACATAGGAGGAGCAAACCATGCAGATTATTGATTGGTCTTTGGCAACTCTGTTTGTACATGTGCAGCTCATTCACATCTGTGTCAGCTGCTGTGCAGTTAACTGAATATGCTGCTCATCTGTCTGCCACTCACTAAACAGAGTAGACACAGAAAGAGGTGTGCCTGCGGCGGGAAAGCAAAACCTCGCCTTTCCATGACTGGAAATAGCTTCCCAAGAGTGTTCCAAATATGATGTTACTATGCTTAGATCCAAAGAAAGGACACGATTTCGACAGACATGTCTATCTTTATACATTTTGTAAAGAATACTATGAAGAAATACATTTGTGCTAACTCCTTCAGTTTTATAATTATATGTGTTAAACAGAGCAGAATTAACTATATATTTTAAATGGCTACAAGTATAGTTCTCATTTCTTGTTACTAAGGAGTATGGCAACTAACCATAAACTGATTAACTAAAATGGCACACTTATTCAGCTGTACCGTCTTGGCTACACGATCTGCATACAGACAAAGATGCTAGATATTTTTACTATGCATAACATTCCACCAATACACAATAAAAATAATAATGTCATGTTTAAAATTTCATGGGAATTAAGTAAAATAGTCTTGTTATGTGGCATTCTTGGCTCACTTGGTGCTTTATAAGAGAGAGAGAACTGCCCGAATAAGGGTTTTCTATAGCCACAGTTAGATAGTTTGTTTTTAATATTATACCCCACATGACTGCCTTTTTGCTTGATATGTTGAAACCAGCCATGATTCTCTGGTTGGATGAAACCTTTTTTGGTGTATAACATTTAACTATTTGATACAATAAAAAACTGTAATAAAACAAATAATCTAATAATTAGATGAACAATTAATTCATTACACTAGAGGTAATTAATGCTTTGAGTGCAAGGGGCTGGGTTCAGGGTCAAATCCAGGTAGGTTTAAGCTAAATGCAACTGCAGCCAATGTAAATGTAAATCAGGAACAATGACGTATTTGCATTTTATTTAATAAATTCACTGGAAAGTCAAGTGGGCCTCAGATAAGCGCTAAGTGAAGAGCTGCGTGCAACAATGATCTTTAACACTGGCAACTGATGCATCCAGTCTAAAAGAGATTATCATAGAGTTGCAATTAAGTCACTCCCCCTGTATGTCTCACTCCAAGTAAAACCGGCCATCACTAGGAAATGTATATATGTCATGAATTTAGATTTATATATTGCGATTTAATATACCTGCATATTAAGATATTATAAAACGGTTTATTTGAGAGATCTGGGAACCTTTTATCTCATGAGCAGCACATTAATATGTATTATTGAGTTTCTTTGCATTTATTTACATACTGTACCTGTTTGCAGTGTATAATGCTGAGAAACTTGAAAATAAATACTGCTTGCAGAAGTGTTTGTAAGGTGATTCTCATGCTTTAAAAGTAAATTTATTGTGTGAAGAGTCTTTGCACAAGAACAAATATACTGGTAAAATTATATTGTAGACTATCACACAAACTGACATTGCTTGCACTTAATTAAACTATATAGGCTTTTAATTTAAATTAATATAAAAGCTTTTACATTTTTTATAAATATATAGATTTTTATGCTTTTTCTATTAATAAGAATGTGTCTTATTGTGAACCTATATCAGTTAAATTAAACATTATTTTCAGTTTGTTTTTTATTTCACGGTAGCAGTTTCTTTATGCTTGTTACGATGCAGGAGGAGGCAGACAAGGGGTTGGATCTAAATGCAGTGTACTTTATTTGGAGACGGTGAAAACTGAACAGACAAAACAAAAACAAAGGAAATACCCGCAATGGGGAAATAAAACAAACACGGGAAACATGAAAGGTTGAACCGGCAGGATAAACATAGAAAGAGCACGGAGACAGGCGTCCACAAACATCAACAATCGACAGGGGAATGAAGAAACAGCAGGGTTAAATACACAGGAGACATGATGATAACAAAACGAGACACAGGTGAGAACAATGATGCAATGATGATATCAGGGAATTGTGGGAAGTGTAGTTTTTAGAAAGACAAGTGAAACATGGGGCAGACAATAAGGAAAACATGACATGGAATGTGATCAGTGACGAGTGAAACAGAAAACACGGGGCAGACAACAAGGGAATCGTGACAATGCTATGTAAATGTTTAAATTCTTCATATTTTTATAGTTATATTTAGCAGAGATGTAAATCACGCTGATTGTCTCGCGAGAATAAATCAAGCCGACTCTCCAAGCTTCATCCATTGGTTGTTTGTGGCAAACATCACTCATTCATGTGCATGAGCTTCAGGGTTAAGCATACATTTTGGACCTCTGAGTTGACAGAAAACATTTGTACTGAGGCTCTTGAGATCGCTGTACCCAATCTCAACCAGTTTGGCTGTCTCTGGTTTTCTCACCATGAAACTTACTCTGAAACGCTGAGTTTGTTCAACTAGCCTCATGCAACAGGCCACAGATAACAAAATCTATTTAGTTACATTTAGGTCTATGCACAGCATACCAATTCATAATCTTGCTAATTTTCCTTTTTAAAATAAAAAAGCCCTGCCAACCTATCCTGCAGTGACAAAAAGAGTTGTTGGTGCATTCAGTGGTAATCGAACACCACCTTCAACTCAATCCAGCCAAAACTGAACTCTTGGTCTTTCCAGCCAACCCTGCTGTTGAACACAACATCACCGTGCAGCTGGGTTCGATTACAGTAACACCTTCAAAAATTATCAGAAATCTAGGGGTAACCATTGATAACAAACTACATTTCACGGACCACATCTCAAAGACTGAAAGATTATGTAGATTTACACTCTACAATATCAGGAAGATAAGACCCTTCTTATCTGAACATGCCACACAACTGCTTGTTCAGTCACTTGTCACAAATAGACTGGACTACTAGGGTTGGGCGATGTCCCCTAAATTGGCAGTTGACGATGTTGACAGTAAAACATCACGATGGACGATGATATCGTCGGGGGGGGGGTATATAATTAATTATATAAAAAATTTATCATTTCGTTATTTTACCAACCCAACTAATGACTCGTCGGCGCTTTATCAGTAGGTTGCACGACACGTGAAGCATTTTTTTTTTTTAGCTTTCACTTAAGAGTTGTGCACTATTTATTTTAATATATCTCTTTACATAAATACTAGTTTCCACTTAAAAACTATAATTTCGTTATTTTAACTCACTGATGAGCAAAAGGTCGAGGCAGAAATGACCATGTACCTGCAGGAAATGGCCATTGATGGGGAAGAGGACCCACTGACTTGGTGGAAAACGAACGACAAAAGGTTTCCGTTCATGGCAAGATTAGCACGGAAATATCTGTGCATATGTGCTACCAGTACTCCATCAGAGCGGGTCTTCAGCACAGCGGGTAGTGTAGTTACTCCAATCCGCAGCTTATTAAAACCAGATAAAGTGAATATGTTGGTATTTCTGGCCAGAAACATCGAAATTTAAACATGGTCTATGGTGAAAGATATTAGACTTCTTTACGCATTTTTCAGCCATCCGTTGTGGAGCTATTCGATTTTGCATAGGTTATTTTTTAAACGTTCATTTGTGTAGTTCATATGACCACTTTACAATATTTCAATAACATAATTTATTTTGTAGCCTGTGCTGAAGTTAATTGTGCTGCTAATTATAAGTGAAATGTTAATGCCGAGTTTCGGTCTGAGTGTTGTTCCGTTTTCTTGTTCTTTATTTGTTGTTCTTCTATGTTTTAATAAATGTGTGTTATTCATATTCACCTTGTTTCTTTCATTTGATTTGACATTATGGATTTATGGCCAAGGAAATTTTTCTTTAAAAGTATTAACCAGACAAAAAGTTATTTGACATTCGCTGGTCTGGGTTTATCTTAAACTGCTGCTTCAGTGTATACAAGAGCTATGTGACAATGAGCAAGATTTTCTGAGACACTACAACTACTAATAATTAATTAATAAAGGCTATTTTCTTGTAGCCTACAACATAAAAATATTTTAATCTAAATGTACAGTGTAAGACATGTAAAAAAGACAAGAAGCTAACAATGTCAAGATCAATATTTGTGTAGCCTGCCTGACACGGTATTTTCACAGACTAACACATCACGTCTCTGGCATATACCACAGTATTTAAAATAGCATATATGCATTAGTTATATTCTCAATTTAATTTACAGAGCAATCCCTGCAAAGTTTTTAGGTTAACTATAGAAGAGACTAGGATTAGTGAGTCACACTAGCAAGACTCGCAAAAGGGGGCGTGGCATCACGATGGTGGCTCTACATCGTGATGTTGTTCAGCCATCACGATGGACGATGATATCGTCCATCGGCACAACCCTAAGGACTACTGTAACGCTCTCATTGCAGGCCTCCCTTCACGTGTAATTAGACCTCTGCAAATGATCCAGAATGCAGCAGCATGCCTGGTCTTTAATGAACCAAAGAGAGCACATGTTACACCACTCCTTGTCTCTCTCTACTGGCTACCGGTTGATGCACGTATCAAATTCAAGGCTCTGATGCTGGCATACAGAACAGTCACTGGTTCTGCTCCAACATACCTAAAATAATTTCTGCAGAGCTACACACCCACTAGCAGCCTGCGTTCGGCTAAGGAACTGTTGTATTACAAATTTATTAAATGTTTAATTTAGGTTCCAATACATTAGTTTATAAACTGAGAAAGTTTAGTAGATTGAATTTACTATTTGAGGTATAAATGAATGTCATAGACCTGCCTGTCAGGCTTTCCAACAGGAGATTCCTGCCTGTCCTGATCTCACTATTGTAAGTTAAATTAGTCGGATTGCTGAGACTATCACCTTTTGTCTTTAAATGACTCTTGGAGCCCCTGACCCAGTCGTTAAATAGTCCGGCTGATTAGATTAGTTGCGAATCACAGTTATGCTGATGAGATCAGGGCTGGGGAATTTCCTTTAACGAGGTGACTCCTGTACCTCATTTACATGCTTTGTTTCAGAGTGTCTCCACCTCTATGTATAATCAAGTCCCCT
Source organism: Xyrauchen texanus (assembly GCF_025860055.1). Classification (NCBI taxonomy): domain Eukaryota; kingdom Metazoa; phylum Chordata; class Actinopteri; order Cypriniformes; family Catostomidae; genus Xyrauchen; species Xyrauchen texanus. The sequence goes on along the minus strand of NC_068289.1, from coordinate 32,727,906 downwards.
CACCCTTGAAAGGTATAAAACCCTATCGTACTGAGTTATAGAGTCAGACTTGGATGACTACAGCGATGCAACAGCGAGTTCTCAATAAAGAGTAATTTCTGCTTAAAAGATATCCCAACGTCTCCTGGTCTCTGCTTCGACGACGAAGAAAAAGTTCACAACAGAACGTTGCCTTGTTGTACCAACAAAAAGAGGCACCAAAACACTTTCTCTGACTTTCAGCTTCATCATACCACATTGGTGGAATGACCTCCCCAACTCCATCCGTGAAGCACACTCCCTCTCTGTCTTTAAAAAACTACTTAAAATGCATATTTTCCAAGAGCACTTAACTGGTCCCAAAAAAAAAAAAAAACATTTGCACTTGTATATGTTTTGAATACTATTCTGATGCCAGTGAAACTTTGTAATATGTCTCCTTAAGATGATTCGCTTATGTTTTCCTCTTTTGTAAGTCGCTTTGGATAAAAGAGTCTGCCAAATGATTGAATGTAAATGTAAATAAAAGGCAGGATGTATTTGAGGATTTAAACTGTTTACTTCATTTTGCAGCCCCACCTTCTGCATGTCTCAGAACTCAAGTTCCCCATCTGTCGCTCACTTCGATGTTGTGTCGAAGAAGTGACACTAGGGGTCTCTCTTGAGAGCCTTTTGCATCTCTGATCTATGAGAACAGGCCAATGAGAAATTGGCAGACATAATTTGCATGTCCCGCCCTCAGACATACGGGTATAAAGGGAGGGAAATGCGTCTGTTTCATTCAGAAATTTTCTTCGGAGCCGACCGATGAAATATGCAGCGAGCTGCGAGTCACACACTGTTCCTCCCATCTCTGAGCGATTGCTGTTGGATCTACGGCGCATATCAGCGGCTTTCTCCTTCTCTGCACAGCAGTGCAGCTTTGCACCTGGGCGCTTCGACAGCGCAGTTAAAAGAGTTATTTCTCTAAAAGATCACATTACATTTACATTTATGCATTTGGCAGACACTTTTATCCAAAGCGACTTACAGTGCAATTATTACAGGGATAATCCCCCTGGAGCAACCAGGAGTTAAGTGCCTTGCTCAAGGGCACAATGGTGGTGGCCGTGGGGTTCGAACCAGCGACCTTCTGATTAACAGCCCTGTGCTTTAGCCACTACGCCATCAACACTCCTCGTGGTGCACAGCACATTCAGGATGCATCTTTATAAAGATACCCTTCCTCCCCGGTGTAGTTCCTGGATGCGGTAGAGTGCTCTCTGCTCCTGATGGCCACAGGCGCTGTCTCATGTGTCTGGGCAGCGATCACACCGAGGCAGCATTTGTGGATGGCTCATGTGCGAGAACATGACCATGGCAATGTTGCGGTCGCGGCTTTCCTTCCTCAGAAGGAATGCCACTCCAGCCGCCCCCTGTATCGCTCTTTCTTCCCACGGGATTGAGGATCACCCAGCTGGCGATGGAGGCAATTTGGGGATGGCAGCGGATGCGTCCCCACGAACCACCTGCCCCAACACGCTCGTTGACTTCCATCCGGGCTCGAGGTAACAGCGGCTCGCCTCACGGCTAGCCTGCCTATCCTCCTGAGCCCCTGAGCCAGATGAGCTCGCCGCTGCTTCAGAGAGTGGTCCGGCCTCTGACACGGATGACTCGACTGGGCTGCCGACTTCGGACCAGCACGCCCAGTCTGAGGCTGACACCCAGATGTCCAACATGCTTGCCCGGGCCGCGGTTAGCATGGGACTGGACTGGAACCCTCCGTTCTCCCCACAGCCTTATCGGTTGGATGATTGGTTCCTCGGGTATGCGCGCCGCTCACGGTTGATGCATATGAGACCGCTTCAGCACTGGCTCCAGACTCGTGTCCCGAGACGAGCATGGCACCACGGTAAGCACCGTGTGTTCACCATCCCCGCCTGCCGCCAAAATTTCAGACCCTGGACAGACCTCTGCTTTCTACGGACAGGAGTCCCCTTGCAGCTGGTGTCCCGACACGTCCTGGTCACCACAGACGCCTCCAAATTGGGTTGGGGTGCCGTGTGCAATGGGCACGCAGCTGCAGGCCATTGGAAAGGGGCCCTGCTGCGCTGGCACATCAACTGCCTAGAGTTGTTAGCTGGACTTTTTCCCCTGTGCGTATTTTCCGTGGTACGGTCCCCTTGTGAGCGGACCCCCGGTCCTGTGTTTGTAGCAACTCCTCCCTCCCAATGAGGGAGGATCTACCACCGCACCATTCTCCACATGTGACCTAAAAGCCCATGTGATGCATTTCACCACTCTTTACCTCCCCCAGTCTGGGCAGGTGTGGCCTCGGCAGGGTCTTTCCCCCCTGAAAGAATAGGAAAACTGGGAAAGATCACCTTCCCTGAGTGCGTATGATAGCGTTAAGATGGCCCCAGCCGCTTTAACTCTATGCGAGAAACATAGAGAGAGAAAAGGCGCGGCCTGCTCCCATGCTTGGCATGTCGCCTTGTTCCCCCCTGTCGGAGTAAAGAACCAGAAGGCTTTGACGATTTTATGGGGCATTGGGGAAGGGTGCATGCAGCCTGGCACAGCTGGTCGCTTTGGCACGTAAAATACCTGCCTGCTCCTGTGTCCGCATTACACGTACATGGCAGCACATGGCGTGATTTAAATTGGACCTCTAGTGTCGCTTCTTTGACACAACGTCTAGGTTACGGATGTAACCTCCGTTCGCTGATGGAGGGAACAAGACGTTGTGTCCTCCTGGCCACGTCACTGAACTGAGCCACTGTTGCAGAAACATCCTGAATGAAACAGATGCATTTCCCTCCCTTTATACCTGTATGTCCGGGGGCGGCACATGCAAATTCTTTTCTGCCAATTTCTCATTGTCCTTTTCTCATTGATCAGAGATGCAAAAGGCTCTCAAGAGAGACCCCTAGTGTCGCTTCTTCGACACAACGTCTCGTTCCCTCCATCAGGGAACGGAGGTTACATCCTTAACCTAGACGATTTGTCAGGCCAGGTGGTCACTTTCACTTGGATGATGCATCATATTCTAGTGTTTTGTCAAACAAGCAAGCTCTTTTATAACGAGTTGGAGCCATTCATGATTTGTTTTTGGCCTGGGGTTTTCATGAGCAGGTGTACCCTCTAATGAGATTATATCCTTGTAATTTCCTGTATATGTGCAATACAGTGGCCCCAAAAAGTATTTGGAAACTTGAGGCACACTTAAATCTTGAATGCTATTGCATTACATGACAAAATAGAAAAGCATGTGCCATCCGCATACAAACTATCTGTGGTAGAAAATATGGGGAAAACACATTTTTGGACTTCTGTAAACAATCAAAGATGGTTCTTGTCACAGAACAGGTTTCTGCTTCTCAGATTAGAATGAATAGACTTTCTGCAATTATGCCCATTATGCACTTTATGTGGCCAAGAAACACAACTCTAATTGGGAGTAAATGAACATGATTAAAAAGAATCTCAGATTTTTGGGAATGGAGCCAATTCAGTTGCTTAGTGGATTAATGAACATGGCATAATTTAACTAAATACCATGAGACAGGAACACACAGCTTGATTGTTCAGTGGCTCCTTGCCAACAGTACTTCGACACATATTCATCTGAGACAAGTTATGGCCAACTGCTTAACGTATTCAATCGCCACTTGTGCATCTGTTGCTCGTCAACTGCTCATGTGTTCTTACGGTCTGTCCAAGCAAACCGTGGCTGCATCTGAATCCTAAGGCAGTTGCCTTGATGCCTCACTGCCTTGTCTGTCAGTGACATCACATGAAGCTTTTTTTTATTTTGTATGATCTCTCAAGGACTTTACTTTCAGACAAGCATCTGAGGCACAACATGTCTAAAGATCAAGAAAAAAAATCAAGCTTTAGGCATAACCAAGCACATATTTACTAACTACAAATCTTATTTCTTCATAGCCATAATTCAAAATAAAAAATAAAAAGGGGACATTTATAAACTAGTAACTGGTTTCAATCTCTTATTTAGATGCCATGTTTATTCATGTGTCAACCACCAAACTGTATCCACTGTATTTTTGAGATGTCAAATGCAGCAAATGCTTCACCTACACTGACTTTAAAAACTGACCATATGAAAAAATCTGATTAGACAGGATGTGATGCAAACTTTGGATTTAGACATATGACATAGACTACGTCCACATTAATCTTTTAATTAATCATTTTAAAACTGTGTTTTCTTTTTCAAGACGTTCTCCATCCACATTGCTGTTTTTCAAAAGTTGCTTGTCCACACTAAAATGTCTGAAAACTCTTAAATCCAGTTGTGCAGTCTGTATTCTTTCTTTTTTCTCGGGGCTGTTTGCGTATAATGACTTCTAAGAATCAATATTTGCATATACTCTCGGTATACCCACTTCAGAAGTCCATAATATACTGTCGTGTTAATTTCCCTTGTACTGTATTGGATGCTGTTTTGTAAAACTGGACATTCTTTGTTGTAATTAGTGCATTATCACTTGAATTCTACTATTACCTGCCCCGACAACCGTCTTCACCATTATCATCGACTGACATGAAAATGGATAATTGACATTTGTCATGTATTTCAGCATCACACACCCAAACTGCTGAGAATGTTTCACAAATCGAGAGAAATGGACCTGAAACACCCACCTTTTGAGTGAGTTGTGCGAGATATCGGATGTTGCTTTACACGGATGCTACACTTGACAGAAACGGCTGGGGGAAAGATCAGTGGATGCCTTCTGTCATTTTTCTGTCAGAAACAAGATACTTTTGTCAAAATCATATAGCATTCTAGTGCATGTTAATTGTTTCCCACCACTGAGATTTTAAAACACCAGTAAACACATCTATTCATGACATGCCATTACATTTGACTGTTTATATGAGAGCTCTTTCTGGAAGAGAGAAAGAAACAGGTTTATTTAAAACACTTTTAAATGTTTCACTTTTTCTTTCATTTCCCTTGTGATAAACACTATTTACTGCCAAAACAATTACACTAATCCAATGAAAAATACACCATTTTCATGTTAAGCCTTTTCCTCTCAATTTTTCTCTTCTTTCTGGTCATTGTATTAAAGTGTTTTTCATTTTAAGTTTAGTAGGGGACGTTCACACTGAACGCATTTTTGCATTCATCTGCGCATCCATCTGTTTTTCAATGCTAAGCAGTGTCTCGCACAGGAAAGCCTGTAAATATGTGTCATTCCTACAATTCTGTGTCATTTAAGTCCACATTACAAGTGTGGGTGTGGTATTTATATTGTTTAATTGCACCCGATTACAATTTTTATAGGTTTGTTAAAAAGAATAAATATTTATAATGTTATACACTCCTGTGGGCTTAAAAGTTCAATTTGGCATTTTCTTTAAATTTTCCTTTTCTATTGCACTGTCACTTCCTTATATCCCAAAAACTGCACGTCAAACATCTTTGACAAAAATAAATGTGAAATCATTGGATTTCTATTTTTTTCCTCACATACAGTTAAGAGTTTAGTGTTACATTCTCTTACTAGCATGTATTCATTTGTGGAAATGTGTCATTGTAACACTGATAGTGGAGGTTTTTTGACATTTCATTGAAGATATATGTTAGGAAATGACATCACGCACACTGGAGGTGGGCATCAGCCATTCTGCAAAATTACTTTGATTTATTTGAAGTTTTTATTTATGTTTTCCTTCATTTTGTGGTGTTAGTCAAATGTAGTCAAGCATAACATGTCCACCCTATTATGGGAAGATAAAATTTCAATATAAATATTGTGTTAACAGAAATAAAATAATAAATATTAGTTTACAAATATGTTTACAAGATGTCAATCACAGACCATGTAGTGGCTCATTTATCCATTGAATATCCACCCTGATGCTGCCCATTTAACTGAATGGACATACTAATCAAGCTAAACATAATTTAGCTTGACCAGTATGACTAATACAATATTTAATATGTTCCTGTTATGATGAAGCATGAAGAAACTTGTAAAAGAAAGGTAGTAATGACCCATTTACGATATGTACAGAGTTGCAGTTCTGCAGCTCTCTATACACAGATTACGCAGTCTACCGTAACAGTAAAGAACAGTCTATAGTAACAGACAAACCTCCCGCTTAAATCTCCCTACTGCGAATGCGAAAAATCACTGTTCCATGTACAATCTGAAACACAATTGTGTCTTCATGTTCCGTCTCCGGACAGCTACCGAGAAAACTTCCCGTCGCCTTTATTTACAGAAGCATTTATCTTTAACAACACTATCAAAGTGAATATTAGGCACAACCACACAGCTACAACATGGGCCGCAATCTTGATTTTTCTGTGTTGAATGGATCACTTGACTGTCACATGACAACAAATACATAATCTTTTTCAAATATCTCCATTTCCCCTGTCCAAAAAACAATTTGAAGATAGTGTTTTCAAATGTATCAACTTGGTGAGCATTTTAAAAAACTAAATTTTTGCTGTAAATGTGTTTTTTTGACTCAGTGTGGATGGAAGGCTAATACGTAGTGGTTTTAAACTTTAAAATTGTTCTGGACATGGCCATAGTGTTTAATGTTTTCAGTGGAATCGTCCAACAAATGGCTTACCTACAGATGTCTCTGTATAGTACGCAGGGACAGAAAACCATATTTTGACATTGAAAAAAATAAACTCTTCACCTTTACACTCAGAGTTTTAAGGACCAGAACATTTATAGCGGAAGCACTTTTTTAGACCACTTTGCCTGCATGATGATGCCTTTTTTTTTTTTTTTTGAATTAGCTTGCTGCAGTGTTATGGGCTTTGATGTTGGTGTGTGAACAGAACTCAAAGCAAAGCAATTACAGATTTCATCCAGATTTGAGCACTTTCCACTAGGATCCTTACCAGCCAATAAAGTGCTATTTTTCACAAATGTACTATGCAATACAGGATAAGATAACACTTGTTTTTTTCTGCCTGGTTATTTACATCTGTTGGTGTGATATGGTCTAAGCAGCTGATTTATTCTGTGACTTCTGAGGCCCAAACATGAGCAAGCGTTACAACAGACAAGTTAAACCATTCTGACTCATAAATAATTGCATGTTTGGATTCCAATAATTTCAATAATTTGCATTCTTGGTTACACCCCCTCTGAGGTTTGGATGCTCCTTTTGGAGATTCTCTACAACATTTTTCTTGGCAGAAAGTTAGATCAGTGTCTTTTTCCTGGTATGAACTTGACTGTCTCATTATGTAAGAAAAAGTCTTGGCATCATTTAAGCATTTTACTAGCTACATGTAGCTGCCTGTATCAAATTCAAGGCTTTGACTCTGGCCTTCAGGACAGCCAATGGAGTCGCAATGTTACTTCAATTCACTTCTCCAGGTCTATTCACCAACTCGCTCTCTGCGGTCTATGAACAAGTGGGCCTGGTAGTCCATCACAAAGAGGCTCAAAGTCTATTTCCCGATCGTTCACTTTCTCTGTTCCACTGTGGTTGAATGAGCTTCCAACCATAACACAATCTGCTGATACCATCTCAACATTCAAGAACCAGCTGAAAACACATCTGTTCCATGAGCACTTAACCAGTCCACACTAATTGCTCTTACTATTGAACTTAACTTGCACTTACTGTACACACACAAAAAAAATTGAAAAAATAAAAGTGTCTGCTAAATGACTAAATGTAAATCTAAATCTAAATGTAAAATATATTGTTCTGCATGTTTTGCCTTTCAGTTGTTACCTTGTTGCCTTTTAGTCCAGAAAAAGGAATCTCCCTGTGAAAAGATCATTCTGATAGGTGAGAGCAATTCATTGTATATACACAAAAATACGTTATTACTCTCTTCTATGTTTTTTATAGGAAAGCCAACTGAAAAAAGAAGGGAAAAAATAAGTTTTAGTGATAAGTTTACCAAGATAATCCTAGAATTTGATATTTCAGTGCCATCAATGTCCTAACACTATATATTAAAAAAAAATCATAAACTACTAAACTCTGCATTAAATTTGATTTAACATTTATAAATCACATTATATAGTAAATGTCAGCTTGAGTGTACTTCAAAGTGAAGAATTACACTGTGAAAGGTTAAATTTAAATGTAAGTGCAGCTGTTAACAGATGTTTCATCTAACTGAACTATACAAGCAATGGAAAGGGCATACGCACAATCACAAATGAGATCTCTTTAATATCTTAATTGTTTCTCCTTGACAGCAATAAGAACAAATGGAAATTGAGAGCAAATTGAGACATGTTTAAAGGCCCATATACTGTATACTTCATACGAAATCAAAAAACAAATGGGTATGACATAATTTAGAACAAAATCTGTCCAAAAAGGAGTTTTTGCATTTGTTTCAGTAGTTCAGAACAGCTCAACTGGGCAAACTTTAAGTAAAACCGGCTTCTAACCAGCTGCTAAACACCTTCTTGCTGCCACTGGTCCACATCATCGGTAGGTGTGACCTGAAGCTCAACCTACTACTTTAATTTTACATTTTCATTTTTATGAACACACTGGCACGTGCAAGACCATGTCATGCAGTTTTGTTTTCATTTGTTTGTTTAATTAGTCCACAAAAGGAATCAAATCTACTCAAATACTCTCAAGTGGCCATTTACTCATGTGCCTTTTGTAAGATACAGTATGCCTCTCTTATCGTCATTCTTATCGTATTTTGCCCATTATTTATCTTTTATACACCCATCTTTGCAGTAGTATCAGTGTCAACATAAATTCTAATATCATCATGTAATCAGAGTATTATGCCCGTGTATAGTGTGTTAGCATATTACTATCATGAATTCAGACTCTAAAGACACATTAAACATTTTCTACTGCATATATTACTTTAAATCATCATCAAGTGGTTAAAACATCTTTAACTGACTTCATGTGAATTCTACTCATAGAATGAGGCATAAGTCATTTATAAACACCTCCCCTAGTGGTGTGACAGTGTCTAAATGTTCAGGAACAGTAAACCATTGCGCAGCTATTTAGAACTTCTTTTTACCCCTGAACGAAGAACTTCTCCAGAAGTATATCAGGGGCTTAAGTCTCCTTCTTCTCAGATATTTCTCCTAACAAAGACCCAAGTAATGTCAAAACTCCTTTTGGAGTTTCAGAGGGAATCTCAAAAATGTCACAAACTGTGTTCAGATTTGTTTGTTTCTATTTATTGTTATTTCTCCTAAGGAATTTTAGGAGAAACAACTGAGACAAAGTTGATACTTTAATGAGACAATTGAGAACTCCATTGAGTTTCCTGATCAATGAACGAGCTACTTCTGAGCAATAAAATATTCCCCTTGGTACTTGATTAAATGATACGGAAAAGGTCCCTTCAGGAAGTGAAACAAGAAGTGTTAAATATAGAGGCACAAAACCACGTGTGATTAGCCAAAGACTCATAATTGGGTATTTCCATTTTGCACTTAGACATGTAGATGAAAAGTGCTTCTCTGTCACTTGTGAGCTTTAGCAGCTTTAGCTGTTAACATTTAGCCCCTAAACAAGGGGTTTACCCAGGACAGTTCCAGTTTCATTAGATTTTCTTTAGCAATTCTCTCAAATTTTATATGTCCCAGTTTCAGTTGTTAGGCTCACTTATTTGTTTTCTTTGAAATTAAATATCATCACTGTCTTTCTATTTATTTTCTATGGTATAATTTTCAGATAAATAAATGCTTTTTCTTTGCAATTGCACATTGACTTGCCATTGCTTTTATTCTAGTCTTTCAGCGAGTCAGCTTCTGGTTACCATGACAACAACTTCATGCTCCTTATTAATGTGAGACTGTATTATTTAAAACCTAAAATCTGATTTAAAATGGTTAAAAATCATTTTTAAATAAAATATAATTTTACGTTCTACACATGCTATATAGACATACATCCATATGTGAAAAATTTTGTATTTTTTTATATTATTATATATATATACGTATATATATATATATATATATATATATATATATATATATATATATATATATATATATATATATATATATATATCCCTATATACATCAAATATGTTATGTTGATGTCTAACACCTATCAAACACTTTGACTATACTGACCAAAAAATGCCAGTAAAAAATACAGAATACAAAAAGGGCTAACTGATACACCCTCAGTGTGTGTTCCCATGTTTCCTGATGCATCACTGAAGCTGTGGTGTGTAGCCTTCTATCTCATCACTCTCTGCTCTTTCTGCTTCATATTTTTAACAAGGGCGCCTTTCCCATTCATCATACGCACTGCTTTTATCCAGTACTGGCATGCGAGATGGATGAGACCACTTTAGCTATAGTGGTCTTCCCTTTGGTTGAAAATATACAGGATGGATGAATCTACTTTAACAGTTTACCTCCACCCCAGATGACAAGCCACATCCTCAAGTCCCTGCCCATTTTTCATAAGGAATGACCCATGTTTTAGCATCATTCTAGAGGTATACCTCACTACGCTCACACGTATGTATACATAGAACAGGACAGGCAAGTGTTATGAAGTGGATAAACCTACTGTATATCATGTGTGTTGTCATGGTTAGTGCATGCAATTTCAGCAACAATGAATTTAGACTACATGCAGCAAGCCAGCAGGTGGCAAATTATGAAGCATATAGCTTAAATCAACTGCATCTTCACACTTTCTCTTCCTCTTGCATGCTCTCTCTCTCTCTCTCTTCTGGTGTAAGCCTGTGTAAGGAGCTCTTGTATGTAGTAATTTAGCAGAATTGTGGATGTAAAACATTGCATCCTTTTTTTTTACATGTGAACAAAATAGAGTTGTGCCATGCTGAGTGACCACAGATCACCCTGAAAGCACACCTCCTGAAACATGAAATTACTGTTCTCAGAAGGTTCTAAGAATTATAAAACCCAAAAACCACAACAGAAAAAACATAGTAACCAAAAGTACAATATAGGCTTATCCTTGTCTACGATGAGTCATGATGTGGTGGACTAAATATGAGTTTCAGCAGAGGATAAGAGTAAACTTAAATTGTAGTTAGTTCCTCACACAAAGATATAAGATGGCTTTAGAAGTCTTTTAATATCGCATTAGTATTGTCAAAACTGATTACTTTTATAGTACTCCAAAGGTTTATGTGTGTGTGTGTGTGTGTGTGTGTGTGTGTGTGTGTGTGTGTGTGTGTGTGTGTGTGTGTGTGTGTGTGTGTGTGTGTGTGTGTGAGTGTGCAGGTTTGGGTGGTTTATATGTACATTTATTTAGGTTACAAACTGGTTATTACAAGGGTATTATGCTATAAATGTGGTTTATGAGGACATTTCTAGTGTCCCCATAATTCAAATTGCTTAAAAACGAACTAAATGATTTATTTATTTATTTATTTATTTATTTATTATGTAAAAATGCAGAAAGTGTTTTGTGAGGGTTAGGTTTACAGGTAGGGTTAGTGTTAGGGGATAGAATCTATAGTTCGTACAGTATAAAAATCATTATGTCTATGGAGAGTTCTCATAAGGGCAGCCACACCAACAAAAACTAAAGTGTGTGTGTGTGTGTGTGTGTGTGTGTGTGTGTGTGTGTGTGTGTGTGTGTGTGTGTGTGTGTGTGTGTGTGTGTGTGTGTGTGTGTGTGTGTTTCTTTTTGGAGCTTGACGTTCTTAAGTTCAAGACTTGTCTTTTCCTTTTGTTCTGGCCTTATGGGTTCTTAAAAATCGTTGCTTACAAAAGTCCAAGCCCCTTTCATTTTGCAAACCTCAATTTTCAACAATTCCTTTCGACAATGAGTTTATACTAACAATAGCTGATTGAGACAGACATTTTAGTGAATGTTCTTGCAATATAAACATGCAAGGCTTTCCTGGTTGGGAGAGGCTAGAGCTGTATAGAAGGGGAGAGGTTGTGTGAGATAGACACATATTTAAAGAGCAACATGCAGGTTGAATTTATAACTGAATTAATACTTTATATTGTCTGCAGAGGTCTTTTAAAAACACATATGTAGAAATTACTAATGAAATCTCATTTGATGTAGAGATTTTGATGAAAATGTGCTAGGCTCTGGAATACGCCTTTCCCGCTATCAACGCGTCATATGACGTAGGGCGAGGCAAACAAAAGAGCTCGCGGTCAGCTCTCATTGTGGGTGTTGATGTAGTTAGAGCAGTACAGAAAGTTTTAGAGAAGCCATAATGGTAAATTATTGTGTTTGTGCTGGTTGCACGAATTCCAGCCTGTCAGGACATCGTGTCCATAATTTTCCTTCTAGAAAAAACAAGGCTTTTCGGTCTTGAGTGCGTTTTGTGCAGGTGAAGAGAGCAGACTTCACTGCCGCGTCTGTTACCACACACTCGGTCGTTTGTGGCGCACATTTCACTCCGGAGAATTATTGACCTGGAGATTTGTTGGAGTCTCGGATGGGATTTCGGAGTAAGGACCACGTGAGGCTGATTACTGATGCTGTTCCCTCGGTGCACTCGATGGAATCAAGTCCACCGTCAAAGTTTACACCGGATTTTGGCGCGGGCTGGACTGGAGGACAAAGTGCTAACGTTAGCAGACATTCTGTGCAACGAAAATGAGGACTTAGCAGAGTAAGTCTTACTTTTAACTCTTAATTTGCTCATAATTATAGGCCTGTGGGCCATCATAGGCATGTTCGTCCACACCGGAGACTCGGTTTCTTCATTTGCATCCATTGTAACCTGAGCTTGAACTTGACCAGACTCCCTCGCCCATCGTCACTTCCGGTTAATGCTTTATAGACGCGGAAGTTATTTTATCACAATTTATCTCAAAATATCGTTAATGGCTAAATATATATTACTCCAGTTCAGAAAATCTAGTTGTTTTATCATCAACATACACTATGCTATATAGGGGTGTCCAACCTGCATGTTGCTCTTTAAGGATTGAGGTATGGAGTTATAACCTGACAGCCCAGAGTCCTCTCTGCCCTGAAATCTCGCAGTAGTGGATTGACAGAGATGGATGTGGCTGCACTGCAGTGCTAACGTCCTCAGCCTCAGGGTCAGTGCAAAGCAGAGAAACAATCCCATCAACCTCTCCTGTAGGAATAACGCCCCCAAAACTGACTGGCATTTGTAGTGCCAGGAGCCACATACATTGGCCTTTAGCCCAGTAATAAGCCCCAATGGGCCTCCAAATAACAGAAAATCTACACAATTACCGATATGTCTTCACAATCAACATAATCTGCCAGTCAAAACATTGCGATCACTCTAAGAAATACATTTTTATTGAAAATATTTGTAAGTATAATTTTGGAAAGTCTGTGCAGGACTTGGGTAATTTACAAGCAGTGCTGGTTTGTAACATATTACATGCTATCTGGATAACTTAATCAGATTACAAAATCATGTACATGTAATTAGGTTAAATTACATTTAATTTACATAATTGGACTACAGTTACTTTTTTATAGATTACATTGCTGCTATTGTTTTAAGCACTTAAAATTAACTTGAGGTCTCAGTGTTTAGAATTATAAACTTTGGCCATGCACTATCATTGCTTTTAGAGTTAATGTTTATTTCATTTATGTAATGTTTAATGCACTTTTTATGAGGCTCGTTTTGTTAGTAATATAGAATGGAATACATTTTCTTCCCCTTTGCTCTGTCCTGTGCAGACTTGGGAGGTCTATGACCTCTCCCCTCACCGACACTGGTTTACTGCCTTCCAGTCACACTCTCCTGGGGCAACGTAAGACATTCTCTGCAAGCCTTGGTGGATTTCAGTGTGGCAGGAAATTTTATGGACGCTTTCATAGCCAAGAAGCTAAACTTTCCCTCTGAGTTCCTTTTATCTCCCCCGGTTGTTACTGCTCTGGATGGACGACCTCTGGGCCGTGGAGAAGTCACCCATCAAACACTCTATGCCTCTCCATTTTTCAACAAAAGGAGGAGATATCTCTCCATCTCATCCAGTCTCCAGCATTCCCAGTAGTCTTGGGCTACCCCTGGCTTCTTTGGCATAACCCCCATATTGACTGGTCCACTAACACTATCCTTAAGGGGGGACCCACCTGTCACGCCACATGCACCTTCCCTAGCCACCAGACATCTCTACCGAGTTCCAAGAACCACTTGAGTATGTGTTCTGAGTCTTCGAGATTCCTCAGGACATTTTCACAGATAGAGGACCACAGTTTTCATCCCTCTTCTGGAAAGCCTTCTGTCAACTGCTGGGGATGACAGTTAGTCTGTCTTCTGGTTTCCACACGGAGTCCAATGGACAAACTGAGAGACTGAACCAGGACCTATAGGCCACACTGAGGCGTATGGCAGCGAACAATCCAAAATCCTGGATTTTGTCATGTGGGCAGAGTACGCCCATAACACTGCGTTCCTTGCCCACTGGTATTTCCCCTTTTGAGTGCCAGTTTGGGTTGACCAAGAGGCAGAGGTTGGAGTTCCATCTGCTCTATGCTTTGTTCAACGCTACCGCCTGACCTGGAGGAAGACTAGGCTCAAGCTTCTCCAGGCCTTCCATCAGTATCAGCACCAGGCTAATCATCTTCGTTGAGCTGCACCTGCCTTACGTCCTGGCCAAAGGGTGTGGCTTTCAAATAGGAACCTGTCACTGTGTGTAGAGTCCTGCAAGCTGACTCAATGTTCTCAATGTCCTTTCCGCATCGCAAGGTGAGGAAATCCGGTTACCTACCATTTATTCTTATGTATCTTTATTATATCCTCTTGTTTCGTCTCCTTTTACTCCCAGTCAGACCCCCACCTCCACCTCGAATCATTTAAGACAGACTAACTAATTGTTCGTTTTCTGACAGAAAACTAGCAATTATAAAGCTAGATTAAGCTTACTACACAGTCATCTCATACAAAATAACAGAATTTTATCTGAAAAACAGCAGCATGACAGTCTCATCCTGCAATACATGAGCATCCTGATGTCTGGACCTCCCCTGTATCTGAAGTAAGTACATAATCTCGGTACAACACACTCCTCAGGTTCTGACTAGACTCAATATACAGTGGGTACGGAAAGTATTCAGACCCACTTAAATTTTTCACTCTTTGTTATATTGCAGCCATTTGCTAAAATCATTTAAGTTCATTTTTTTTCCTAATTATTGTACACACAGCACCCCATATTGACAGAAAAACACAGAATTGTTGACATTTTTGCACATTTATTAAAAAATCCTTTGTTCAGGATTTAGTAGAAGCACCCTTTTGATCTAATACAGCCATGAGTCTTTTTGGGAAAGATGCAACAAGTTTTTCACATCTGGATTTGGGTATCCTCTGCCATTCCTCCTTGCAGATCCTCTCCAGTTCTGTCAGGTTGGATGTTAAACGTTGGTGGACAGCCATTTTCAGGTCTCTCCAGAGATGCTCAATTGGGTTTAAGTCAGGGCTCTGGCTGGGCCATTCAAGAACAGTCACGGAGTTGTTGTGAAGCCACTCCTTCGTTATTTTAGCAGTGTGCTTCGGGTCATTGTCTTGTTGGAAGGTGAACCTTCGGCCCAGTCTGAGGTCCAGAGCACTCTGGAGAAGGTTTTCGTCCAGGATATCCCTGTACTTGGCCGCATTCATCTTTCCCTTGATTGCAACCAGTCATCCTGTCCCTGCAGCTGAAAAACACCCCCACAGCATGATGCTGCCACCACCATGCTTCACTGTTGAGACTGTATTGGACAGGTGATTAGCAGTGCCTGGTTTTCTCCACACATACCGCTTAGAATTAAGGCCAAAAAGTTCTATCTTGGTCTCATCAGACCAGAGAATCTTATTTATCACCATCTTGGAGTCCTTCAGGTGTTTTTTAGCAAACTCCATGTGGGCTTTCATGTGTCTTGCACTGAGGAGAGGCTTCCGTCGGGCCACTCTGCCATAAAGCCCCGACTGGTGGATGGCTGCAGTGATGGTTGACTTACTACAACTTTCTCCCATCTCCCGACTGCATCTCTGGAGCTCAGCCACAGTGATCTTTGGGTTCTTCTTTACCTCTCTCACCAAGGCTCTTCTCCCCCGATAGCTCAGTTTGGCCAGACGGCCAGCTCTAGTAAGGGTTCTGGTCGTCCCAAACGTCTTCCATTTAAGGATTATGGAGGCCACTGTGCTCTTATGAACCTTAAGGGCAGCAGACATTTTTTTGTAACCTTGGCCAGATCTGTGCCTTGCCACAATTCTGTCTCTGAGCTCTTCAGGCAGTTCCTTTGACCTCATGATTCTCATTTGCTCTGACATGCAATGTGAGCTGTAAGGTCTTATATAGACAGGTGTGTGGCTTTCCTAATCAAGTCCAATCAATATAATCAAACACAGCTGGACTCAATTGAAGGTGTAGAACCATCTCAAGGATGATCAGAAGAAATGGACAGCACCTTAAATATATTTAAGAGTTAAATATATGAGTGTCACAGCAAAGGGTCTGAATACTTAGGACCATGTGATATTTCAGTTTTCCTTTTTTAATAAATGTGCAAAAATGTCAACAATTCTGTGTTTTTCTGTCAATATGGGGTGCTGTGTGTACAATAATTAGGAAAAAAAAATGAACTTTAATGATTTTAGCAAATGGCTGCAATATAACAAAGATTGAAAAATTTAAGGGGGTCTGAATACTTTCCATACCCACTGTATGCTTTAAAATAAACAATTATCTACAGTTCTCAAAACATATCCAACCTTACAGCTGTGAAAGTGATAACAGGCTACATAGCTTTCCAGGTAAGTCTGCTCAGGATCTTTCATAGATGTATAAATTCAACAAAATAACTAAAATGCTTCAATTTCCGATATTTGGCCATCATCCTCAAATCAATAACCATTAGCAGATAGGTGGGAAAGAACAATATCACCTCGCTATAATTCTGTGATCATTTGTTCTCAAGTTTCTGTCATTTTTAATGCTGTGTTAGTACATTACAAAACAATTGTTTACACTTAACCATAAGTTCCCCCCACATCGCCCACAAAGCATCATGGGACTTGTGGATATACACTACAGATTAATAGCAGACATGTCAAGTCTCAAGTCTTTGAGATGGAGTTCAAGTCAAGTATCAAGTCTGTCAGTTATTTCATGTGCTGTACATACATACGTAACATAACATATGTCACAGGTACAGAAATGACTGAAGAAAGAGGATAAACTGAGAGATATCTCTAATGAACAGTCAGATGTATTGAAATATGGGGATAATTGCAATAGAGTAGACTTTGAAGATGACTTCAAAGCTTTCTTTCTGGATTTAACTAAAGGAAAAAGGAAATCAAATTTATTTATCATTTCTAGGAAAAGGGGTTGAAAATATCCTGATCTCATAAGAATGATCAAGGTTCCCATCTTTTCTTCAAACCATTATAACGCAGTATGCAGCCCATATTATATGGATATAAAACAGTATCAAAACATTTCACAATTCGACATTCCACAAATGCACACAACAAATCTACACATGCCCAGACAATCCACAAATACACACAACAGATCCATACATGCACAAGGCAATCCACAAACAATAGATACACACATGCACGAAGCAATTAAAAAAAAAATGGATATAGTGTGATTCACACATCTGCTCAATCCACAAATGCACATAACAGATCCACAGAGGCACAAGACAATCCACAAATGCACGCAACTGGTCCATACACACACACATAACAATCCACACATACACTCAACAGATCAACACACACACAAGGCAATCCACAAGTGCACACAACAGATCCGGACATCAGCTAAATTCCCAAATGCACGCATCAGAATGCACAAATATAAAATATACAATGATGTCTTTGCTAACCTTACAGTCCTCAAATGTGCACACAAATACTGAGACCTTTACAATTTGTATTCTGCATCAAGGATGTTCATAAATGTGCTTTTGCATTTGTGGATTGTTTTGAGACTCTTGTCTCGAGGCCTTCATTCAAAAATACGAGCAAGCTAGTCTGAATCCCTTCCATTCATTTGATGATATATGATGACGTAACCCGTGCTCCTCTATTGGACACTAACCGACCTTAAAAGCGGAATCCTCTGTTGGCTGTTTCTAAGGATGTTTTTTTAAGTCACTGATGACAATTGTACTCAAGACAATATTTCTGCCAAAAAATATGAATTGAGATGATTTTACTGGACATACGAAAGGAAATCTGTTCCTGTATCCTCTATAAATAATAACTGAAATCTCATAATCCAGTAATCACAAATGATCCAACCAGACCAGAGCTGAGAAAAGTAACAGGTATCGTGTCACATCTCCATTCATGAACAGCTTTAGCAGCAGTCAAAACAATTAACTAGTTACTAATTACAATAGAATAAACAACCAACGGATCACCGGAAAAGGAAAAGGTTGAAAAACTGCCAGCCTTATAAATCTTAAAGCACATTACTAAACTGCTTCAGTACAAACAGAGACATATGTTATGGCTCAGAAGCAGTACTGGGTGTAACTTAAATACATTTTGAGGTAACACAGTAATGTAATGTGTTACTTTAAAAAAAAAAAAAAATATGATTACAGTTACAGACATGAATAAAATCACGTTACTTGGATTACACATTTACTGCAAAGATAATAATATTAATTAAGTAGAATGCATTTTAAAATGTATTACATTCCTATATTAGTATTTTTATGTGTGTTGCTGTGCCAGCTAATGATCGTGCACTCTAACAAACCACCATGGAATAGAGGAGGCGATGGCGTTAAAGTTAAGAATTTCAAGATTTCTTGCACTCACAATCAGTCTCAGCAAGCTCTATGTCAGCAGGTTCCCAGCCCTGTCTGGAGGAGAGAGGCACGCAAGGCTGGGCCGGCAACAAATACTCCTCAAATGTCTTTGCTCTATCCCATCCTCACGTGCCTCCCTCGTGTGTCCCTCTGCAGCTGCCGCTGTCTTTCACACCAACACAAACACAGGTAAACAAGCATACTGTACACATACTGTACATGCCACACACAGCTAAGAAGGACACACACACACCTGAAGATCCTACTACAGCATATTTGAGATAAGAAAGTTAAGTTGCATATTTAGAAATACATTGGATCTCTTTAGCCAAGTTGCTGTCTTTGTCATATTGCTGTAATTTTGTTATTGTTTTCAGTCAATATTAAAATACTAAAAGAGTGTCACTATTGTTTTTTTGCAGGTTTGATTGGTTTTAGAAAGTGACTTCAAAGTAAAGTAATTAGTAATCTGATTACTTCCCCAAAGTAATTAGTGCATGTGAGCGGAGCGAGCACGGAGTGTTGAGTGGAGCAGTGATAATTCCACCTGAGCGGAGAGAGCCTTTATGAAGATTCCGCTCCACTCTCTAAGGCCGCTCAGTGTCGCTCAAGCCAAAATGCGCTTTGTTATATGCTGATTTGAGAATCTGCTAAATAAGCAATAGGACTGAGTTTATGGAGCTCTAACATTGTTTTAGTGACGTTGCAAGCCTTATAACCTCAATAAATGCAAAGTATTAATCAAAGCTATGAATGAAGAAATCGAAAGGGAGTGTGGAGAGACCGTGAGAATTAGCAAATATTCCTTTTGGAATCATACGCATCACATTACCAGAGAGCATGAAGATGTCCTTCTCGATGTAGTGCAGTAAAATGTGAGCTAGTAGGCTACACTAGTATTCGATAATAAATTAATAGATAAGTAATGTATCTTGTTGTTTTGCCATCATGTTAGTGCAGCTGCCAGCTAAATGCAGGCCCAGTTCTGCAGAGTTGCGAAAGTTTGAGCACCCTCAATTGAATATGTTGGGTTAATAATACTGTATATATGCAAAGCATTTTGCCTTGAATCCCAGCTTACACACATAAAACCAATAAGCATGCATGATCTTGCAGATCTGTGTGTCCTAATTTGCAGGCGGTGCATTCTGCTTTCATGCCTCTGTTGTACAATTGATCATCAGCAGTCATGCAACAAAACAACTTTTGAAAACCTGTTAGATGTATATATCTTAAATAATCAGACCAAAAAAGATTTTAGGATTTTAGTTTACATTTT
The DNA here is from genome assembly GCF_025860055.1 of Xyrauchen texanus. Taxonomy (NCBI): domain Eukaryota; kingdom Metazoa; phylum Chordata; class Actinopteri; order Cypriniformes; family Catostomidae; genus Xyrauchen; species Xyrauchen texanus. The sequence continues at coordinate 32,707,946 of NC_068289.1, read as the reverse complement.
TTTAAGTGATTACAAAGATTGAAAAAGGATACAAATATTTTAGACTGGGTGTCACAGGAGACATTTTGAGTGACTCATCACATGTGGATGCAAATAATGTGGGAATGTGGGACTTATTACTGAAATAAAACATGTCAGAATATGCTGACAGGAAACTGTTGATGCAATACAGAGATCTGTGACAGCTAAAGCCCTATTCGGACAAGTCTAGACTATTCCTCCCTGAGGAGGTCAGGTAAATGTGTGTTTCACAGATTTCAATCGTGTATATATAAACGTAAAAATCCTGTAAAAGTATTGTTAGTTCATGTTAACTAATGTTGTTATCTAATGTTGAACTTTAATGGAACCTTAATAGAATGTTCATCTGAATTAGTTGATCACAGTATAGACACCAGCAATTACACCAGCAATTATGCATCACAGAGAAACAAGCATGGTGAGGTAAGCAATGCTAGATATCTCTCTACATCCTCTTGTCACATCTCATGCCAGATGTTTAATTAACCTCTCAACACTGAAAAATAATTGGTATTTGTTCAAAGTTCTAAACAAACACTCATATGCTTTACCCAAAGAACCTTCACGCTTTTCATCTCTTTCATCAGTCTAACCACAACTGCCAAGATTGAATCATTATGAATAACTTTTATATAATATATGGTCAGCTTTTCTCATAGTGTTGGCACTCTGTGGCACAAGAGATTTGTTATGTTGAAACCATCCACGGCTAATTTCACTTTGAATCGTTAGAAAATCCCTTGTGAATTGACCATGTCTAAAGTAAAAGAGGGCTGAATTGTGGATAGAGAACAATACTGCCTGAAAAGAAAACTGTGGTGCTTTGTCTGGGTCAAGAAGGATCTGCACTAGAAGACACTTTTAAATGGTAGAAGTTTAATAGAATGTTGGGGTGGAAAAGACTACAAATCTAAGCAGAAAAGAGGAGTCTCTAAGGATTGATATAAATCTACTCTCAAATGTTTATCGAGGGTTAATCTCAGTAAAATGTATTTTAGAAGGTTCTACAGATAAATCTTTAAATAAGGTTTATGTGTTATTATGCTGTCGCAAAGGTATTTGGACATTAAGTCACACTTAAACATGTATAAATATTAATGCATAATGTTGGACAACAAAATATCAAAAGAAAATAAAGAGAGCCCCACACATTTTGATATGTGTGTTGCTCTGAAAATCTTTAACCAAAAGACTTACAGCCAATCTTTGTGATATCATAATTCATGTACAGTTAACTATAAAATGAAAGAACACCAGGCAAGAGACTGAAATGGAAAGTGATGTGATTTCTATTGGTTGTCTGTCATATGACGGATGATGTTGCCATGATTCCTTGAACCTTCCTTTTTGGTGGATCCCTGAACATTAGTAATTACATTCCCATCTGTACTTCTTCACCATCCACCATTCATCATCATCGCAACAATTTCATTAGTTACCACTGCATTAGAATGATGCTTGTGTAATTGGACAGAAGGAGAGAGATGTGAGCAGCCCTGTTCTCTAACTGTGTTTGACAGGGTTAATCTCTCAAAACTTGCTGTTTCTCTTTTTTCTCCTTGTTCTGTTGTAACCCTTCTCCACCAAAATTTTGCTGGTAGCCGGTGCTCGGCCAGGAATTCTGTGGACCTTTCTCAGAATGGGCATGTTTTACCACTGACTTGAGAGCCAAAAAATGACATAAGTATGTAATAGCATGATCTGTTCAAAAACAAAATATAAATAATAACATAGCTGCGAGCAGCAATTAGCGGGGTTCAAGCGGTTTAAGGCCTTTAAGCGCATGCGTAAAAAGGTATTATGTTTTATTTAGAAAGCATGTAACCACCTAGATTATAGATGGAATAGACCATTTACAGCCAATACAGGCAATTTACTAAGGAAATACATGTTTTTTAAAGCTTTTTAAAGCTCATAGCGCCACCTATGGTCTAATCTCCCTAAAAACTGCATGCTTGTTTAGAATCAAATGTTGCATGTGCTCACCTATTTTTGTGAGTTTTTGTTTAGGAGTTATGGGCTTATTTGTACACTTGACCATGCCCATTTTCTAAATAACACTGTTATAGATACCCAAAGAGTAAAATTAAAATGTATTTATATCTATTGTTGACCTAGAGAGTCCAGAGAATTGTACTGCATTGGTTTTATTTAGGTTGAGCAAAAAAACGTTTGGTTACCTATGTAACCTCCGTTCCCCGAGGGAGGGAACGACACATTGTGTCGGAGAAGCGACACTAGGGGTCTCTCTTGAGCGCCGATATCCACCTCTGATCTATGAAAAAAGGCCAATGAGAGTTGGCAGCCAGTATTTGCATGTCCCGCCCCCGGACATACGGGAGTTCATTCAGGATTTTTCTGAGGAGCCGGAAATGGTCCGGCCACAACAGTGGCTCGGTTCAGCGACATGGCGGAGGAAAGACACAACGTGTCGTTCCCTCCCTCGGGGAACGGAGGTTACATATGTAACCAAACGTTCCCCTTCTGTCGCTCTCTCCACGTTGTGTCGGAGAAGCGACACTAGGGGACCCATTCCAATCTTGCCATGTGCTGAACCGTGTACGTGAACTGCCGATACAGAGGCGGGCAGGGCTTCATCCAGTGCCACGCATCGTCTGTACCCGGCTGCACGTACCCTTCCCCAATGCCCCATACGAACATCGGGATCCTTCTAGTTACCCTGAGAGGGGAACAAGGCGATGTTTGCCAACATGGGAATGGGCCAGCCTGGCTGGGCCTCTTTTCTCTCTATGTTTCTCGCATAGAGCAATCACGGCCGGGGGCCTTACACGCATATAGGGAAGGGGGTCTTACCCAGATCCTGCGGAGACCACACCTGCCCTTTTTCTTGGGGAGGAAAAGTGGTAGACACGTCACACGGCCGTCTTAGGGCTCGTGTGGAAAGTATGGTGCGGTGGTAGATCCAGCCTCGAAAGGGGGAGTGAAATTTCAACATATTTTTTATAAGTATTTATAATCAGGCTTCAGAGCATATTCCTGCCCTGGTTTGGTTCCGTTTGGGCGAAAAACCTAGGACTAGTTCGCTAAAGTATGTTTTTAACATTATCTGAAATATTTACAGAACAGTTTGACAGACATCAATGCTTCTTGTGGCAAAGTTGTTTAGAATGAGAAGAGCAATAAGGTGATATATATTACATGTATTTTTTCACAACACTGCAAAAACCGTTAACCATTAACAGCTACAAAAATCGTGATAGCACCACCTAGTGGCCGATTTCTTTTAAACTTTGCACAACCCCCTCAGACCAAGAGTCAAATAGGTCCAACAAGTTTTGTTCCGATCGATCATTGTTAACCTTGTGTAATAGCTGCTGAAAATGTATTGGCCAATGGCGGCCATGTTTTTCAACATACATGAATGTCCATATAGACAATGATGAAAGCTAAAGCAAACACAATGTATGCAAATTTGAAGTCAATAGGATTAACGGTTTCATTGTTACAGCCAATTTCATGTTTTTTGGTATTATAACGTCACGTGGCAAAACCGCGCCAACTTTTCTTGGTAATCAAAGATTGACCTCTTACATAAGCATGATATGTCTGGTGAATATATTTCATTTTGTTCAAGAGTTATAGCCATTCACGTAAAATTGGCCACTCCTACTTCCGATGTCAAAGTTCCAACTTTTTTTAATAACTTTTGATATTGAGAATCCATAGAATCATTTGGCACTGGTTTGGTCGTGATTGGACGAAAAACCTAGGACTAGTTTGCAAATGTAGGTTTTATGAAAAATTCAAGATAATGAAAAATTAAAGGCAGAAATTAAATTGTATATATATATATATATATATATATATATATATATATATATATATATATATATATATATGTTTTGTTTTATTTGAGCCAAGGATTTCAATGGTATAAATCACTTGAGTCTATGACAAATGGTCTAGGACAGGGGTGCCCAATACGTCGATCGCGATCTACCAGTCGATCGCAAAGGCAATGCTGGTAGATCGCACAAAATTAAAATGTACTTTCGTTAAATTTTAATACAAATAAATATAATGTCTTTCCTTCTTTTAGTTTCTGTCTGAATTGCACTTGACGAGTAAATATTGACCAGGCGAGATTTTGATTATTCAGTTGCCCTGACAACTAGGTTTGTGCATACGTGCCTTCCAAGGACTTCTGAGAACAGAGCGTGAAATTGCGATGCTACTGCCCGGATTAGGCAAAACTGTCTGATTCAATTCAGTGCAAGTCATCAGAATAAGGTAAATGCCCTGGCTATTGTAATCTATTGTGCTGTATGTGTTTTTGGGTTTAGTTTTAAAACTGAATGATATCAACATTGAACATTATTATATATTTTTTTTTTAATAATTAGAAGATGAATTCCATGTAGTGCATACATGCAATAGTCCCAACAAGCATTTTCTTATTTTAAATGAAACTGTGTTTTTTTAGTTGGTAGATCTTATTGAGTTGGTCATTTAAAAGTAGATCATCACACAAAAAAGTGTGGGCACCCCTGGTCTAGGAGTTATGAGCAGTTTCGTGTTTTTGATTGCTGTAGCGCCCCCTATTGACCAATTTGGCCGAGTCCATGTTTCTGAGTAGTGAGCAATACTACTACCATCTGACCAAGTTTCAAGTCTCTAGGACTTACGGTCCGATTTGCACGATAATAATAATAATAAATATAGCTAAATATCACTTTTTAACTGTTATAAAGCCACAAAGCACCCAATCTCCAAAACTTAAACTTTTCTTTGATAATTATTGACCAAGGGAGTCCTAGATATAGTTCATAATAGCAGGTAACATTGGATAATATACAATAATTTACACACCATTTATTCAACCATTTTGCTGAAATTTGATTGGCTGCTGATGGCCATGTTTTTGAGTTATTGTAGAATATGTTAGTATTTGGTCCCTACCACAAGCATACCAATTTTAAACACCTGACCAATACGTTTATATCTTCGCAATGCTTCGAATGCTTTTTTTCAGGAGGGTTCATAGTAGACACACATCAATTTTTGTGAAAATCGGATACACGGCCTTGGAGGAGTTAAAAAAAAGTTGCTTTATTATAAAATTACAATAGCGTAAACATTTTATAAAATGCAATAAAATGAAGATATACATTTTGTAGGTCTTGGTGCAAGGAATTAGAAGAAAAAAATATTTTGTGATTATTCAACTCGGTTGCAGAGTTATTGGCATAAACCTAAAATTCCTTGTTATAGCACCACCTTGTGGCCGATTTTCATAAATCTTGGTACACAGCCTAATTCTGATACGGTCTACAAATATTTCAACTTTCGTAATGGTTGGCCATTGAGATTTGATGTTATTAGCTGCTGAAATTTGATTGGCTGCTGGCGGCCATGTTTTTTTATTTGTCCAGCTGATATTGTAGGATATGTTAGCCTTTGGCCCCTACAAGATGTATACCAATTTTCAACTTCATTGATCATATGGTTATGGAGTTTTGAGCGTTTTTTTGTTGTAGCACCCCCCTATAGGCTAAACTTTTCGTGACTTTGCTTGCCTCCTCAGAATGTCCTATTGTCTATGTGTATGAAGTTTCATAACATTTGGCCTTTTCATTTGGTAGATATTGGTCAATACATACAAAATTCCTTTGATACATTTTTGTGTGGAGGGTCCATAGTAGACACACCCCAATTTCCATGCAAATCGGACATACGGCCTAGGAGGAGTTAGAATAAGTATGTTTTCCAAATTATGCAAAATATTGCAAAAATGTTCATGATGGAAATTAAATCGGAGATAAAGTTTTGTTCGTCTTGAGCAAAGGAATTCAATGATGTTAGACACTTGAGTGTGCAAATCAAAGGTTTAGGAGTTATGGGTCAAAACATAAACATGAAGTAAACTTTGATACGCTGTAGTACTCTAAGGGACTGCCTTCCCTCAAAGTTTCAGCTCTCTATGACTTATGGGTTTGGTCTGCACGATCAGTTTTATGGCAGAATAATAATAATAAAAATCCTTAGAATTACAATAGGGTTTTAGCCCTTCCGGCTTGAACCCCTAAAAATCGTAACTATTACAACAGGGTTTCAGCACTAATTGCTTGAACCTCTAATAATAATACAAATCTTAACAATAACAATAGGGTTTCAGCGCTAAGTGCTTGAACCCCTAAAAATCCTTACAGTTACAATAGGGTTTCAGCCCTTCAGGCTTGAATCCTTAATAATAATACAAATTGTAACAATTACAATAGGGTTTCAGTGCTAAGCGCTTAAACCCCTGATTATGCTTTATGCAGTCACAAGCTGATTTTAAAGCAATGGTCAGAAAATCTAATGGATTAAAATCATAGTAATCAATTCACGCATATGATAACTGTAAATATAATTATTTTTATGCCACGCAACATACATAGGATCAGGATTCTGTCAACTGAATGTATGTTGCATCGCCGCATTGGGCATTTCCAGTGTTTTCCCATTTGCAGTGATCTAGTTTTCTGCAAACTAGTATTGTTTTGCGTCAGTCCATTTGAAGGGCTATAATTACTGTATTTATACAGTGCTTTGACAAATTTAGACCTGAGCTATGGAAGGAAAAACATGACCCTTGCTCACATGTTTGATAAGACTAGCAACATCACTTTAAGAAGTCACTGCTTTGACATTTTAGATCAGCTTAGAATAAGCATACAGTAATTTTACTAAAACATAAACTATTTTGGCCCCTTTAATACAATATAGACCTGGGCTGCATTTCTCAAAGAATCATAAGCTTAAGCTTATTGTAGACATCAATTTAAGTTTCTTAAGATCAGTGGTTTCTACGATCTACTTAGATTACGATGCTTTTGGGAAATGCAGCCCAGCTTGTTTGGCACACACTTTACATTGGAATATAAAAAGTAATGTTCAATGGATGGAAATTAGATTTTACTGTATTATGTTGTTTGATGTTCTGTATGAGGAACTTCTCAGCTTTGATGATCCCATTGGCTTAACTGTAAGGAACAATAACAGGTTCCCAGTAACATTGTTGAAACCAACATGATGTTTCACTTTCTTCCTGCCTACAATAAATGAATATTCAGGGTTCAATACATGTTAAGCTCAATCATCAGCATTTGTAGCATAATGTTGATTACCACAAATAAATAATTTAGACTACATAGTCCCTCCTTTAAAAAAAAGAAACAAAAATCGAGGTTACGGTGAGGCCCTTACAATGCAAATTAATTGTATAAAAATGTATAAAGTATGCAGCTTCTCTGCATGTGGCATGGCGGGCATGGTCATGTGTCCGTCTGCGGGAGAGAGAGAGCGGTAAGGCTCGTCACCTGGCTCATGTCCACGTCCCCCATGCCACTGCAGAGTTTACCCATAAAATTATGTATTTGCCTTCATGTTGTTAAAAACCATTGTGGCTAGGATATTTCAGAAAATCTAAAAACTGGTTGCGGAGCAAAATATTTTTTTTTGTTACTTCCATTGGGGCTTTAATGTATTGCACTTTTGTCTGGGAATCCACAGAGAAGTTATAGAATAAATAAGACAAGCTCATAACACCACTAAAGCTGTACTGTTATTGTACTGAAGCATTTCTTGTGAGTTCATTTGTCAGACAAAGACAGAGGAACACAATGTTCACCTCTAGATTAATTTCTGAAGTTGGAGTCATTCTTCACAAATGAGAAAGTTTCTCACAAGATGACGAGAATCACACCTAACTTGTAGTGGATTAACACAAAAACAAGGCATGTAGCTCAGATGCTGTAAACTTCAGAATAATATTAAATTTGTTGATTTATTAATCTCTAAATGTTCTCTGCCTTCCTTGAAATTTTTTTTTAGGACATAATAAAAGGACATAATGTACAGCATTCACAGTGGGTACGAAACACTGTTGCTTTAAGGCCATTAGACAACCAGGTGGAAGATCTGTGATGACCTGGGGGTGCTTCAGCATGGCTGGAATCGGGCAGATTCGTCTTTTTGAAGAATACATGTATCAAGCCACGTACAAGGTTATCCTGGAAGAAAACGTGCTTCCTTCTGCTCTGACAATGTTCCCCAACTCTGATCTCAATCAGATTGAGCATCTGTGGGATATGCTGGACCAACAAGTCTGTTACACAGTGGCTCCACCTTACAACTTATGCTAATGTCTTGGTGCCAGAAACCACAGGACACCTTCAGGTGTCTTGTTGAGTCCACGACTTGGTGGGTCGGCACTGTTCTGGCACCACACAGAGGACCAACAGCATATTAGGCTGGTGGTCATAATGCTTGGCTCATCGGTGTGTGTGTGTGTGTGTGTGTGTGTGTGTGTATATCAAGTACAAGACACTTCTCTTTGAATACAAACTAGAATTTATTAAACTTTTCTAAACCTAATACATAAACTAATACAGCGTAGACTCGTATTAGGCATAGACCCTGTGTTTAGCATGGACTCTTACTAGTCATGGGCTCTCACTGACATGACTCAATAGTTTGTTCAGTGTCATGAGGTTTTAACCTTTCTGGGCACAACCCAAAAGACATCTAACCAGTCAGAAATTATCTTGACCATGGGTGTAAACAGCTTATCCCGCTCAAGTTAATGGTTTATAATGGATTATAATGGTTGCTCTGGTGATAGTGATGCTTCATTATATGTTATTGTAGATTATATAGTCAGGCTAAGCCTGGGGTACTGTATAAAATTATATTGTATCTTTGTTACAGTTCAAAAGTTCAGAGCTGTGTGGAAAAGTTCAGAAGGTCATACTGACTCACTGTCACTATCCTGTGGGGGGCAGGGCCTCCATGACCAATGGCCCCTTTTTTCAATGATGCTGTTTTGCTGTTTTTTATCAGAATGGCTAGTCTCCTGACTGACCATTTGGCACTTATTAATTATCTCAGATCAACAACCTGAAAGGAGCTTCAGTCTCTCAACAGGGGACTCCCCAAGGGGAGTGCGATCTTTCTGACAGTTCTTTTGTTTTGTCTTGTGTTCAGGATGCAACTGGGAGAGACTTTTGGCAACTAAAATAACTCCGTAAGGTTATTCCTCCAGATGGCTCTTGCGCCTTTGGAATGTTTCACTGCCTTGTGCACTTGAAGTCCTACAATATATATATATATCCATCCATCCATATTTAACCGGGTTACGGGGATAGCAGCTCCAGCAGGGGGCCCCAAACTTTCCTATCCTGAGCTACATAAACCAGCTCTGACTGGGGGACCCCGAGGTGTCCCCAGGCCAGTGTGGAGATGTAATCTCTCCACCTAGTCCTGGGTCTTCCTCCCTAGTGAGGCACCCAAGGGGCATCCTTACCAGATGCCCAAACCACCTCAACTGGCTCCTTTCGACGCAAAGGAACAGCGACTCTACTCAGAGCTCCTCACGGATGACGGAGCTCCTCACCCTATCTCTAAGGGAGAAGACCGCCACTCTTCTGAGGAAACCCATTTCGGCCACTTGTACTCGTGACATAGTTCTTTCGGTCATAACCCAGCCTTCATGACCATAGGTGAGGGTGGAATGAAAATAGACTGGTAGATCGAGAGCTTTGCCTTCCAGCTCAACTCTCTTTCGTGACAACGGTGAAATAGAGCGAGTGCAATACCACCCCCGCTTCCCCGATACTCTGGTCAACCTCCCGCTCCATTGTCCCCTCACTCGTGAACAAGACCCTGAGGTACTTGAACTCTTTTACTTGGGGCAATAACTCCTTCCCTACCCGGAGTACACACTCCATCGGTTTCCTGCTGTGAACCATGGCCTCAGATTTAGGTGCTAAAGCTAATCCTCATCCCAGCCTCTTAACATTCGACTGCCAAGCGATTCAGTTAGAGCTGAAGGTCACGGAACGATGATGACATGAAGACCACATATATCTGCAAAAAGCAGCTATGAGATTGTGGCAGGGCGGAGGGTGGAGCCGGGTCATGATCCTACACACCCGGTCCCGTATTAGGCTAATTATGCCTCCGGGATAAAGGCCTAATACGGGACCGGGTGTGTAGTATCACGACCCGGCCCCGCCCTCCGCCCTGCCACAGAGATCTCCAGCCCATCGAGAGTAAAGATCTGGCCCATCGTTCCATGGCCAGGATGGAACTCGCATTGTTCCTCTTCAATCTGAGGTTCGACAATCAGCCGAACCCTCCTATCCAGCACCTTGGAGTAAGCTTTAACAGGGAAGCTGAGAAGTGTGATACACCTGTATTTGGCACACACTCTCTGGTCCCCTTTCTGAAGAGGGGAACCACCACCCCGTTCTGCCATTCCTTGGGCACTGTCCCAGACTTCCACGCAATGTTGAAGAGGCGTGTCATCCATGACACCCACTCCACATCTAAAGCTTTCAGCATTTCTGGTCGGATCTCATCAATCCCCGGGGCTTTGCCACTGCGGAGTTGTTTGACTATCTCAGTAACCTCCCACAGGGAAATTTAATCTGATTCCCCATCAGGCTCCGGCATGTTGAGATTTAGGAGATCTTCAAAATTGTTCCTTCCACCGAAAGTCCTTCTCCATGGCTTCTCCGAACTTTTCCCACACCCACTGCTTTGCCTCCCTCACAGCAGAGATTGCAGCCCTTCAGGCCTGTCGGTACCTTGCAACTGCCTCGGAGACCTCCGGGACAATATATCCCGGAAGGCTACTTCAGTCGGACGGCTTCCCTGACTACCATTGTCCACCACAGTGTTCGAGGGTTACTGCCCCTTGAGGCACCTAAGCCCTTGAGGCCGCAGCTCTCCACCACGGCTTCGGCAATGGAAGCTTTGAACATTTCCCACTCCGGTTCAATGTCCCCAACCTCCGCAGGAATTCCTGAAAAACTTAGCCGGAGGTGTGAGTTGAAGATCTCGCGGACAGGGACCTCCTCCAAACATTCCCAGTTCACCTGCACTACTCACTTGGGCTTCCCAGGTCTGTTCAGTGTCTTTCCCCATCCCCTGACCTCGGTTGACAGCTCTGCCCCTCTCTTCATCCGAGTGACCAAAACATATGGCCTCAGATCTGACGACACAATTACAAAATCGATCATCATCCTTCGGCCTAGGGTGCTCTGGGACCACGTACACTTATGAGTATCCTCATGTTCGAACATGGTGTTTGTTATAGATAATCCATGACTAGCACAGAAGTCTAACAAAAAACATCCACTCTGGTTCAGATCGGGGAGGCCGTTCCTCCCAATCATGCCTCTCCAGGTGTCCCTGTCATTTCCCGCGTGCGCGTTGAAGTCACCCAGCATCACTATGGAGTCCCCTACTGGGGCCCTATTCAGGACTCCATTCAGGGTCTCCAAGAAGGCAGAATACTCCGAACTGCTGTTTGGTCCATATGCACAGACAACAGTCAGAGTTTTCCCCCCCACAACCCGGCATAGGAAGGCGACCCTCTCGTCCACCGGGGTAAACGCCAACGCAGCGATGCTCAGCCGGGGACTCGTGAGTGTCCCCACACCCGCCGTCGCCTCACACCCTGGGCAACTCCAGAGAAGAATAGAGTCCATCCCCTATCCAGGAGTATGGATCAAAAGCCAAGACTGTGCGTCGAAGTAAGCCCCATCAGATCCAACTGGTACCGCTCCAACTCCCTCACCATTTCCGGCTCCTTCCCCCAGCGAGGTGATGTTCCACGTCCCCAGAGCTAGCCTTTGCTGCCCGGGTCTGGTCCGTCAAGACCCACGGGCTTTACTGCCAACCATATATCAGTGACTCCTGCGGTTTCTCCCATGGGTGGTGGGCCCAAGGGATGTAGAGGGGGGTGTCACGTCGCATTTCGGGCTGTGCCCGGCCGTGCTCCATGGCAAACCCGGCCACCAGGCGGTCGCTGATTAGCCCTCCATCTGGGCCAGGCTTCCAACGGGGGCCCCGGGCTTCCTCCGGGCAAGGTAACTCCTCCTTTTGCTGTTTTTTCCATAGAGTCTTTTTGAATATATATATATATATATATATATATATATATATATATATATATACAGTGAGGAAAATAAGTATTTGAACACCCTGCTATTTTGCAAGTTCTCCCACTTAGAAATCATGGAGGGTCTGAAATTGTCATCGTAGGTGCATGTCCACTGTGAGAGACATAATCTAAAAAAAAAATCCAGAAATCACAATGTATGATTTTTTAACTATTTATTTGCATGATACAGCTGCAAATAAGTATTTGAACACCTGTCTATCAGCTAGAATTCTGACCCTCAAAGACCTGTTAGTCTGCCTTTAAAATGTCCACCTCCACTCCATTTATTATCCTAAATTAGATGCACCTGTTTGAGGTCGTTAGCTGCATAAAGACACCTGTCCACCCCATACAATCAGTAAGAATCCAACTAGTGACATGGCCAAGACCAAAGAGCTGTCCAAAGACACTAGAGACAAAATTGTACACCTCCACAAGGCTGGAAAGGGCTACGGGGAAATTGCCAAGCAGCTTGGTGAAAAAAGGTCCACTGTTGGAGCAATCATTAGAAAATGGAAGAAGCTAAACATGACTGTCAATCTCCCTCGGACTGGGGCTCCATGCAAGATCTCACCTCGTGGGGTCTCAATGATCCTAAGAAAGGTGAGAAATCAGCCCAGAACTACACGGGAGGAGCTGGTCAATGACCTGAAAAGAGCTGGGACCACCGTTTCCAAGGTTACTGTTGGTAATACACTAAGACGTCATGGTTTGAAATCATCCATGGCACGGAAGGTTCCCCTGCTTAAACCAGCACATGTCAAGGCCCGTCTTAAGTTTGCCAATGACCATTTGGATGATCCAGAGGAGTCATGGGAGAAAGTCATGTGGTCAGATGAGACCAAAATAGAACTTTTTGGTCATAATTCCACTAACTGTGTTTAGAGGAAGAAGAATACCATCCCAAGAACACCATCCCTACTGTGAAGCATGGGGGTGGTAGCATCATGCTTTGGGGGTGTTTTTCTGCACATGGGACAGGGCGACTGCACTGTATTAAGGAGAGGATGACCGGGGCCATGTATTGCGAGATTTTGGGGAACAACCTCCTTCCCTCAGTTAGAGCATTGAAGATGGGTCGAGGCTGGGTCTTCCAACATGACAATGACCCGAAGCACACAGCCAGGATAACCAAGGAGTGGCTCTGTAAGAAGCATATCAAGGTTCTGGCGTGGCCTAGCCAGTCTCCAGACCTAAACCCAATAGAGAATCTTTGGAGGGAGCTCAAACTCCGTGTTTCTCAGCGACAGCCCAGAAACCTGACTGATCTAAAGAAGATCTGTGTGGAGGAGTGGGCCAAAATCCCTCCTGCAGTGTGTGCAAACGTTTGACCTCTGTAATTGCAAACAAAGGCTACTGTACCAAATATTAACATTGCTTTTCTCAGGTGTTCAAATACTTATTTGCAGCTGTATCATACAAATAAATAGTTAAAAAATCATACATTGTGATTTCTGGATTTTTTTTTATATTATGTCTCTCACAGTGGACATGCACCTACGATGACAATTTCAGACCCTCCATGATTTCTAAGTGGGAGAACTTGCAAAATAGCAGGGTGTTCAAATACTTATTTTCCTCACTGTATATATATATATATATATATATATATATATATATATATATATATATATATATATATATATATATGCAGTTCAAGTCTGTTTACATACACCTTAGCCAAATACATTTAAACTCAGTTTTTCACAATTTCTGCCCACATATTTTCTATCGGAATGAGGTCAGGGCTTTGCGAAGGCCACTCCAATACCTAGACTTTGTTTTACTTAAGCCACCTTGCCACAAATTTGGAGGTATGCTTGGGATCATTGTCCATTTTGATGACCCATTTGCGACAGAGCTTTAACTTCCTGGCTGATGTCTTGAGATTTTCCTTCAATATATCCACATAATTTTCCTTCTTCATAATGTCATCTATTTTGTGAAGTGCACCTCCAGCACTCCTCCAGCAAAGGACCCCCACAACATGATGCTGCAACCCTCATGCTTCATAGTTGGGACGGTGTTATTCAGCTTGCAAACTCTTTTTCCTTCAAACATAATGATGGTCATTATGGCCAAACAACATTTTTTTTTTAATTAGACCAGAGGACATTTCTTCAGAAAGTAAGGTCCCCATGTGCACTTGCAACCTGTAGTATGGCTTTTTTATGGCAGTTTTGTATTGGTGGCGTCTTCCTTACTGAGAACCATTCCAAGTTATGTTGATATAGGACTTGTTTTATAGTGGATATAGATTCTTGTCTACCTGTTTCCTCCAAAATCTTCACAAGGTCCTTTGTGTTGTTCTGGGATTGATTTGCACTTTTTGTACCAAATTATGTTAATCTATAGGAGACAGAATGTGTCTCCTTCCTGAGCGCTATGATGGTTGTGTGGTCCCATGGAGTTTATGCTTGCATACTATTGTTTGTACAGATGAACGTGGTACCATCAGGCATTTGGAAATTGCTCCCACCAGACTTGTGGAGGTTCACACATTTTTTTCTGATGTCTTGGCTGATTTCTTTTGATTTTCCCAAGATGTCAAGCAAACAGACACTAAGTTTGAAGCTAGGCCTTAAAATACCTCCACAGATATACCTCCAATTCAGTACAAATCCTATCAGAAGCTAATTGTGTAATTGTCTAAAGCAGGGGTGCCCACACCTGTAACATGCGTTAAATTCTTGCATTCAAAACACTTGAAGGAGCGCAAAAGCGAACTCAAGATTTGTTTAAAGATTGAGTATTAAACTATATTTAACTTGACACAGTGACCTAAACATTTTATGTTTATGACGCAACTCACCTGAGACACTACACAAGCATGTCTGACGCTGGTGTAAATTGACGGGTCCTTAAATAAGCCCTCATAATAAATCTCACACTGATTGACAAATTCACTTGTGAAATGGATTGCTGTGAACTGTATATATGCCAATGATTGGCTTATGTTCATATATATAAGATGTCTATAATTTTTTAATATTTAAAGATAACTATGTATAATTATTTCATCATTATATATTGAATTATTGTTATATGAGGGCCTTTCTCAGCAAATATTTGTATATGCGATTAAATGCGACAATCGGGACACTGTGTAATTAATTAGATAAAAAAATTGTAATCGATTTACAGCCCTAATATATATATATATATATATATATATATATATATATATATATATATATATATATATATATATAAATAAATAAAGCAACATTTCCCTCTAATTTCTCTCTACTGTAATGCAGACAGCAATTTTTATTTTATTATTACATAATTTACTATACTACTTTTAATTTTGGGGAGATTTTAATAAAAAAAAATGAAAGGCAGTTCAGCAAATACTACCATCATGCATGAACACTTTGTTATTTAATTTATTTATTTGATTATTGCATTCAAATCATTAGAATAATATAATGGGGGTTCCTTAAGTGTCATGAATATAATGTCACAATCTCAATTGTCTTAAATTAGGCTTAATTGTTTTTCACAATATAATTTCTTTCTTTTGCTGTAAAACTGAAAGAATTTTTTTTATTATTTAATCATGATCTAATTAAATTATACCTATGGCTTTTATTTGTGATTTAAACCTATAAATGTGGTAAACTAATAAACATTCTGTTATCTATATTTGTATATTTAATTTACAACCAGGATTTTCCTCTGAAACTCTGTTCTCATTTCCTAAATCTCAGATCTCACTTCTTGTTGTGGACACTGTCATGCACAACTCTTGTGAGCATTGTATGCAAAACTCTATCAGGCAATTCATTACTGGACCAAATCATGTGTCTCACCACGTTATAAGCCTCATGCATTTCAGCTGACTTTCCAGCCTGATTTTAACAATACTCTGTATAGTGATCACACTACCTTGAGAACAAAGTGCCACTGGGCACATTTGTAAGTGGTTTGGGTAAAATAATGCTGCCTGTAGGGAAGTTTCTGCAATGATTTATAGCACAAACCAACAGGCATCAGACTAAAGTTTACATAAATACAGTAAAATTATATTAAAGTTACATTAGGTTGTCACATGCCAAACAGTTGACTATAATAATAATAATACAATGTTACAAATTTCTTAGAGATGGCAAGATCCAACTTAAAAGGGCTTTATTTCTCACAGCTTCACAGTAAATGTATATATGTTCCATTTTTCAGTGGGCACACTCAAATTAATGCTTTTCAGCAACCCCCCTTCTCTATGTGGACTGGGCCATCTTTTATCTCCCACGAATCTCACTGTACACATAGAAATCGTAATTAGTAACAATTCATCTCAGGTGGATGTCCTTACTGCTTTCTCTTTCCCCAGATGGGCACTCGACCATGCCCTCACCTCCACATACCACCACCGTCCGACTCAGGCTGGGGGAACTGTCCGGACTGCATACCCCCTTTCTGGAGAGGAAGTATGCAACAGCCATCCGTTTCCCTAGTATGTGGACCATCTCGAACTTATATGGATGGAGTGCCAGATACCAATGTTTGATCCTGGCATTGGCATCCTTCATGCGGTGGAGCAATTGGAGTAGGGCAGTGGTTCTCCCCCGGGGGGACGCGGACACTCTCCCGGGGGGGCGCGAGTAGGCTACGATGGAAGGGAAAAAAACTGGGAAAAAAAAATTTTTGGGCACATTTTTTTTATAACTAAACTACTGTCATAAAAAGTTATAGTTTTGTATATACATAACTCCTGAATAAAAATTTAAATGTGTTTGGACTGATTTAAAAAAAAAGTTTTGAACAAATTTGATTGGTTTGTCGATAGTGAGCGCAAATGCAGGTGATAAGCAAGTGGTTTCATTAAGCGAGTCATTGAGTCGTTCATTCAAATGATTCGTTCAAACGGCCGATTCATCAAGAATGAGACAGATATTTGTGAATGGGTCATTGAATCTTTGACTCAACCAATTCGTTCACAACACTGAATCATTCAAAACACGATTGAGTATTGCTGTGAGATGCGCTATGCTAAATAAATAACAATACATTGTTGTAACAGCAATATCTCCAAGTTTTGTTTTTCACTGTAAAAATGAGAGTTCAAGCACTGATTATAACACGAACAAATCATCCTCCTGGCGGCTTTTTTTTTTTTTGTCAAAAGCGACAAATCCAGCGACTTTTACTGGTGTTTTTGGAGACTTTGGTGGTGTTTGGAGACTCGAAAGCACGAATCACTCTGCAGTTAGGCCTACTGTGCTCCACGAACAGCGGGTGCTGCCGTGAGCCCCTCTCCCGTCCAAAAGCACTCACAGGTTGGGCCTCTGTAGCCTCGCGCAGCAGTCAGAGCAGAGAGGAGACACACACACCCATCCGCGTCCAGGCTGCAAATGAATCGCGCATGCGCATGGCCGCCGCCGTTCCTGCCCTGGATTACAGAGCGGGGTATAAATGTAAATGTTCACTCACTCTCACACAACAATAAATCACTGCATTTAAATTGACTCACGACATAGCTTTCCATTCACTCTAGTCTAGTCTCTTGCCAAGTTCGCTTGTGCCAGCTCTCGCTAGTCTTATCAATCTCGATTTACATAGGCCTTTACTACAAAACCCCAATAGTCTTTTTAAAGACTAAACCCACAAACATTCTTTTTTAAGATTAGATCAAATCTCAGCCCTAGCCAGTATTTTTTTTTTAACTGCTAGGCAGTTGCTACACTTAGCTAAAACTACCCACACGACTAAGACACACACACACACACACACACACACACACACACTGACGAGGACTACAATCGTTAAGTATTAAAATAAAATCTGAATTGTCTGCAAAATAATTATTTTGTTTGTTTAATTAAAGATTGTGCCTAAGTCCCGACTGATTAGCCCCTGATACGTCTCTCAACATACACCACACACACAGTTACATATTGCCTAAACTTGATTGAAAACACATCAAAATGGAGAAATTTCTTGTGAGGACCAACAAGCCAACCGATGCACCACCAGCTGCAAAAAAGCTTCGAAGGTACGATGAAGCATACCTGCAATTTGGGTTTACAGTCACAGCTGATCTGAGACCTCAGTGTGTCGTGTGTGCCGAGGTGCTGGCAAATGACAGTATGAAGCCCTGCAAATTAAAAAGGCACCTCGAAACAAAGCATGCTGGCATTAAAAATAAACCAGCTGAATATTTTAAAAGAAAGCTTGATGGCCTCCATCAGCAACAGGCAACCATTTCAGTGCACAGCACTGTGTCTAAACAGTGTTTGGAGGCATCGTATGTAGTGGCCAAAAGGATCGGTAAACTGGGTTAACCGCATACAATCGCCGAGACTCTCATTTTGCCGGCAGCGCAAGACATGTGCAGAATAATGATGTGCGATAGTGCAGCAGCCAAACTCGGAGCAGTACCACTGTCCAGTGACACAGTCGCTAGGAGAATTGTAGACATGTCCAATGATATCAGAGAGCAACTGATAGAGTTCGTAAAAAAGAGTCCTTACTACGCACTGCAGCTGGACAAATCCACTGATATTGCTGGGCAGGCACAGCTCCTCACCTATGTCAGGTATCTGCGGGACAAGGCGATTGAGGAGGATGTCCTGTTTTGCTGGCCTCTTCAGTTGCACACTACAGGAGAAGCCATTTTCAATGTCCTTGATATTTTTATCCGTGAAAATGGTTTGGCTTGGGACCGATGCGTTGGCCTATGCACGGATGGTGCGCAGGCAATGACGGGTCGTGAGCGTGGCCTAGCTGCTCGCGTTCAGCAAGTAGCTCCACTTGTGAAATGGACACATTGCATGGTCCATCGCGAAGCACTAGCTGCTAAAAAAATGCCGGTTCTCTTTGACTCCGTGCTGAACCAATCCGTGAAAATAATAAATCTCATTTAATCACGGCCGCTAAGCTCTCGCTTGTTTGGGGTCCTCTGCCAGGAGATGGGGTCAGGGCACGAACAGCTGCTTCTGCACACTGTTCGCTGGCTCTCCAGGGGGCGGGTGTTACAGCGGTTGTATGAGCTGCGAGAGGAGGTGAAGTGGTTTTTGACAGAAATCAAATCAGATCTGGCGAAGCATCTGGATGACACTATGTGGCTTGCGTCTCTGTCCTATTTGGTCGATATATTTGACCGCTTGAATGGCCTCAACCTGTCTTTGCAAGGCCGCGAAACTCATATTTTGCTCCTTGCAGACAAAGTGCATGCCTTCACACAAAAACTAGACCTCTGGCATGGCCGCATCAGTCGAGGGAACTGCGACATGTTCCCCAACCTTGCAGACTTTATCACTGATGCAGGCACATCACACGATTTCTCCTCCCTATTTCAATCAGCGTCTGAGCACCTGTCAGCAATGAGAAAACAATTTGCGACGTACTTTAAAGAGGATTATCGCTCTTTTGCGTGGGTTCGAGATCCGTTTGTGTGCACAGCAAACGAGCTATCAATTGATATGCAGGAACAGCTTATTGAGCTGAAGAGTGACAGTAGACTGAAGGAACTCTTTAGCTCCTGCCCTCTTTCGTCATTCTGGGCAGCATTGATGCAGGAATACCCTGAACTCTGTGACGTCGCCTTGAAGATTCTCCTTCCTTTCGCGTCGACATATTTGTGTGAGGCAGGATTCTCAAAAATGACTGCACTCAAAACGAAATACCGCAATCGTGCACAAATCGAGGATGATTTGAGGCTATGTTTATCAAACATTGAGCCAAGAATTGAGGATCTTTGCAAGGCAAAGCAGGCTCAGGTCTCACATTAACATCACCTACCAGCAAGCTTCTGTAAAAATGCAGATGATGCCTACTATTAGGCCTAGTAATAATAACAATAATAAAGCATAAATTAATATCAGAGGTCTGGTGCCAATTCCCAATTATAGCAATAGCCTAGTAATGATAATAGGCCTACTGATGATGATAATAATAATAATAACAACAATAAAGCATGTAACCTCATATAATTATATAGCAATAGCCTAGTAATGATGATAGGCCTACTACTACTCATAATAATAATAATAATAATGCCTGCAAGCTCACAGTAGAAGTCTGGTGCTACTGCCAATTATAATAATAATAATAATAATAATAACAACAATAAAGCATGGGGCGGGGCGGGGTGGGGAGCACTGGGGCCCCAGCTTGCAAAAGGTTGAGAACCCCTGGAGTAGGGCATGGTCCGAACAGAGGATGAATGCTTGTCCCAACAAATAGTAGCGGAGATTGCCAAACACACCTTCTCTATGGTTCTGTAATTCGTCTCTCTCATTGAGAGCTTTCGACTAATATACAGCACCGGGTGCTCCTCCCCCTCCACCACTTGGGAAAGAACAGCATCCAGCCACCTGTCCATTGCATCCGTCTGTAAAAAAAAAAAAGGGAGCGAGAAATCAGGGGAATGCAGAAGAGTCCCACCACAAAGTGCAATTTTTACCTGTGTGAAAGCCTGTTGGCACTGCTCAGTCCACTTGAGTCTGGAGCTCCTTTTTAGTGAAATCAGTTAGTGGGCTGGTGACGTTCAAATAATTAGGCACAAACCATCAATAATAGCCAGCTAGCCCCAAGAACTGTTTCATCTCCTTTTTGGTCTTAGAACTCAGGCAGTTTGCAATCGCTGCAATTTTATCAATTTGGGGTCGCACTTGCACATGCCCTAAGTGGAACCCCAGATACTGTACCTGCAGTCCAATTGCACACTTCTTCAGGTTTGTCATGAGTCCCACTCATCGCAGTGACCTCAGAACCGCCCCGAGATGCTGCATGAGCCGCTGCCAATCATTAATGTAAGAAATGATATTATCCAAGTAAGCAGCGGCATACGCAACTCCAACATACTGGCCCGAACCTCAAGCCCATACCGGTGGCAGCAGCTTCCTCCTCCTGAGAGGAAGAATGGGTAGAGCCGGAAGAGAGAGAGGCACACTCTCGGGGGATTGTTCCACCATTTCCGGGGGAATGGGATAGGTTGGAAGGAAGGAGGGGGAGGGCCGGGGTGGGCTCACAGAGAGAGAGAGAGAGCGGAGCGTGCCACTCCCCAGGTACGCTGCTAAATGGTCCTCCGCCATCAATTCGTTCGGTAGTCAGGAGATGAATTGCTCCAGCACCACAAAATCAATGACATGCCCTACGTCGCTGGGCTCCCACTGCTGGCAGGCATCATGGAGCTGTTGAGAAATGGCAAACGGGCAGCCAGCTTTGCTGAGCATCATGGATTGGAACCGCTGGTGGTGCTACTCTGGACTGTTGGGCCTCCCTGGTCAGGACTGCCCATTATGTCCACGGCCAATCTAGGGCTTGGGCCAGGCACCTAGAGCTCCAGAAATGCCCCAGGATCGTCTTGCACCTCCATCTTCGTGAGCAACACTTGGGAGTTCGCTGCTGCTGGGGTCCCGGTGTCTACCCCCTCCTGAGGTGCCAAGCTCTGCAATGCCCAGCGGTCCTCCTCTTGGCCTCGAAGGAGTGCCTCGATGTGCTGTTGCTGCTCCGCCTGTAGATCTATGAAGGCCTGGTGTTGGGCCTGGTGGATGCTGGCGAGGGATCGGAAGACTTCCTCCAGTGGCGAAGATGACGCCATAGCAGTGTAACTTCCTCAAAGTAAAACAATAAATAATAATAAAATATTTGTATGCACATACCAACAACAATAGTACACCTACACATATCGATACTGACTGAATATTGCACAATAGTCTCTTTTAGTACAGAAGAGGGGATGAGATCATATTGCTGGTTTTTCAAATATACAATATTTAATATTTCAGGGTAATGTAAACTATTTAAGCCAAAGACATCACCACAATCAGTACCTTCGATGTCACTCCTCTCTCTACTGATTGAAAATATAAGGGCAACATTTCTGAACTAGATGTTCTGATTAAAATCTTAACTGAATTTATAGCAGATCTACTTGAGGGCCCTGGGCACATGCAACATGAGAATCCAAGTGATGGCTGAATCTCATAAGCCCTGTCAAGAACATGTGCAGGTCATGTTTTACCACATGATCAACAGAATATATTATATTCCTATTTCTTTTGGGGTCAAATGTGACCTGGGCATTTTCTTGCAGTTTTTGTGAGATTCACCCAGATATGTTTCAGCTCTATAAAACATATAAATAACGAAAGCCTTCCACCAAAGTCACATACCCAGATAGCAAAAAATGTCCGCACGGCTTCGTTTTGCCGCCGTCCCCAAGCTGTCGGCTATAGGTGCGTCTCACTGGCGGGGATGAAGCGTTTGCCGCCGAATTCGTCACGCCCATTTCCCAGATAGCAAAAAATGTCCGCACGGCTTCGTTTTGCCGCCGTCCCCAAGCTGTCGGCTATAGGTGCGTTCAGACAGCGGGCCGCCCGCTTCATTTTCTCTGGCGGTTGCCTCGCGGCCGGCCGGCGGCAAGCCGCTTTGAAATACGAGGACAGCTTAGACTCTCAAAATCGACCAGCCATGTTGGCTATTATTATTTTTTGCTCCAAAGCCATTAGGGTTTATAACAGATTCTTGACTCTTGATTCCATGATAAGGTAAGGTTTAGGAAATGACATTTAAATTACTTTGAAACTCTGAAGCGATTATACAGTAATATATGTAAAATATATTGAATTATTTATGCACAGGTGAAAATTGTTTACATTTATTTGATTGATGCACATTGAGACATGCACCAATAAACCAAAAATAATTCCTTTTTGTAAAACTTACTTGGCAATAAATATCTTTCTGATTCTGATTAGGTTTTAAAATAGATATTTAATACAGGGTATGAACAATTTAGCAGAATAAATTGATGAAGTTAGACTTTTCACCAATGCCTGTATCAGTGAACAGTGAAAGACATCTGCAACATGGCCAAAATATCGGGTAGCCTATACTTTAATTATTTTTTATTAATTTGCAACCATGGTGATATCTATCATAAACATGAAAATCCCTGTTTTGACGTGAAGGATAAACTCAATGAAAAAGCGAAATTATCCTCTGGTTTCACACTTGCACAGAAATTTCGTTTATGTCTACATTTTTTCCAACCTCGATTTTTTTTGTTATTTTACCTTTTACAGGTTTTGCAATTTGACCTGTACAAATGTTTAAGAAAGTGTTAAAGTCCCTGTAAAGGTAATAAAAAAATCTAAACGCATTATAAATGTTAAAAATGTATTGCTAAAACACATGACAAAGACTGAACAGTGAAGTTCCGCTGTCGCCAAATCTGTTTCCGGTTTACTTGCGCGTCGCCCAAAATGTCTGTTTTTACTCGACGTCTCCAGAATCTTCCGAAAATACGCGTCAGCGATGTTCATCGCATTGTTGATGCCTGGTCCCCTGCTCTGACAAGCAAGAGGGACAAGGGCTTTAAACTCTACATATCGAGTTATCTGCACAACTACAAGGGTAAGTGTTTTAATCTAATGTGGTGTGCCGGCAGATAGCGGCTAAGCTAGTTCACCACGTGTTCATTTTTAATGTAACGTTAGTATAGAAGCTTGTTTTTTCTTAGTTTTAAAGCAGACTGTTTGTTAATTTTTGTGATAATTGTGATATCAATTATATTAACTTGGTCTCCTCTCAGTTTCTAATAAAGATCAGGACACCGGTGAAGTCACTGTCAGGGCATTGTGTTACAGGTCCATGAGGAAAACAGATAAACCTCACAGTTGAGTGTATGGTGAAGCTAGAATTAATAAGACCGCAGTTATAGGCTTGTTACTTTAATAGCCCGATGTTCCTGGGGACTCGGCTAAGGTTATTCATGATTAATGTAACTCAAATGAAAACAGTTATTGTAGGCAGGTAAGTTTCCCTAACTGGTCCCCTCTGTGTAAAATGCGTTCTTATTCAAGTTTTCAACTCAGTCATTCGTTTAAGATGCAATCTTGTGTTATAAGTAGGCTATCATGATTATACAGTGAGCAAGCTATATAAATAAGTATTTAATATAATAAGTGTAGAGCAACAACCGAGGGTGTAAGGTAAAGGCTGAATATTGTAGATTTATTACAATATGTTGCATGTTTGAATTAAAATACCTGTGGATATGCAGGAGCACACACTCTACAAAGGCCTGACTGGAGATTTGCCTGATCTATCCGTCCTTCAGGTGAGTAGGGATATAACAATAGCACATTTCACTGTACAGTATGATATATCAACCAAAATCTGTATACCAATATTTCATTTTCTTTTTCCTCCCTTTTACAAACAAATATTCTGCTTCAAAGAAAAAAATGAAATTGATGTTATCATAAGGGTTCTTCATTATGAACTTGTATGCCATGCATAACATACTGTGGATAGAAATTACAGGGAAAGTTACTGGTATGATAATTGTGGTTATATTATATTACTATTATATTTAGTGTATTATATCAATATATTGTTACTTCCCAGATGACAGCGGCTCGCTTCAAGAGCAGGTGAAGCAAGTTGGGACAATGTTGAAGACATTTGCTCGCACTGGGCAATCGGGTACAACTTGCAAACAACACCTGTGGTTGTTGGTGTAATTCCCACTGGGGCCACCTGTACATGTAGTAGACCTAGATATAAATGTCATAGTTTAGTATTTGAAGGTCCAGGACTGACTACTTTATTCTTTTATTCTGGGAACCCCTGTAGGTGCAGATCAAACCCTAATGCTGCGATGTCTTGGGAGTTTGGCGATGTTGTGCGTAGCATGGACGACAAAATGCTATGCTGCAACGTTTCAGTGCCAATGTGTCTGTTGGAGAGTTATCCCTGACAGGGGATCTGTTACTCCCCCCTAGACACCCAGGAACATTTGGCGTTGCTTGACAACAGTTTGAGGCAGGATAAAGAGCTCCAGCAACGATTTGTAAGTGTGCCGATTTCGTTTATAACGGTATAGGGTAATCTAAAAAGTACAATTAAGATCGTACACTGCATATTCTACAGTCTGAATCCACAGCCTGTCACATTTTATATTTATGAGAAGCTTCAGAGAAATGTAATTTGTAACATGTTTTTTTGTATTTTCAGCTTCGGTTTTTGGCAATCAAATGTGGGAGGGACCTAAAGACAACCGTGTGGCGAATGCTTCAGAGTATCTTCTCTAATCACCTTTCCATCAATACAACCTGGACTGGTGTAGGGGATAAAGCATGTTTTAGAGACATGTTCCTGAAGACCATTGTTCAAATTAAGTTGGATATTTTTTTATATTTAAGTAGATGTGTATGACCTTATGCCATTCAAATGGAATGACAGATCTTTATTTTCTACAGGAGCCATCCGGAAGAACCCAGCAACACAGGATGCCACTGATGAGGCGATCCAGGTTAACGTTACGCGTTACCTGAAAGGAGCATCTGAACATGAAGGTGGAAAAGGCGCCGCACAGCTGAGAGGGACCCACAGCCGAACCCTTAAACCTAGGCTGACTACTGACACCCCAGCATCACTGACAACTGGAACCCTTTCTTTATCCTGCAGTCAGTAACATCAAGACCCCTAAAAAAGCCTGCTAAAAGTGTCAGACTACACTCACCCAATCCACACTGTTCACTGTGGAAATTGCTCTTTTTTTTTTTTTTTTCTCGTGACCCTGCTTTGAGGGCAGCTCCTTGGATGAATATGGGATGGTTTGTCCTTTTATACAGGCGCACGAGGAATCACTGAAGATATGCCAATTTGCACTGCCTCATTCTGGAGGTCGGGGAAAACCGGTGATTCTTAGCCCAGAAGTCCCCAACCTCTCCAGACATTCTGATTGGCTGTGTTCTCTACAGCCAAATTTTCTGCTGTTAATTATATTTATTCCCACTTGTTGTCATGTGTAAGTTCAATGTCAAAATGTATATTATACCTGCACATTCCTTGATACCAAAGATCTCAATTATTTCATATACAATTTGCTGCTTATTTCATTGTTACAGTGCTTAACTATTCTATTTTTAAATATAGCTTGTAAATCCTAGATTATACATCTAATACTTGATATTTGCACATTATCTGGTATCAAATATTCTACTTACCGTGACTTTAGTATTGGCTTATTTCATTCCGTCAGTGCTTAACAATTCTATTATAGTTTGTAAATCCTATTTCATACCTCTGATACTTGATATTGCACATTAACTAGTACCAAAAATTCTACTTTCATTCCATCACAGTGTTTAACTGTTATTCTATTGTAACATATAGCTTGTAAATCCTTGTGCCACAAGTCAGCATTGCAGTTATAATGGTATATTCTACTCCAGAGCTTTACTCTAAATTATTACCACTTAACCTATTGTTAGAAATGACTTGTAAATATGATGTTATACCTCAATTTATTTGGTATCCTGCACTTTCTTTGGTGCCAAATATCCTCATTGCTTGTGTTTACTGGTAATTCTTTTCATCCCAGAGCTGACCTCTTTATATTATTAACAATTATTGTAAGTGTTACAATAGTGTTTTTAAAAAAAAAAAGAAATTGGAAACCTGCATGTTCTTTTGTGTGTGTATATATAATGTTTGTATTTTTCTGTTATTTATATTTCAGTGATCTGACATCTTGTTTCAATGACAGACTGTACTTTGAAATGTGGAATTAAAACGCCAAATGGAAATTTGTCTGGTTTGATCAATCATTATTCTTGATAAACTGCATGCTATAAATATATATATATATATATATATATATATATATATATATATATATATATATATATATATACATATAAGCAAGCGGCAGATCGCTTGAAAAAAGCGTTTTCCTCCGACGGTCCGCCTTCGATATAACGGCGGCGGAGCGGCGGCTGGCCGTCCGCGTATCGAAGGCGGTAGGAAGGCGGCTGCCGCTTTTAAAAAGCGGCTACCGCCGGCGGACCGCCGTCGAACGTGTTTGCGATATCGCCATTCTGCCGCTTCTACTGCCGCCGGCGCACCGCAAGCGGACCGCCGACTTCTTGATATCTGGGTATATCCTTGCCAAAACCAATAACATTATTACGTGAGGAGTGCTATTTACATTCATTGCATTCCATCTCAAGTACCTCTGAAATATCAGATTTGCCCTTAGTAAACTTGATCTGGGGTCATATTACAAAAACATCTTAACGGTAGATTCCTGTCTTTTTTTGTTTAGTAACCATGGTGAACATTTAGACAAATATCTCAGCTCTGTACGTCCTCACAGTGCAAGTGAATGGTGGCCAAAATATTGAAGCTCCAAAATGCACATAAATGCAGCATGAAAGTAATCCATAAAACAGTGGTTAAAATATATAACTTCAGAAACTATATGATAGGTGTGGGTGAGAAACAATATTTAACTCCTTACTGCCCAATAGGTGGCGATATGCATGAAGCATGTGAATAGCCAAAAACAAAAGAAGAAGAATGTGAATGTGAAAGTGGAGATTGATGGTAAAAAGGAATAAAATATTATTCTGTTTCTCACCAACACTAATTATATCACTTCCAAAGATATGTATTTAAACAATGGAGTCTTAAGAATTACTTTTATGCTTATTCTTCTAAAAATCTTAATTTGTGTTTAGCAGAAGATTGAAAGTCATGCACATCTGGGATGGCATGAAGGTGAGTACATGATGAGAAAATGTTCATTCTTGTGTGAACTATCCCTTTAAGATTTATAGACCCGAAATTAAAATTAGTTTTGTGACTGTTAGTGACATTTTAGTCCATGTGCTTTTTGGTCATCTACAGTATATGCAATAGTGTACAGTACTTCTAAACATAGACAAAATTCACTTTTAGCATATATAACCCAGCAATAGATTAGCGAGTAGCCAAACATCATGGCAGCCCAAACAACCTGTTTCACTAGGAAATACATCAATGCTTGAAAGTAAACAGCACTCGTTAAGTAATTTCACAGTGTCTTTGTGAAAGGGAATGTTGGTAAAACAGCCCCTGGTGCCAAGCCAAGTACTGTATAACACAGGACATCATGAAATACTTTTACACCTACCTCAAGTATTTGCTGAAAGTAAACTCACTGTAGAAAGTGTTGACAGAAGTGACATTTTGTACTCCACACTGGCTTAACTGGTTTACATAAGCATAGTCCTCATCAAGCTGAGAAACCAACAGGGATAATTTGCCATCATTATAGGGCCTAACGAATTACAAATTCTTACTTGTTAAACTTACAAGTTTAACTTGCTCAAGCCAGATATCAGCATTCATTCTGCCTCTAATTTGAAGAAACATATCAAAGTAAATTTCACATTTCTGCTTACTAAATTCTGTGTCTATAACATAGCCTGTAATTTAACTATCTATCACTGAGATTATTGGGCTGCTGTGAGAGATTAATGCAGTGTAATCAAGAGGGCTGGGCAATAAAATGATCTAGATGTTTATCAGAAAAAAGTGAATGTCCTCGATCAAACAATCGTGATCGCAAGAGCACCACTGGTTGGTTGATCTAGATGAAATATAAAAGATTGACTTTTTATTTCCTGACATCTGTTGCTGCATGTTGTTTGATTGACAGGCGACTAATGTTTGAGTGCTAATGCACCTAAATGATCAAATACACATTATAATTCCACCAACACCCGTCTTGATGAGAATTTAACGTAAACTAAGTCGTTTATGTGTAATTGAATTAAAATAGTGGGACAAAAAGCCTGAAGTGTCCATTTATCCGAACTGAGCACTGTCTAGTAGGCTATGTCATATAAAGGTTATTAATCAAACAACAATAACAACAAAATGAGAAAGCCACTCACTACTGTTGGCTGAATAACTTTAGTATTAAAAATACATTAAAAGTATTAATGTAATAGAATAAAACAGTGACATTTTTAACAATACAATATTTTGAAAATATTGTTCATTTTTCAATAATACTGACCTGTGAGGTAGAGAGTGTGTTAATTAGTATAATAAATTACCAGGAAAGTACAGATGATAAAATTATGTATAATTATGCTTATCCTTTATAAAAATAGAAAAGTATCAACATTTGCAGAGCAATACTTCAGCAGAACATTCCACCAGTCACAAACTTCAGAAAATTGTGCATTATACATTAGAATGAGAACACAACAATTTCTGGGCTTAAAAGATACAAGAACTAAATCAACGTGGGACATTGTATCTCAAAAGGGGTACAATGTGTTGTCCCCCCATGTGCTACTTAAAGGAATAATTCACACAAAAATGAAAATTATCTTATCATTTACTCACCCTCATGCTGTCTGTCTATGATTTTCTTTAGAATACAAATAAAACATTTTAGAAGAATATTTCAGCTCTGTAGGTCCATTCAATGTAAGTGAAGGGGTGCCAAAATGTTGACGCTCCAAAAAGCACATAAAAGTAGCATAAAAGTAATACATACAATTGCAGTGGTTTAATCCATGACTTCAAAATTGATATGACAGGTGTGGGTGAGAAACAGGTACATTTTTAAGTCAATTTTTGCTAGCAATTATTTTCTCTGCCCAGTAGATGTCGATATGCATGAAGAATGTGAATCACCAAAAACACAAGAAGAAAGTGAAAGTTAATGTGAAGATTGACAGAGCAGGGTGGAGAATTAGTAAGAAAGGAATTTAATATTGATCTGTTTCTCACCACATCTATCATCTCGCTTCTGAAGACATGGATTAAACCACTGGAGTCACATGGATTAGACTACTTTTATGTTGATTTATGTGATTTGTGGAGCTTCAATATAATGATTCACTTTCATTGTATGACCAAAAGAGCTGAGATATTCTTCTGATTTTAATGTAATTGTTTCATACATTACGATTTAAAATGGTGATCTGTGTATTTAAAATAACTTTTTTAATCTTTTCATTTCAGTTATCATGTGTCCCTTTTATATTTTCGAATCAGATGTAGTGTTTATCTTAGATAAGTGATGTATTTAAAAATTTGGCATACAGTGTTAATTATAATGGGGCATAGGTTTTGCAACTCGGTACTCAATACTCAATACTCATGAGAACTTTTAAATGAGCTACTCATTTCCTCTTAGTTTTTAGGACAGCTACTTTTACTCTATTCACATTACATTTTTGGGAAGTAACGTACTTCTACTTGAGTATGATTTTTCAGTACTCTTTCCACCCCTGGAATCCAATTGACAATTGACTGTTATTGAGAATAGATGATGCATATTTGTTTAAAGAACTGGGACTTTTCTTGATTCTCATGCTGTATGTTAAACACTTGTGGAGCATTGCAAATAAAGAGGGCATGGTATGAGCAGCTGGCACAGGTGCCCGTCAACAGACACAATACAGACCCTGGTGTGTAGAGTATGATATAAGGGCAAGTCAGTTCCCGCTGTGCCATAGGATGCCACATTTACCCATTCATGTGACAATTCTGCTAATGTGTTCATTTCAGTGCAAGACGCTTTGGGCCAAAGGTTGCTCAGAAAATAAAAAGACAATGTTATCTTTACTACCAGTTACACTGCAAAGTCTTTTAAAGAATCTTTACCAAAGAATTATTGGATTGTGGTGTTTGCAAGGGGTTTTTTTCCCCAGAGATCAATGTGTGATGATTTTCAGTGTTGTGTGTAATCTGATGATTATCAAGTGATTAGTTACTGTAATCTAATTATTTTTATTAAAATAGTGTAATACATTACATTATAATTCTTATAATCAGATTACAGTAACTGAATTTTGTTTTAGATGCAGAACAGAATACATTTGAGATTCTGTGATAGCAAGTAACAATAACGTCTCAGGTTACTTAACTGTAACCCTTGTTCTCGTTCCACTTTTTCAGGGAACAGGGGTTATAGTTTAGTAACCCAAGACGATCCCTATCAAAAGCTACACTTTCATGCTGCGCTGATTTAGTGCTTTGGGAACACTGTGGATGTCTGGACCCCTTACGGTTGTGTAGTTGTGCTCACAAGAGCGTGAGATGTCTCAGACATGAGCTTGTGATGTTGACTGTCAAGGACAGAAGAGCCCGGAGTGGCATGAATATCCAACTATAAAATCTCATGAAGATGCGCAGAGAGGACCAGCCTGCCGCATTACAAACATGCAACAGAGGGACACCTCTAGCCAAGGCTTTAGAGGAGGCAACCCCTCTGGTTGAGTGAGCCCTGATCCCTACTGGCGAAGCTTGACCATGAGCCTCATAGGCCAGGGCAATACCTTCCCTCACCCAATGCGACATTGTCTGCTTGGTGGTGGCAGCCCCCTTCTTATGGCCCCCATGACAAACAAATAGTTGCCCTGACTTATGCCACTGGCTAGTGCGGTGGATGTAAGCCTGGACACAGTCCGTGAAGTTGTTCCTGATCCGGCATTGTAAACGGCGGGGAACAGAAGGCTTCGAGAGTGACTGGATATACGGCCGAGGAAGGAACCTTAGGCAGGTAGTCAGGATGAGGGTGCAATATTGCTTTAGCCATTCCTGGGGCAAAATCTAAGCAGGATGGCAAGACAGACATAACCTACAAATCAATCGCCATAAGAAAAACCATCTTGAGTGTCAGAAGTTTATCAGATGCTGACTCTAGAGGTTCAAAGGGGGTCTCAACCAGACCCTCAAGGACTATTGCAAAGCGAGCGACCTGAGGATGTTTCCCCAATGGCATCCCGTCAATCAAGGCGTGGCAAGCCAACAGAGTGTCCACATAAACCCTGAGAGTGGCAGGGCATGTGCCTGCTAATACTTTTTCCTGCAGAAAGTCCAGAACTGAAGCAATCTGGGAGTTATCTGGGTCTGCATTATGTGCACTGCACCATCTTTCAAAGACACCCCATTTATTGACATAACTTCTTCTAGTAGAGGCAGCCCTAGCACTTAGAGTGGTCTCGATAACCTCAGGTGGCAGCCCTGTGTGCCTCAGTTGGTACCCTTCAGGGGCCAAACATGAAGTTTCCACAATTCAGGTACACGTAAATTAAAAGGCATGACATAATATTTTTTTATGAATTTGTTCATTGTAGTTAATGTTAATTTATACATATTGTTCATTGTTAGTTCATGTTAGTTCTTAATGATGTTATATTACCATGTTAATTTTTTTTATTAAACTGTATTAGTATATGTAGAGATGAACATTAATCAAGATTAAAATTCTGTAAAAGTTTTGTTAATTTTTCATGTTAATTAATTGTATTACGTTAATGGATACACAACATTATTTCAACATGTTACAATACATTTAATGTAAAGCAATCAAATAATGGCTCCATGGATAGATTACCCAAGATGTAAATATTATCATGCACTTTCTTAACTACTCCTATACTATCTTGTTCACAGAATAGTAAATACATGTCCTCTTTGTTCTACATTGGTGATTGAAATCTCAGTACAAAAGGAAGGATTTATTATTTGTTGTGAATACTACTTCATGTTGCGATAATTTGCCATCATTATAGGGCCTAATTTAACTTTTACATGGATGCCTGTTTACATAGTGCTTTTGTGACTAAGGTTTTTTTTTACAACAGTTAAAAAAAGTTATTCTTTTTTTTTTTATTAAATAAGTTAATTTTGTTCTTATTTTTCAGCAGACAGCATGCTTCATATATTCAGATCAACAGCATTAAGTTAAAGAGGATAAACCTTATAATTTAACTGAACTGTGCACAAGCAGTTAGACACTTACGTTAGCTGCGCTCTGTCCATGTTCTGAATGAATGTACGTTATTGAATGAATAGGGTTTTGCGTGCATTTACTTGAACACAATGTCAATGGTATGACCCCATTTAAGGGTGGCCCAGATTAATCAAGACAGCTGCATGAACATGTCGTTCTCCAGGTTTTCATCGTGTTTGTGAAACAGATGTCTGTTGAGATCACTTGTTAGAACAAATGACTCATATACAGAAATCAAGTAACTGCTTTCCAACTTTCAAAAACCGACAGATGAGTCAAAACAGAGCTTGCATAATAAGAGATACAGATAGATGATGTGATTGTAAATATCCTATAAAATAGTAAAAGAATGCTGATTGATTAACACATCTGTTTCTCACCAACACCCTCATATCACTTCCACAGATATGGATTTAACCACTGGAGTCTTAAGGATTACTTTTATGTTTATTTTTCTAAAAGGTTATGCACATCTGGGATGGCATGAAGGTGAGTACATGATGAGAAAATGTTAATTATTGTGTGAACTATCCCTTTAAGATTTAAAGTTCCAAAATAAAAAATTAGTTTTGTGACGTTTTAGTCCATGTGCATTAAGGTCATCTACAGTATATGCAATAGTGTACAGTACTTCTAAACATAGACAAAATTCACTTTTAGCATATATAACCCTGCAACAGACTAGCGATTAGACAAAAATCATGGTTATGACATTGCTATTTAAACAAAAAGGGATGACATGTCCTGCTCAAACAACCTGTTTCAATAGGAAATACATCAAGCAAGTACAACCCCCAAATATGTATGCCATGATCAAAGGAAACATGTAAATCTGACTCAAGAAACTGTTTTCCAACTTTCAAAAACTGACAGTTGAGACAAAGTTAACCACAACACAGAGCTTGCACAATGAGATACACAGATAGATGATATGACTGTGAATATCCTATAAAATAATAAAAAAATGCAGGGATACCCAATAATAAAAACAAGCAAATACAACCCCCAAATATTTATACCATGATCAATGGATCTCCCATTGAATGAATTACCTTTTATACACTTTGGTTTTCTAAACTATTTTCATTTAAATAACCTCCCTCTAATCAAATCTTATTTTCTTGAAGGGAAGTGATTAAAACTTCAGAATAAAAGTTTTTTTATTTATATTTTTAGTTATTCATCCATACAGTGGCTTGATTCCACTCTTTGCTTCCTTTGAGTGGTGGGCTCAGGCAGTTGATTTCAAGGTCTATAGAGACCCTTAGAGGCGGACTGAGGAAGAGGGGTAAGAACCTTTCACACAACAGTGAATGCTATCCACCTTATTTTGCAATGCTGAAGTAAGTAGCGTCTGCATTCCCAGCAAATGTGAGAAAGTTCCTGACTGCAGTATAAATATCTTACTCGAATATTAACTATCATAAATAGTTAATAAACTGTCATACAACCACAGTAAAGCTGAATTATGTACCAATGTGGGATCATTTTCTAACGTCGGCATTGATAGTAAAAGAGTAAGTAAATCAATCACTTCAGGGCTCAACATTAAGAATTGTCATGTGTTTTTCCTCCTTACAATTAAATTGGTCATTCACTTGTCCAAGTAAAAACGTTATTTGTCCGGAGAGAAAAAAAAGAAATTTATGTTACATGCTCAAGCAGCATGTCAAAGTTTATGTTGTATATTTTTCTAAAATTACAACAGATGCCCAACCTTATAATGTACAAATGTAATCAACTCGATTCTCTTTTACAGAAATGTAAACTGCACTGGGTAGGGGAGGAGACTATTGTCATATGATAATTATTCTATGTTAAATATGGTAGTCAAGTAAAGAAAAGCCTCCATCGCCACCATTAACATCAGATATGCTTATAGTTCTATGGAATGAGGTCTCTTTTTTCATCATGTTATTGCAGCAAGATCTATCATCTACAATAAAGGCTATACATTATCTCAATACCAACATTTCAATAGTCGGTTCAAAACACAACGGCTTCAAAACACAACAAATAGTAACACTAACTAATATGCTAATTATAGAAGAATAATTTCAAGTTCTTAAGTATTTATTCAACAAATAAAAGTAAACAGTCAGAAATAAAATAACAATAAATAAAAAAATCATTGCTATTTAAGAGCTCTAAGAATTTTTAGCAGCAGTAGGCTAAAGAAACATTCCGAATGAATTGCAACATAAAACTACTTCTGGGGCCTGATGTATAAACGTTGCGTACACAAAAAAATGGGCATTGAAATGTGCATATGCAATTTCCCATAAACATATTGTGATTTATAAAAAATTAACCTGCCATAAATATGTGCACACCATCCAGACACTCTCGACTGTGCGTATGCACTTTATTACTGGTGTGTGTGAATTGGCGACTCCAGATGAACAAATAATGAACTGAACAGGCTGATTATAAACTCTGATTTTCATTTAATTCACATTTAGAATAAAAAAGTATGTCGTTGAGCACTTGAAACAGAAGTGTAACGGGGTAAAAGGGAAAAAAGGAGACGAGAACCGGCTTGAAAATATAAATAATCATTTAATGATTAACTTAAAGCAAAAGACATACACTCACCTAAAGGATTATTAGGAACACCTGTTCAATTTCTCATTAATGCAATTATCTAATTAACCAATCACATGGTAGTTGCTTCAATGCATTTAGGGGTGTGGTCCTGGTCAAGACAATGTCCTGAACTCCAAACTGAATGTCAGAATGGAAAAGAAAGGTGATTTAAGCAATTTTGAGCGTTGCATGGTTGTTGGTGCCAGACGGGCCGGTCTGAGTATTTCACAATCTGCTCAGTTACTGGGATTTTCACACACAACCATATCTAGGGTTTACAAAGAATGTTGCGAAAAGGGAAAAACATCCAGTATGCGGCAGTCCTGTGGGCGAAAATGCCTTGTTGATGCTAGAGGTCAGAGGAGAATGGGCCGATTGATTCAAGCTGATAGAAGAGCAACTTTGACTGAAATAACCACTCGTTACAACCGAGGTATGCATTTGTGAAGCCACAACACGCACAACCTTGAGGCGGATGGGCTACAACAGCAGTAGACCCCACCAGGTACCACTCATCTCCACTACAAATAGGAAAAAGAGGCTACAATTTGCAAGAGCTCACCAAAATTGGACAGTTGAAGACTGGAAAAATGTTGCCTGGTCTGATGAGTCTTGATTTCTGTTGAGACATTCAGATGGTAAAGTCAGAATTTGGCGTAAACAGAATGAGAACATGGATCCATCATGCCTTGTTACCACTGTGCAGGCTGGTGGTGGTGGTGTAATGGTGTGGGGGATGATTTCTTGGCACACTTTAGGCCCCTTAGTGCCAATTGGGCATCGTTTAAATGCCACGGCCTACCTGAGCATTGTTTCTGACCATGTCCATCCCTTTATGGCCACCATGTACCCATCCTCTGATGGCTACTTCCAGCAGGATAATGCACCATGTCACAAAGCGCAAATCATTTCAAATTGGTTTCTTGAACATGACAATGAGTTCACTGTACTAAAATGGCCCCCACAGTCACCAGATCTCAACCCAATAGAGCATCTTTGGGATGTGGTGGAACGGGAGCTTCGTGCCCTGGATGTGCATCCCACAAATCTCCATCAACTGCAAGATGCTATCCTATCAATATGGGCCAACATTTCTAAAGAATGCTTTCAGCACCTTGTTGAATCAATGCCACATAGAATTAAGGCAGTTCTGAAGGCGAAAGGGGGTCAAACACAGTATTAGTATGGTGTTCCTAATAATCCTTTAGGTGAGTGTATAACACAAATGCATACAGGGCAGCTGCCTGTAGCTCTCTCTCCCAAACTGCCGACTCCACCCACCTTTATCCCTCTCGTGGGCTTGATTAGCCTGATTAGGGTCTGGGCGTGTGTCATCATGGCCCTGCTCTTCTCCTTGCCACAAGAAGTAATCGTTATCAAGCCTAAGGTAGACTATATTGTTTTTATGTAACTAATTGAAAAAGCATTCAAATATAAGCTGTAAAAGGTAAATATTGGTTTGGGATGCGCTGCGTTTGGAGAACTTTCCCATGTCATAGAGAAGGAACATACAGTAACTAAAAATGACAGCACAGATTTCTTAGTTTGAGATATTTTCTGTTCTATTACAATCATGTACTGAGATAAGTACAGCATTTGAATTAAGACTATCTGGAATGCGATGTGCACTTGACGCTGACTGAAGTGAAATGGCTCGGTAAAACGGACAGTAACTGCTGGCCGCATTCAGTAGTCCAACGGATCACTTGATAGAGATGTCACATCAGAAACAGTATTGTACAGCTGCAAACAGGTACAACAATGCACATAAAATGCGCATCAAATGTGCTGCCTGCTCCACTTCATCCTGACCCCTCATCGCAATGAAACCACCGCTCTAGTCTAATAAAAACATTATGAACAGTACATTTGCTGTTCAGCTGTTTTTTTTTCATATAAAATACCAGTCAAATATGGAATCTTAGTAATCCGATGATATCAGACATTGCTGCACAAAGAATTTTAAGAATTTTTTTTTTCCTGTACTAAATATTTAACTTCTCAATATAAACACCTTTAAAAAAATTTAAAATGTTTTCTGTGACGCAAAATTGCTTAGACATTAATCTAACCTAATATAAAATGTTAAAAACATTTTGCCAAGAGATATTCAAGATATTTTCTTTGAAAGTATTCATATCTTAATAAATAATGTTTCTTCATGACGCAGCATCTAACCTTTGGGCACATGTAACATTTACCGTCTTAACTCTTATAATATACAACAGTTAGTTCATGTCCTCAAATCTGACTGGAGGAGAGACGTTTCATTAGTAGTAACGGGGTGAAAGGGTGTGAACCATTACACACCATTTTTGTGTGTAATATTAGACAGTTGGTGACGTGAAGTGAGTCTGCATCACTCAGTGTTAACGTTCAAAAGCACTCCATGTTTGCTGGTATTACTACTCCACTACTAAAGCTAGGAAATAGCTTTAAACGGCTTTAAACTAACAACTTCAGCATTACGGCTCATCACAGCTGAGAGACACAACCGACTGATTAATTGCACAAACTCAATGCGCTTACCTCTTACTGGAGTTTCTATATTGGAGAGAAAATACTGTTCAAAATTAGGAGATTGTGGTTTCTATAGTGAAAGACTCTTGTGCACCAGTTTCCGTGAAATAGGGATAAATACCCCCAGGGACTAAATTAATGGAATGTGCCTCATCGGTTGCTTGGTTATATTTGTAAAGGCTGCAGTCATTGTGCCTATGTTCTTTAATGTGACCTACCTCTCAGGATGAATGTTGGCCAGAAATCTGAAGGTCCAAAAAGTAGATAAAAGCAGCATAAAAGTCATCCATATGACTCCAGTGGTTAAATCCATATCTGCCAAAACTATATGATAGGTGTGAGTAAGAAACAGATTAATATTTAAGTCCTTTTTTACTATAAATCTCCACTTTCACATCTGAAAGTCACATGTGACACCTGTTTAGTTTCACTTTCACTTCCCTTTAAAATAAACGAACGCTGAATATTATTTTTATGGGTGGGATTAGGGTTTGGGATGGCTAGTCAGTTTATAGAGGATAACATGCCACACAACATCTTCACCTTATTTCACCCTATGATGTTAGTACATTGTGAAATAGGTATTTTCTGCCTGATAAGATGTGATGCCTAGGTTTGTAAAACATTTAGGAGTTAGTATACACACTACCATTCAAAAGTTTGGGGTCACTTGCCTGAAATGTTTCTCATGATCTTAAAAATCTTTTGATATGAAGGTGTATGCTTAAATGTTTGAAATGAGTTTTGTAGACAAAAATATAACTGTCCCAAAATATTAATTTAATTACACAACTAAAATTGTATTTAAAAAAATGTTGGTGACTTGGACCCAATAATTAAGAAAAGCAGCCACTAATTGCCCAGCATATAGATGGGAACTCCTTCAATACTTTTAAAAAGCATCCCAGGGCGATACATCAAGAAGTGGGTTGAGAAAATGCCAAAAGTACATTTCTGCAAAATCTAGGCTAAGTGTGGTCACTTTTGAGATTTTTTTTTTTGGCCACAACATAATTCTCATATTTCCATTTATATTATTCCATATTTTTGATGATTTTACTATTATTCTAAAATATTGTTATTAAATAAATAAATACAAATAAAGAATAAATGACCCTACATTTTTGAACGGTAGTGTAAAGCGTCTCGGGTTACATGTGTAACCCTTGTTCCCTGAAAAAAGCGGAACGAGATGTTGTGCTTTGCTAAGCGCTTTTGGGAACAATCCTGCATTGTGACAAGCTGTGAATGTGTGTGTAACACGTCAATGAACATTGACCGGAATTTATAGCCTCGGCTGGTGAGATCATTAGATGCACCTTAGGCCAGGCTATAAATAGACGCGTCACCAGCGTGTTGTCAGATATCTTTTTCTGAAGAGCAGTCCTGGGATGTCCCAGTGCGGCAAAGAAGCGCAGCATCTCGTTCCGCTTTTTTCAGGGAACAAGGGTTACACACATGTAACCAAAGACGATCCCTTTACAAAAAGCTTCACTACGATGCTGCGCCTTGCTAAGCGCTTTTGGGAACACAATACCCACGCCGCCGCACTGGGGCTGTCCGGACCCCTAAGGTTGTGAAGTGTGCTCACAAGAACGCGAGAGGTCTCAGACATGAGCTTGAGATGTCGACTCAAGGACATAAGAGTCCGGAGTAGCAAAATCATCTAACCCATAAAGTTCGATGAACGTGTGCGGAGAGGACCAGCCTGCCGCATCACAAACTCGTTCAGGCATGAGCTTTAGATGTCGACTCAAGGACGTAAGAGCCCGGAGTACCATGAACATCCAAACTATAAAATCTGATGAATGTGTGCAGAGAGGACCAGCCTGCCGCATCACAAACCTGCTGCAGAGGGACCCCTCTAGCCAAGGCTTTAGAGGAGGCGACCCCTCTGGTGGAGTGAGCCCTGACACCTACTGGCGAAGCTTGACCGTGCGCCTCATAGGCCAGGGCAATAGCATCCCTCACCCAATGTGACATAGTCTGCTTGGTAGCGGCCGCCCCCCTGTTGCAGCCCCCATAGCAGAAAAATAATTGCCCTGACTTACGCCACTGGCTAGTGCAGTGGACATAAGTCTGAAGGGCACGGACTGGGCAGAGTCCGTGAAGTCTTTCCTGCTCCGGCGTTGTGACAGGATGTAGTGTCGAAAAAAGCACCTTAGGAAGGTAGTCAGGATGAGGATGCAGAATAGCTCACCCACAGTGAGTCTGGTTTCTCCCAAGGTTATTTTTCTCCATTAATCTACATCTTATGGAGTTTTGTGTTCCTTGCCACAGTCGCCTACAGCTTGCTCACTGGGGTTATTAATACAATTATCATTTAATTATTTTTAAACACTATTAAAAATCGTATTTTATCTAAATTACACAATGATGATTAATCGACTTTATAGACATTACAGTTTTATCGTCTGTTAATGCTGATATTCTGTAAAGCTGCTTTGAAACAATGTGTGTTGTGAAAGGCGCTATACAAATAAAATTGACTTGACTTGACTTGACTTTGGCCATACCTGGGGCAAATTCTAAACAGGCTGGCAAAACAGACAGAGCCTGTAGATCCCCGATCCTCTTAAGAGAGGTAATCGCCATAAGAAAGACCATCTTGAGTCAGAGGGGGTCTCAACCAGACCCTCCAGGACTATTGCTAAGTCCCATGAAGGAGTTCTGGTCCTAACAGGAGGCCTCAGTCGCATGGCTCCACGAATGAAGCAAGCGAATAGAGGATGCCTCCCTAAAGGCACCCCATCCATCAAGGCGTGGCAAGTCGAAATGGCAGCCACATAAACCCTGAGAGTAGCGGGGCATATGCCTGCTGACAGTTTTTCCTGCAGAAAGTCCAGAACTGAAACAATTTGGCAGTTAACTGGATCTGCACCATGTGAACTGCACTACTTTTCGAAGACACCCATTTATTGGTGTAGATTCTTCTGGTAGAGGGAGCCCTAGCACTAAGAATGGTCTCGATAACCTCAGGTGACAGCCCTGTGTGCCTCAGTTGATACCCTTCAGGGGCCAAACATGAAGTTTCCACAATTCGGGCCGGGGATGAAATATCGTCCCCTGCACCTGAGACAGAAGGTCCCTCCTGTCCGGAATCGCCCAAGGTGAGCCGTCGAGGAGAGATATTAGCTCCGAGAACCATACCCTATTCGGCCAGCCCGGCGCTATCAGTAAAAGGCCAGACCCTTGCTGGCGAACTCTGGCCAAGACTCCCGGGAGCAGAGAAACCAGGGAAAAAACGCATACAGATGCATTCAGGGCCATGTATGCGCATCACGTCCAGACCCAGGGGGGCTGGGTGACTCAGGGAGAAGTAGAGGAGACATTGCGCTGTTCATAGAGGCAAAGAGGTCCTCTTCTACCTTGTAAAATCTCACCCAGATTTGTTCCACTATCTAGGGGTGGAGTTTCCACTCACCCGTCGGTATTTTCTTTCTGGACAGTAAATCTGCTCCCACATATGGGAATCCAGGGATATAAACTGCCCTGAGTGACAGGGGCTTGCCCTGGGCCCCAAGGAGAATCCAACATGCCAGAAAT
The DNA here is from genome assembly GCF_025860055.1 of Xyrauchen texanus. Lineage (NCBI taxonomy): Eukaryota > Metazoa > Chordata > Actinopteri > Cypriniformes > Catostomidae > Xyrauchen > Xyrauchen texanus. The sequence goes on along the minus strand of NC_068289.1, from coordinate 32,666,775 downwards.
TTAGCTGACGTGAAGGTGGACCTCCTTGATGGTTTATGTAAGAGACTACCACTGTATTGCCCACCCGCACCAAGACATGTTAGCCTCTGGAGGAAGTATTTCAGGGCCAGAAATACCGCCATCAACTCGAGACAACCGAGCTGACAACCCTCCCATCCCCTTGAGCTGGACGACCACTTAAGACCGCTACCCAGCCCGTTAGGGAGGCGTCTGACGTTAGCAGCCTGCGACGATGAGACGCACCTAGAGTGGGACCCAAGGTAAGAAACCAGGGTCTGAACCACATAGCAAGGGAACGAAGCATGCGGCGAGTAAACCTTATTAGCACTAGGGGATTGGCCCTTGGATGAAATGGTCTCATATGGAGCAGGCCCAAAGGGATCACCGTGGACGCAGACACCATGAGACCTAGTATTTGTTGATACTGGTGAACAGTGCAACCTTGACCTAGCCTGAGTTTGCTCAGGGTGTTCTGAATGGACGTGATACAAGCGGGAGACAACTGTGCCCGCATCGTGATCGAATTCCATACAACCCCCAGATAGGTGATTCCCCAGGTGGGAGAGAGAACGCTCTTTGACGTTGAGTCTCAGACCCGGAGAAACCAGATGAGCCAAAATAATATCCCTGATAATATCGCTGAACTGCCAGTTCTTGGAGCTCCGCTAAGATCAGCCAGTCGTCTATGTAATTCAGAATGCGGATGCCCCAGATTCGCGAAGGAGCCAGTGCTGCATCCATGCATTTCGTGAATGTGCGGGGTGATAGGGTTAGGCCGAATGGAAGAACCCGATACTGGAAGGCTTCCTCCCCGAAAGCGAACCTCAGGAACTTCCTGTGCTGTGCCAGAATTCCAATATGGAAATATGCATCCATGAGATCAATCATGATCAGCCAATCGTAATGTTGGATTTGAGACACAACCGTCTTGACAGTTAGCATCTTGCACTTGAACACCCTGACCGAGTTGTTCAAGCCTCAAAGATATAAAATCAGACGCATAAATGCTTCTCCGTGCTGACTAAAGCGGACATAGACCAACCAATGGCACGGGCTGCCTGCTTGGTCACATGGAGAGATAAATCTGTGGCCCGACGAAGTTCAGAAAAGGCTTCTTCCTCGAGCGTTGCACCCGCACTCATGTCTTTCAGTAGGTCAGCTTGGTACATCTGTAACACGGCCATGGTGTGCAGCGCAGCACCAGCCTGACCTGCCACTTGATAAGCCCTCCCCACTAGCATGGAGGTAGTCCTGCATGGCTTATTGGGGAGAACGGGTTTCTTGAGTGATGATGCGAACCCGGTGAGAGATAGCCCGCAAGCGTCTCTTTCACTGGCGGCATCATTGAATACCCCCGTGTCTCAGCACCCACGATAGTAGATAGTAAAGCTCGTCATGGAGGTCATCAAAGAAAGTTTTTTTTTATTATTATATATTTTATTTATTTATTTGGCCAACAGACAGAAATCTGTCTTATAGTTTGGGGGGTGTCTCTTGTTCGCGTGGCCAGTCTAGCTGTAGTCTGGCCACAGCCCGAGTAACCACCTCGAGTAATTTCTCAGCCGCTTTATTATTATGCGTGAAATGTAGAGAGGTTCAGCGCCCCCCCCTCATGAAACGAAGAGAAGCAGAGGCGCGCTTCAGCTTACGAGAAGGATCAGCTGGATCTGGGGAGAGAGCGAGCGAAAGGGACGGACCCGTCTCTCGCTCCTCAGCCAGATATATGCGAGAGCCCCACGATGAAAGAGTGGGCGCTGACTCCTGGAAGTAAGCGAGGCGAGCGCAAAGCATTTCGCCCAAAAGTAGGTCGCCCTTCCCCAACGCGAGAGCAGCATGCTCTTCCCCCAAACATACAAAACAAAACTGATGCGTATCCCTGACAGTCATAGAAAGTTGACACGCATCGTTTGCTTTGCTTCTTCGACATTTTTCCACCTTTTTCTTTTCTATTTTATATATATATATATATATATATATATATATATATATATATATAGCAAGAGGGAAAGGAGAAAAGGTTCACTGTGCACTGCCTAACAAATTCTAAATCCTAGCAGAGGAAAGAAAGTTTCTGACAGGCTTGTGAGACACACAGCACAGTATGCTCTGAAGAAAACGGATCTGACGACACGCTGGTGACGCGTCTATTTATAGCCTGGCCACAGGTGCATCTAATGATCTCACCAGCCGAGGCTATAAATTCCGGTCAATGTTCATTGACGTGTTATACACATATTCACAGCTGGTCACAATGCAGGATTGTTCCCAAAAGCGCTTAGCAAAGCGCAGCATCATAGTGAAGTTTTTTGTAAAGGGAACTATGCATTTTTAGCCTGACATGATATTAGTCTCTTTTTTCATGTTTTTGTCCATTCAATGAAAGTGAATGGTGACTGAGAATAATATTTGCTGTTCCACAGAAGAAAGTCATAAAGATTTGGAAGAACATGAGGGTGAAAAAATTATGATCAAAGCTGTAGGGTGAACTATCCATAAGTCAACAATTGCCCAATGATTATGTCCTCAGAACAATATGCCTTGGTCTGCAGTTCTACAGTCTTAAAATATTTATCTTATGAATTGTTACACAGCAAGTTTCACACAAACGCTTACAAGACATAAAGCAGCTCATTTAAAGTCTGTGCCAAATTATGTTTTGTGATTTCCTGTCCTGTTCCTTGGCCTTATTTTTTTTTTAAACTGAACTTCAGCATAATGCAACCAAACCGTAAATTACATTTTAAATTCCTCACATTAACAAAAAACAGTTAAAAGGGTATCTTATTGTATGAGTGTGTGTACACATTTGGGTATGGAGGTTGCAATGCAGTCAAACAATCGTCAGTTATTAGTTATTCTCATGTTCACACTTTTTGTCAGTGTTTTCAACTTCAGCAGCACATGTCAAAACAGGAAGCAAAAATCACCTTGCTAACAGTCTTAAACTGCATTAGATTCATATCTGAAAACATATAATATAGTTAATTCTAAGCTCATTTGGCCATAAATAAAATACATGCTCATTACTTGTCACCATCCTATTCCACTGACATCAGCATGGGACATTCCAATACAACACAATGGGGGAGAGAGTGAACTCTTTTTCAGAACTTTCAATCGAGAATCAGTTTTTTTCCTTTGTCTGGTGAATTTGTTTTTAAACTCTATCACAAATCTGTAAGGAAGACCAAACTCCCTTGTCCTTACTATCTTATTAAGAAAAACAAACTTCCAGCAATGTTTGCTATAATTTTCTTCTTTTTTTTTACTTAATGTTCACAGGCAAGCAGAGATTGTTAATAATTTATAAAACACACACAAAAATTCTCTATTGACAAATATTAACTACTGTTTATCAACATGATTCAAAGGGTCAATACCCATGACATTTTATAATACACTGGGAAAAGTAACCCGAACTGTATTTGTATTTAATGATGCCTCTATTTTGTAACTGTGGACTTCCATGCTCTCGTGTTTTAAGAGAAGAGACTGAGATTAGAGTTAAGGATTACTAAAATAGCACATGGATCACAGCCTGCTTGCATTAATCTTACAGTCAACACCAGTTTAGACAAAGGGAAAACAAGGTTGTAAAATATTTTTGTTATCTTAATTTCAAAGACATCCTGAGGTTGGTTTATCGGACATTAATGATAAACCTCATTGCATTGGATTTTTATGAAAATTCTGAACTCTTGACCTCATTACAAGTACAAACAGGAAGTGTCCTTTGGCATTCTGCTTTGAACTCTTTGAAAGTAAAAATATTTGTAATCTTTGACATCTCACAAATACTTCATGGTAATCAGCTAATTGTAAAACTGTAATCATGGTGAGTTATAAAACAGTTGTGTTTTACGTCAGAGGAAGATATCTCTAGATCATAAAGTACTAGAAGGTCCAGCAGTTAAAAGTCTTAATCTGAATAAATATTCTTTATTCAACCCAGGGTTGTCATTTCATCATAGTAGCAGTTTTATTTAAAAACGGAAAGCATGTCTGCATGAGTAAAAAATGCAGAAATTGCGAAAGAAGGAACATAAGTTCCGCTCTGGAGGCTGATTAAAACCAGCTGTGTTGTGTGCAAATCAGCTGGATGTGGAGATGTGGATCAGACTACCCCCTGAATTCATACAGAATGAGGGATTACCCATTAATGTCTTGTTTTAAAATGAAACAAAACATTAGTTATGAACAAGATCTACAAGACCTTGGGCACAGTATTGTGACAAAGTGAAATGAAGAAAAGAACTCATACATATAGAAAAATGTAAAAGATTTATTGCCTCTGCAGGCTTGAAGCAGTTAGCAAATCATGTAAAAGTAAATATATCCCATAGGGATTATCATACATATCTTCCATATAAATGAAATTCAGCACAACTAAGCAAAACAACCCATAAAAGAGTAAATATAAAGAAGCCTAAATGACGTGTGCATATTACATGATTGCAGTACAACATTTGAACAATAATATATATAGACATTTTATAGAAAGCCTGTTTGAAGTTGAGACCACCGCGGTCTCCAAACAGTATGTTCACACAAGAGAGGAATAGGTCAAATATAAACTGCACTAGTTAACTTCCCCTGCCTGTTAAACCTGTTCTTTAAAGAATTAAAAAAGCTTTACTGAAGACAGTTCCTAAAGGGAAAATCCTGTCGATTTATAAACTGCAGTGCTAACAAGCTGCATTTTCACAGTGTGTGTTATTCCTCCCACCGCACCCAAATACTTTGAGCGTTAATCTCACCAAAGGCCACACAATTCATAGTTAATTAAATAATGTCTCAAGAAACAAGAAGTATGATCAGCACGCACCACTCTGTAATGCCCAGACATTGTTAGAGGATCACATTCCAGCCTCATATACTGTACACCATGTTGATGTCACAGTGAAGAAACTTGCATTACAACATAGAAGTTAGTCCATGATACCTTCAAACAAGTTCTCTTCTTACAATCATTGAATCCGTTGGTGAATATGTGGTGGTGTGCTATAATAGCAAAAAGAAAAGAAAAATATCACAGTCAAGCTTTTTGGAATTGTGACAGGAAGATTAAGCAGCAAGACACTTGTCATGTTTTGTCACATGACTTTGTGCCCTAAAGCTGTGAAAGTATGTGACTGCCGTAAGCAAATGCAAAGTGATACAAACAATAGGGTAACTTTTATCATGAGGTCTATTTAAGGAATTTGGTCACTTTTGACTGGGGGAATTGGTATAAACTAACAATGTACAGTATATATAATGCAAATGTTAACATTAATGTGTTTCCATATGTGCACATTATTGTCAAATATACAGCCGTTACCATGGCCAGACTCAAAGCTGCAATTCAAGTTCTTAGATTACAGTTGCTCGTTTGCCTTGTTAGAATTCGTCATTTATAAAGATTTTAAAAACATTTGATCACTGTATATGTGTTGTATGGTTTATGAATCACAATAATCACAAGATTGTTTTAAAATGTTCAAACAATTAGACATTATATGTACAAAAGGTTGTTTTACCATGTTATTCAGATGTCTCCTTCTGATCAGCTGGGTTAGAAGCAGCCCAACAGCTAGTATTAGCACTATTATCAGTATGGGAACACCAACAGAGAAAGCTGTGGCACGTTCTGCAGTTTGGTCATGTTCTTGGCTGATTGTTTTTTTATAATCAGACACTGGCAAAAGAGAGGGAAAATGTATAAAAACTTTGCCAATAATCAGCTGTTACAATGCACAATACCAAACTTTTTTTGTTTCGTTTTTTAAACCCAACCTCAACAAATGCATGTATATAAAAACACTGGGTGAGTTTAAAATTCTAGAGGAATTTCGGCTTTTCTTTCAAAGTCACTGCTCTGAGTCAGGCAAAACCACAATTAATATAATAATACTTTTTTCAACACAAGGTTTTGATTTTTGTTCCACATTCTGGTGCTATTCAATAGATTCAATCTCTCAGTATCATATGGGAGCACTTCCCTAGGTTATCATGACTGTTCTGCTATTTTCCAATTCAGTGGCTCTTGTTTATGTCATCGAGTAAACAAATCACTGTCAACTACATTTAAGCAAATTAGCACTTTTTTAACAAGAGGATGCAAAGAGAAAAAGGGAAACAGAATGAATTAGTACAAGAGCAAGTTGGATTAATCACAAATCCAGTACTGATCTGCCAGTTAAATCTTGGTAGTACTGTGTGAAAAGACTAAATTGGATGGATGGATGGATTTAAAATCTAAATTCACATAAAGACAACTCACCTGTTAGATTAACTCTAGACAACTGTTCCAGTTTCGAGCTTACTTTACCAACACTGACTACAGCATAACATATGTACAGCCCTGAATCATTGACAGACAAGTTGAGGAGTTGCAGGGAGCAGTTCCTCATCTCCTTATTCTGGAATAGCTGAGACCTGTCCCTGTAGGACTGGTCAATGTTGTCCTTGTCGCTTTCGTTTTGTGAATAAAGGTTCACTACTCTGTTATCATTCTGCCACACCAGTTTTGTATGCACATCAGAACAGGGGCAAGGAAAAAGTACATCCTGTCCAACGAAGCCTGTCGCTATAGAATCCACAGTTGTTTGTCCTAGAGCAAGACCATCTACAATTGTAATATGAGGAATAGTTACATACATATATAAAACAATACTCATCAGAACAAATATTCAACTTCATTTAGTCTGGAGCATCTTCAGTGTAGTTCAAAAATATCCAATATGTATTAATTTCAATAATAAAGTGTACTGTTATTGTAAGTTTACACAGTTGAAGTTTATCCACATACTGAAGGAAAAAACAAACAATTTGCTCATGCCAAATTCATATTATTTAGTTTAAAATTTGGCACAAAAATCAGTTTTTAAAAAAAAAGTAAAAGAAGATTATTATTAGAATGGCTATATATTATAAATAACGAAACCTTTACCCTTGTTAACCCAATTCAATAAATAAATGTAATAAAAGTAGTAATTAGGTATAATAATGACACTTCTGAACAGCAGGCTTCCTGTTGGTTAACAGAAAAATAGGATTTCCATTTGTCTTGCGCAACATCCGTAACGTCTCGGGTTACATGTGTAACCCTTGTTCCCTGAAAAAGGCGGAATGAGATGTTGCGCTGCTAAGCGCTACGGGGGAACAGCTTTCGCTGTGAGCCGAGCTGAAATAATGTGTGGAATACGTCAATGAACATTGACCGGAATTTATAGCCTCGGTTGATGTAATCATTAGATGCACCTGAGGCCAGGCTATAAATGGATACGTCACCAGGTGTCGTCAGATACTTCTTTTTGAAAAGCAGTCCTGGGACGTCCCAGTGCGGCAAAGCAGCGCAACATCTCGTTCCGCCTTTTTCAGGGAACAAGGGTTACACATGTAAACCGAGACGTTCCCTTTACAAAAGGCGGAACGAGATGTTGCGCTGCTAAGTGCTACGGGGAACGCAATACCCACGCCGCCGCACTTGGGGCTGTCTGGACCCCTACGGTTGTGCAGTGTACTCACAAAAACGCGAGAGGTCTCAGACATGAGCTTGAGATGTCGACTCAAGGGCATAAGAGCCCGGAGTAGCATAAATATCTAAACCATTCAATTTTGATGAATGTGTGTGGAGAGGACCAGCCTGCCGCATCACAAACTTGTTCAGGCATGAGCTGAGATGTCGACTCAAGGGCAGGAGAGCCCGGAGTGCAGAACATCCAAACTAAAAAAGTCCAATGAATGTGTGCGGCGAGGACAACCTGCCGCATCACAAACTTGTTTAGGCATGGGCTGAGATGTCGACTCAAGGACATAAGAGTCCGGATTAGCAAAGCATCTAGCCCATAAAGTTCGATGAATGTGTGCGAAGAGAACCCTATCGCAACACAAACTTGTCATGAAAACTGATGAATGTGAGCAAAGAGGATCAGCCTGCTGCATCACAATCTTGTTCAGGTATGAGCTGAGATGTCGACTCAAGGGCATAAGAGCCCGGAGTGGCAAAACATCCAAACTAAAAAAGTCCAACGAATGTGTGCGGAGGGGACAACCTGCTGCATCACAAACTTGTTTAGGCATGGGCTGAGATGTCGACTCAAGGGCATAAGAGCCCGGAGTGGCAAAACATCCAAACTATAAAAATCTAATGAATGTGTGCGGAGAGGACAACCTGCCGCATCACAAACTTGCTGCAGAGGGAGACCTCTAGCCAAGGTTTTAGAGGAGGAGTGCCCTCTGGTAGAGTGCGCCCTGAAACCTACTGGCGAAGCTTGACCGCGCGCCTCGTAGGCCCGGGCAATAGTGAGGATGCCTCTTTGAGGGCACCCCGCCCACCAAGCCGTGGCAAACCGCAGTGGCCAAATACAGCCTGGCAGTGGCGAGGCAAGTGCCCGCTGACAGTTCTTTCTACAGAAAATCCAGAACTGAAGCAAACTGGCAGTTAGCTGGTTCTGTAATAAGAAATTTAGCAGAAGGAAACGCATGCAGGCGCATTTGCGTTTCTACGTTCAGCCCCTCCCGAGGGGGAGGGGGGGGACTGGGCGACTCGGGGAGAAGTAGAGGAGACATTGCGCTATCAACAGAGGCGAAGAGGTCCTCTTCTGCCCTGTAAAATCTACCCAGATCAGTTCCAAGTGGAGGGAGCCCTAGCACTTGAAATGCTCTCGATGACCTCAAGGATGAGAAGGTCCTCCCTGTTCGGAATCGCCCAAGGCGAGCCGTCGAGGAGAGGAATTAACTCTGAGATACATATCCTGTTCGGCCAGCACAGCGCCATTATTAGGAGGCAAGACCCTTGCTGGTGAACATTGCCAAGACTCCCGGGAGCAGAGAAACCGGGGAGAGAAACACATACAGACGCATTCTGGGTCATGTATGTGTCTTAACGTCCAGACCCAAGGGGGCTGGGTGATTTCAGGGAGAAGTAGAGGAGACATTGCGCTATTCATAGAGGCGAAGAGGTCCTCTTCTGCCCTAAGATCTCACCCAAACTTGTTCCAAGTGGAAAAAGCCCGGCATTTAAAAAGGTCTCGATAACCTCAGGAGAGAGCCCTGTGTCCCTCAGTCGGTACCCTTAGGGGCCAAACATGAAAGATTCCACAATTTGGGGCAGGGATGAAATATTGCCCTGTGCCTGAGATAGAAGATCCTTCCTGTTCGGAATCGCCCAAGGCGAGCCGTCGAGGGAAGAGATTAGCTCCGAGAACTAAGCCCTGTTTGGCCAGCGCGGTGCTATCAGTAAGAGGCAAAAACCCTTGCTGGCAAACTCTGGGCAACTACTACCTTAGGGTGGAGTTCTTAACTCCCCCGTTAGTATTTCCTGTCTGGACCGTAAATCTGCTCCCGTATACGGGCATCCAGGGATATAACTGACCTGAGTGACAGGAGCTTACCCTGGGCCCTAAGGAGAATCCGAAGTGTCAGAAATACAGCTGACAAGAACGTGGGTCTCCTTGAAGATTTATGTAAGAGGCTACCGCTGTATTGTCCACCCGCACCAAGACATGACAGCCTCAGGAGGAGGTATTTCAGGGCCAGAAATACAGCCATCAACCCGAGACAGAGACTGTGACAACCGAGCTGATGACCCTCCTATCCCCTTAAGCTGGACGACCACTTAAGGCCGCTACCCCGCCCATCAGGGAGGCGTCTGTCGTTAGCAGTCTGCGACAACAAGACGCACCTAGAGTGGGACCCAAGGCAGAAAACCGGGGTCTGAACCACATAGGAAGGGAACGAAGCCTGAGGCGCGTAACCCTATTTAGCCCAGGGGTTTTGGCCCTTGGAAGAAATCCCCTGGCTTTTGGCCACAACAAAAACGGTCTCATGAGCAGAAGGTCCAGAGGGATCACCGTGGACGCGTTCGCCCTGACACCTGGAAATCGTTGGTACTGATAACAGTGCAACCTTGTCCTAGCCTGACTTTGCTCAGGGTGATCTGAATGGACTCAATCCTAGCGCGAGACAGTTGTGCCCGCATTGAGATTGAACTCCATACGATGCCCCGATAGACAGTGTTCTGAGTGGGAGAGAGGACGCTTTTCTTGGCGTTGAGCCGCAACCCCAGAGAAACAGATGACCTAAGACGATGTCCCTGTGCTGAACTGCCAGTTCCTGGAACTGCGCTAGGATCAGCCAGTCGTCTACGTAATTCAGAATGCAGATGCCCCCGGAGTCGCAAGAAGCCAGCGCTACATCATGCATTGTGAATGTGCGTGTAAAAAGGGCTAGGCTGAGTGAAAGAACCTGACCCTGGAAGACTTCGCCCCGGAAGTGAACCTCAGGAACTTTCCATGTTGTGGCAGAACTTCTAAATGAAGTATAGAAGTGCGTCATAAGATCAATGGTGACCAGCCAAACGAGTTGTAGGGCTTGAGACACGACCGTCTTGACAGGCATCATCTTGGACTTGAACACCCACGGGTAGTTCAAGCTTTAAGATCTAAGCCAGACGCCACCCCTCACCCTCCATGGGAAACGGGAAGTATTTAGTGTAATAACATAACTCTCTCTCTGGAAGGGGAACACATACCATGGCCCCTTTAACCAGAAGATTGAGTTTTTTTTTTTTTTTCTTTTTTTTTACAAAAAAAGAAATCCGGTTTACGGTAGTGAGAACACGCCGTTGAAACACGGAAAAGCGGCGAGAGAATTAAATCCTGACGCCCTTATAAGACCCACAGAAAAGAATATATCCGGCAGAAGTTTCCACGCTGCCAGGATCTCTGAGATGGGTATTATATTTTAACACTTCCTGTTGAGGGGTTGTCGGGTGTTTCGTGTCCTGAATAAAATGCAGGAACAGCGAAAACACCCGATTTTGACGGAAGCCTCTGCAACCCGAAACACCAAGAGGTGGCGGGAATGGAGGGGCTTCGAGGGGGTACCGGGAGGGGTGAAGTGAAGCACGCGCCCCGTCCCGAGGGGAGCTACCCCCTAATCTAGGCGCAAGACCGTCAGGGTTTTCTCTTACTAGAATTTATAGTCCTGAGGTCTTGCTTCGGGGGCTGGCGAGGGCAGCGAGACTGTCCCCAATCCCTGGGAGGAGGAGCATGACTCGCCACGCTTTGCTTTTGAGCCGTCCTTCAGTCAGGACCGAGGTGGGTCTGAGGCTTGCTTGTCAAGCGCAGAACCCACACTCAGGTCGTCCAGTAGGTCAGCCTGGTACGCCTGAAAAACAGCATAGTGTGCAGAGCAGCACCAGCCTGACCTGCTGCTTGATAAGCCCTTCCCACTAAAGTGGAGGTTGTCCTACAAGGCTTTGAGGGGAGAGAGGGCTTCTTAAGTGACGATGCCGAGCCCGGTGAGAGATAGCCCTCAAGCGTCTCTTCGACCAGCGGCATCACTGAATACCCCCGTGCCTCAGCACCCACGATAGTCGAATATAATGAGGTCGAGGGTATGTGAACACGGGAAGAAAAAAAATCTATATATATTTTTTTTTTTTTTTAGGGGTTCTCCATGAGAGAAAAAGCTCTTCATGGAGGTTATCAAAGAAAGGGAAGGGACCCATGAGGCGTTCCCTTTCTTAGACTGGAAGATAAAATCTATCCCCTAATTTGGAGCGTTTGGGGGTCTCGTTTTCGCATGGCCAGTCCAATCTGGCAACCGTACGAGTAACAACATCGAGCAATTCCTCCGTATATTTTTTTATCGCGGACGGAAAGCTCGGAGGCGGGAAGAGAATTGGGATCCACCTCATGATCCGAAGAAGCGTCGGAACGCGCCGAGATCATGTGAAGGACCAACTGGGTTTGGGGAGAGAGTGAGAGAAAGGGATCAACCCGTCTCTTGCTCCTCAGCCAAATCCATGCACGAGCCCCACGAACGATCTTTTCGTGAGTGCTGACTCCCGGAAGCAAGCGAGGCGAGCACAACGCACTCTGCCTGTTAAAGCAAATCGCAGTGCTCGCACCTGCCCTGCTGCAACGCGAGAGCAGCGTGCTCTTACCCCCAAACAAACAGCAAAAACTGATGTGTGCCGTCTTCAGCTATAGAGCGAGAAGAGAGGAACACGCACCGTTTGCTTTCAGTCATTGTCTCTTTTTTTTTTTTTTTTTTTTAAATATATATATAATATTTTCTAAACAGAAGAGAAAAATAGAACAACATTCACTGCACACTGCCTAACTGATTCTATCTCCTAACAGAGGAAAGAAAGTTTTGACAGGGTGTGTGAAACACACAGAAACAGAATCGCTCTGAAAAAAGAGTTTCTGACGACACCTGGTGACGTATCCATTTATAGCCTGGCCTCAGGTGCATCTAATGATTACATCAACCGAGGCTATAAATTCCGGTCAATGTTCATTGACGTGTTCCACACATTATTTCAGCTCGGCTCACAGCGGAAGCTGTTCCCCCGTAGCGCTTAGCAGCGCAACATCAAAGTGAAGCCTTTTGTAAAGGGAACCTTAAGTTTATAGTATCCTAAACATTTGTCCTAACTTGTACTGGAGTAGGAGTTACAGTAGATGCTTTTATTTAAAGCTTTTTAACAGTACAATTATAGCAAGGATAATTACCTGTGGTCATATTTCATGGCTCGCTCTTTGTTCATCACAAAGAAGGAACCTTCTGAACACTAGTCCTAACCTTTAGTCACAACCATGGATTAACTGAAAATTAATCAAGCCTATTACTAAGTCAAATTAATAATGCTTCTGCCTCTTACAGTTTTACAACTCTATTTAGGCCAGATTCACTGTGGTATATCAGAAACTTGTGTGACCTTCTAGATATTTCTGTATTTTTGTTTTGGTTTTTTCGAACATAAACAGTGGCATTATGTAAACAAACTGGCATTTAAAGGGATATAATATTTGGTGGTTATGATCAGGACTGATGTTGGTTAAAAAATCCAAGTCAGAAAAAAATGGAAAATAATATTATATGTAATATTTTTATTGCAGTTTTTTGATGCAGACATTTTTGTCCTCGAAGGACCTCTGAGTAACATTTTTTATTGACACACAAGGGTTAAGATAAATATATATATATATTTTTGCTTTTCAGAAGGAAATTGGTACTTTCATTCACCAAAGTGGCATTTAAATGATCACAGTCGGGACATTACTGATGTAAAAAACAGCACCATCACTATTTGAAAAAAGTTATTTTTGATCAAATCTAAACAGTTGCCATTTCCAGCAGCCATCACTCCAACACCTTAATCTTGATCATGCTAAATTGTACTAGATAATAATTTGCCATTATATCAAACACTGTTGAAAGCTATTTGGTTTGTTAAATGAAGCTTAACATTGTCTTTGTGTTTGTTTTTGAGTTGCCAAAGAATGCAATAGACTGGCATGTCTTAATGTCAATATTAGGTCAAAAATGGCAAAAAAGAAACTCTAGAAACTCATCAGTCAATCATTTTTTTGAGGAATGAAGGCTATACAATGCTTGAAATTGCCAAAACAAACTGAAAATGTCATAAAAGGTGTACACTACATTCTTCAAAGACAAATGACAACTGGCTCTAACAAGGACAGAAAGAGACGTGGAAGGCCTAATCAAGAGGATAAGTACATCGTGTTCTGTAGATTGAGAAATAGATGCCTCACATGACCTCAGCTGAGAGCTTCATTGAATTCTACCAGCTCAAAACCAGTTTCATGTTTAACAGTAAAGAGAAGACTCAGGTGTGCAGGCCTTATGGGACGAATTGCAAAGAAAAAGCCACTTTTGAAACAGAAAAACAAAAAGGCGAATGGTCAAAGAAACAAAGACATTGGACAACAGATAATTGGAAAAGAATGTTATGGATCTTAAAAAAGAGCTTTTGTGGGATCATCTAGTCTCTGAAGTAGTTTAGTAATTATTTACGTTATTAATGTCCTGACTATGCATTGTGATCAGTTGAATGCCACTTTGGTGAAAAAAATTACCAATTTCTTTCCATAAAAGCAAAATCTGTACAATTATTCCTCATATATTATATATATATATATATATATATATATATATATATATATATATATTTATTTATTATGGAATCCTGTTACAATAGGTTTCCTTTTTGAAATCGTTGGTTGAAAATGGGTCAGAAAGTAAAAACGCAATCAACAATGACTCACCTATGATCAGCAGAAGTGTTAGTACTGCGAAGGTCACCATGTTAGTCCTGGAGGAGAGAAAGCACAATTTTAAGTATGTGCTGCTGGAAACTGCCGAGTTCACATTTTCTTAAACAAACAAGGCTAAATGTGCGTAGATTTTATCTGAGAAAGACATAAACATCTGCTCTTTGTCCTTGGAAGAAACGCGTCATCACTCGTTAACTCATTGAAACAACGATTTCCCACAGAACACACGAGGGAAAATGGCCAAACAGCTTTTCTAAAATAGTCATTTGATCCTCCTGCCTCTGGTAGATTAAAGATAAAACGAGTTAAAGTTTGATATATTTTACTGGCGCACAAATTATAATTATAAAGCACTTAGGGATCAATTATTTGAGTCTCGTATGTTGCGCTTATACGCGTAACTAAAACTTTATAGTGCAAACAATTATATAGAAAACATATCAAATCTAAAATAGATTAATGTAATAAACAGCAACGAATGGGTTCAAATCGGATCGCTAAATACTATGACATTCTATATAAATTAAACATAATTATTAACCTACTAACCTTAATGTTTCCGCTTTGCAGGAGAAACGCACGCAACTGATCTCTGAAAGTGAATGCTCTGAAATAAATGAGTCCCGTGTTCTGTTGTATCCGCTTTTACCGCTCAATACTAGACGCGCCTACTACCTACATTTCCCACAGAGCGAAACAGAGTTCATGCTTTTGCAGTTGTAAAATACGACGTGACGACAGCTTTACAGATAATGTATAAAAGTGTTTGCTTTATTGCCCAGCGCTGTATGAGGTAAAAGCCCTCAATCAACAAAAATAAACTAAAATGCATAGTTGTATAATTCCATAAGATGGCACTAGAAGGCTATGAGTTCTCTTTTGGTGTCCTGAGGAATTTGGGGAGGATGGCGTTTTCTCTCTCTCTCTCTCTCTCTCTCTCTCTCTCTCTCTCTCTCTCTCTCTCTCTCTCTCTCTCTCTCTCTCAATCTCAATTCAATTCAATTCAATTCAATTCAATTCAAAGTAGCTTTATTGGCATGAATGTAAACATTACAATATTGCCAAAGCAGAGGCTGTATAAAGACATAAATACAGCTATAATTAAATTTAGTCGAACAATTTAACAAATATAGAAGACCACAGTGTTAAAATATCTGAAGAGAACTGACATATACTGACACATAAATGAATATACACACATAATCTGAGGGTCGCTGTGGTGAACATTGGGGTGACACACGGGGTAAAACATAACAAAGATTCACCCACTGTCTCCCAGGCTGTGACTCGTTAAAACGTATCTTGCAGCCAGTGCTGCTGTGTGTCCCTCTCCAAGTATTATATTCAGTTGTTCTTGTTCTGTCATGATTGTAAATTTGTCTATGCTGTTTGTTAATTTAGTTATATAAATGTCCCTTGTCTCTTGAAATTTTGGGCAGTCGAAGTAGAAAGTGCACCTCTGTCTCAACCTCACCTGTTGTACAGTCAGCACACACCCTTTCTTCTCTGTGTAACCATGTTTTTCTGTGTCTGCCTCTCTCGATGGTGAGACTGTGCTCACTGAGCCTGTACTTGCTCAGGATCTGTCTCTGCTTTGTATCTCTGACAGTCAGGAGATACTCTTCCAATTCATACTTTGATTTTAGAGTCCAATAGAATTGTAATTTGCTTTGTGTTTTAGTTTCTTGATCCCAGTGTTCCAGATAAGTGATCTGAGATTGTTTGATGATCTGATTTATTCTGATGTTTGGTTGTAAAGTAGTGCTGGTCTCAGGCTGGTTAGTGTTAGTACTATTAACCGGGTTAGTGAGTCTCAGAACCAGCTGACTGAGGGGACTTTTTTCAGGGTTTCTGTGGGACTTGATTTTAAATGGATCCAAAAATGTAGAGATCCTTTTTGTATGTTAATAAGCAATGGGAATCATCCTAATTCTGCCCTGCATGCATTATTTTCCTTTGTAATTTCAGAATTAATTTGCAGAATTCTGTGTTTAGGGCTTCTGTTGGATGTTTGTCCCATCTAGTGTAGTTCTGATCACTGAGTGGACCCCATACCTCACTTCCACACAGCGCTATGGGCTGTATGACACTATCAAAGATCTTACAACAGATTGGAATTGGTAATTCAGTATTATAGAACTTTTTCTTAATAGCATATAGAGCTCTTCGAGCTTTTACTTGTGCATTCACTGCCTTACTGAAGCTTCCTGATGCAGTGATAATCAGCCCAAGGTAAGTATACTGCATAGTGTGCTCTAGGACGGTGCTGCCTAGAGAGAACTGGTGTCTGTGTTCCTGACATCTGGGCTTTTTCTCTGTTTGTTTGTTGCCAATTCTTATTGCACATTTGTTGTCCGAATACATCGATTTAATGATGTCATAAACTTTACCCGCTACACCACTTGTAATAATTTGTAATATAGTCTGTCATGCCAAATAGAATCAAATGCTTTTTTTAAGTCAACAAAGCATGCAAATATTTTCCCTTGTTTGGTCTGGTGTACGTGTTTATTGATTAGGGTGTGTAGGGTGTAAATGTGGTCTGTATTTTTATAATTTGGAAGGAATCCAATCTGTCTCTTGCTCAGGACATTGTGTTGGTTAAGGAAGTTTACAATACTATTATTTAAAATACTACTAAATAACGTCCCCAGATTACTGCTCACACAAATGCCTCTGAAATTATTCGGGTCCAATTTGTCCCCACTCTTTTGAATTGGGGTAATAAGTCCTTGGCTCCAGATGTCAGAGAAACAGCCTGAACTAAGTACAAGGTTGAATAATTTGAGCATGGCCGTCTGCAGGTCAGGTGTGCTGTGTTTCAGCATTTCACCAAAGATGTTGTCAGCACCACAAGATTTTTTGCATTTTTGGTTTTTAAGTTTTTGTATTAATTCATCATGTGTGATTGGAAAGTCCAGTGGATTTTGGTTATTTTTTATTGTGTTTTCATATATTTGTAGTTTTTGTTTGACCTGATTATAATTGTCAATTAGTTGTTTTGGTGGGATTTATTTATATAAGTTTTCAAAATGTTTTTTCCAGATTTCTCCATTTTGGATTGGCAAATCTTGTTGTTTTTTTGTGCTCAAATTATTCCACAGACCTCTCGCATTCCTTAAAATCAGGGCTATTAAACATTTGGAATGTTTCCATTGGTATTGCCTAGGATGAAAATAGAGTTCCCTGTCAAAAAGCTACACTTTGATGCTGCGCTGATTTAGCTCTTTGGGAACATCTTTAGGTGTGATCAGCTGTGAATATGTGTGTAACATGTCAGTGAAATTGACCAGAATTTATAGCCTCTGCTCGTGACATCATTGGATGCACCTGTAGCAGGGCTATAAATAGATGCGTCACAGGTGCATTGTCAGATCTTTTGTCTTCAGATCACTCTGTGTGTGTGTGTGCGCTTCATGGGCCTGTCAGAAACTTTCTACTTTCCTCTGTTAGGAGTTAGATTTTGTTAGGCAGTGCACAAAAACCCAAAAAGAAAATGACTGAAAGACGTCAAGTGGTGTTCCCTTGTTTACGCTCAATGGCTGAGAGGGACACACATCAGTTTTGTTTTGTATGTTTGGGGAAGAGCATGCTGCTCTTGCGTTGGGGTGGGGCGGGTGCGAGCATTGAGATCTGTTCTCAGTCAAAATGATTTGCACACGTCTTGCTTACTTCCAAGAGTCAGAGCCCACACTTCCATCCCCAGATCCAGCTGGTCCTTCCCATGATCCTGAAGCACGCTCTGGCGCCTCTTCGGTTCATGAGGGGGACCATGAATCTCTTGAGTCTGCGGACTTCGAGTTACCCACCTCCGAGCATTCCCCGGAATGATAACAAATCTTCGGAGGAATTACTCGAGGTGATTACTCGTGCGGTAGCCAGGCTTCAATTAGACTGGCCACCCGAACAAGAGACCCCCAAACGCTCCAAGGGAAGGGAACGCCTCATCAATCCCTTCCGTTCTTTGAAAACGTATACTTCCCGTGTCTTCGTGCCCTCTACGTCAATATATTCGACTATCGTGGGTGCTGAGGCATGAGGGTTTTCGGTGATGCCGCCGGTTGAAGAGACACTTGCGGGTTATCTCTCGCCTGGCTTGGCATCATCGTTAAAAAGACCCACTCTCCCCACTAAGCCATGCGGGACCACCTCCACGCTTGTGGGGAAGGCTTATTAGGCAGCAGGTCATGCTAGTGCTGCCCTGCATACTTTGGCAGTGTTACAGGCATACCAGGCTGATCTGCTGAAGGACCTTAGTGCAGGCACCATGGTCGACGAGGAGGCTTTCTCCAAGCTTCGTCGAGCCACGGATCTGTCTCTCCGTGTGACAAAGCAAACGGCCCGTGCCATTGGCCGGTCTATGTCTGCTTTAGTCAGCACGGAAAGACATTTTGGCTCAACCTGTCGAGCATCAGAGACAAGGACAAGGTTTTCCTTCTCGATGCCCCGGTTTCGCATTTTGGCTTATTTGGGGATTTGGTTATCACCAGGTTCCAGGAGGTGAAAAATCACGAGGAAGCCTTCGGGCAATTCCTTCCTCGCCGCACTCAGGGGGAGGGGCCGTCAGCCATCCAGCCCCACTCCAGTCCTTCTAGAAGGGAGGCTCAGAAACAAAGCGTGGCGAGTCGTGTTCCCCCTCGTAGAAGGGGCATGGCTTCATTCGTGAAGCCATGCGACTGAGACCTCCTACTAGGACCAGGATTCCTTCATGGGACTTAGCAATAGTCCCTGAGGCTCTGGTTGAGACCCCCTTCGAACCTCTAGAGTCATCGTCTGATAATCTTCTGTCTCTCAAGATGGTTTTTCTTATGGCAATTCTCTAAAAAGAATTGGGGTTCTACAGGCTCTGTCTGTCTTGCCAGCCTGCTTAGATTTTGCCCCAGGAATGTCTAAAGCAATTTTGCACCCTCATCCTGACTACCTGCCTAAGGTTCCTTTCTCGACTGTACATCCAGTCACTCTCGAAGCCTTCTGCTCCCCACCGTTTACAACGCCGGAGCAGGAAAGACTTCACAGACTTTGTCCGTCTGTGCCCTTCAGACTTGCGGCAGGCTGGTCCTCTCCGCACACATTCATAAGATTTTATAGTTTGGATGTTCATGCCACTCTGGGCTCTTATGTCCTTGTGTCAACATCACAAGCTCATGTCTGAGACCTCTCGTGCTCTTGTGAGCACACTACACAAACGTAAGGGGTCCGGACATCCACAGTGCGGCGGCGTGGGTATTCTCGTTCCCAAAGTGCTAAGTCAGCGCAGCATCAAAGTGTAGCTTTTTGACAGGGAACGTCTCGGGTTACTTAACTGTAACCAGAGGCGGCGGCAGCCGATTTTGCCGGGGCTTCAGCCCCGAATGTTTTGAGTGTAGCCCCGAATGTATTTTGAAAAGTTGACTGACAAATATGAAACTGGACAATAGCCTATATAAACCCCCAAAATCATAAGTTGCCTTATTTCATTGTGCTTTGCACATACTGCATACAGCCTGTAAAAATAGACAGGGTGGTTATTACCACCCTAAAATATATTATACAAAATCCCTAAAAACTGCTTGTGTCTGTATTATGTTGTACACTCAACAAAAATATTTTAGCCAAATATTTACACATTTAAATTTCATTAAAAAAAATGTCATTAAAAAAATTCCAAAAATTCCATTAAATTTAAATGTGAAATGTTAAACAAAATTACATTTTTAAAAACGTTTTAAATATTTAGTTTTTTTACATTGAGTGTCCAATAACTGAAGGTCACACCAACAAGTTGATTTAAACTAGAAGATTGAAGTGTATTGTTTCCAGAAAAGATGTTGTATTCATTGTTTAGTACAATATTGTTTGTACTACATGTGTTTCATAATAATAATAATAATAAACGGTTTCAGCGAGATATAATGGTTAACTATAGTCTGTCTTGGCAATTAGTTGAATCAAAAATCACTTAAGCGCAAGAGTACAACTTTTCCCATGTACCTTCTACACCTACATTCTAAACCATGTTCTTTTTATGTTTCAATCCCTTGATCTTTTTTTTTATATATATCTTAGGTTTTGACTGTGCACTTCAATGAATTAATATTTTAGATTTAAAGCTTTTCAGTGTGACTTTTTCTGTATTTCAGCTCATCAAATTGACCAATTGTCCAGGTTCATGCTTTTGCTTATTAGGCCAGGATTAAAATACACCTTTCATTTGCATACAATACTTCTCTATATCCACCAAGGGGTCTTTGTTATGTCTGAAAATGGCTAAAGACCCTTGATGAAACCTCATAAGGCTATAATTTGTATTACTCCTTCCCTAATTAAAGCGGAACTTGCACTGCAATTTATCATTTTCTTTGAACAGTCACATAATTGGACATGTTATGGTCAAATTGGTTTGAAAAATATACATCAAAACAATTGACATTTTTATATAAGTACGGGTGTTACATTAATGCCCCTAAAATGATGCTTAGTTTAAATCGGGATGAATGGAGATTCACGGTTTTTCATTTATTTTTGCTCTGGTGTTCGTTACTTGCAATATTTTGTTGTATTGGCCGAATTCTGCGGTTTGCTCTTTGACCACTTCTAATGTATAACTGCACTCTGTTTCACTCTCTCCAGACGTCTAGTCAGCTGACTGACTTTTACTGGAGCAGCTATGTGCAGTCGCTTTCTGTCTATCGCGCATTCTCATAAAGCACAACCAGCATAGGCGATAGGGAACAGAAACCTCCTGATCCGCTCAGGACATTATTTATCCATCTGGACGTGCTGCGTTAGGGGACACGGGCATGGCCATGGACCGAACGCCATTCCTGCTGTTAATGCTGACGACTTTGTCGCTCGCCATCGAGGTAAGAATAGCGATTCTGTAATGGAGAGTGGGCTTCATTCTCCTCCATCGTGTAAGGACGGCCTGGCTGGCACAGATGGAGGGGGAAAAACGCTTATCAAGATGCAATCATACATTTTTAGCGCTGCCTGATTGTCAGTGGCGTATTCTGGCGATATATTACATCTCTCTCTCTCTCTCTCTCTCTCTCTCTCTCTCTCTCTCTCTCTCTCTCTCTCTCTCTCTCTCTCTCTAATGTATATCTGTAGCCAAGACTAATAAGTGTTGGGTGGTGGCTTTTGGTGCAAGCAGGGTCGCCTGGTTTACAGTTATGTGCATAACGGGCGAACTGTAGCTTTTGGAAGTGATAAATCATTCAGGAATTATTTTCACAAATGTGCTAATTTTGGACGTGTTTTAATATGGGGAGTAACTGCACATGTTTGCCTGGAAGTAAAAACATTGTAGCCATCACATTCTAAGAAAGATCGTGGCGTTGATACATTGTAACCTAAAAGTCATTATTTGCCTGGCATTCAGATGCGGATGGTGGAAACATAATCATCAGACATGTATGCATCAGTGACAGTTATTTAATAGTGTCATGGGCTGCAGTAACGACGTTCTCTTTGCTCGAAATGTAGAATAATTTCTATTTGGCCTGTCTGCAAGATTGCAGAACTCCATGTTGAGTGAATAAATGCTGTGACAGCAATCCGGAGGTGGCCTGAAGCATAAGAGGAAAAACCTTATTCCTCGGCAGTGCCTTTAGCGCATGTATTGAGAGTGTTTTGTAAAGGAAATTGTTTTATGTCGGCCTGTTAAAATGCATTCATAATATGGGACTAGCCCATGCTCAGAAGGTTTTATGAGGAATATAAAAAAATATGTTAGTTGACAAGCAAGATGGCGTCAGCGAACTGCGGCGTTTCATTTTTAATTTTATCCAAATGGCAGCGTATCTAAAGCCAAAAAGATGGTTAATTGGTTATATGTACAATTTACAATACCAATAGCACTTGCACGTGATAATTGTAAGTCTTCATTAACACCTTTTAGGCCAACTCAAATGTTCACACAGATCTTTGTAGGATTTTGTTCTATGCAATTTTCCATAATATAAGCATACACAGAGGTGGTGATATTACAAGGATGTCCGAGGTGATTAGAATGACTGAGGTGATTGGAGTAACCAATTAAACCAGCTTAAAATAGCCTTCTTGCACCTTGAAAACTAAATAATTAATTAAAACGTTTTCAAACATGTTTTCAATGTAAAAATATTCAGATTTTGTTTTTAACAATCATTTTAATTTTGAAAAAATATTTTTAGCTTTTTTTTTAAGATTAAAGAGGATTACAAAATACTTATGCCAACATTTTTGATTTATTTCATTAACATTTTCAAAATTTCACATTGAGATTGTACTGAAACTTTATCACTGGACGGTGACACAACATCCAGAAGAAAAATATATCAAAATTACATTGAAATCAAAAGTTGAAAACATGTGCATCATAGTAGAGGTGTAATTGCATTTGTTTTTTTGTAGTTTTTTTTTACATACTCAATAGAACTGGATGAAAAATGAGCATCATGTCGTTGACTCAGATGCAGACTCCCAACTATGGGAAAAGGTAGAATTGTAAGGTGCGATAATGAGACAAACATACCCAAATGCAGAGGAACAGTTCAAAGGACTTATTTACAATAAATATGACTGGTCACTGTGGATGTCGAGGATCCCGGCACTGGCTGCAGCAGTGGGGAGAGATGACAGAGAAGCACGTGTGCTGTGGCCGAGCCTGGGGCAATCCGTGAAGAGTGTGTTTGTAGAATGAGTGTGTGCATTGTGGAAGTCAGGAAAAGATTTGTGGAATCCTCCATTGAAGCTTAGTGAGGTGCAGAACGATGCCCAGAATGGTAGGGCGATCTTGCTTCTGACACACGGGCAAAGATGAAGAGACATGTGGGGGAGAAAATAACAACATACAAAAGAAAACGGCAAACTCACCAGAGCCGTGACAATAATATGGTACCCCTATGTTACAAGACATAAGGCCCTTAGGATTTTTTTCATTAAAGATATCAAGAGAGCAGGGTGGCCGATAGGCCGATACAATGCAGATATAATCACACAATTTAATATATTAAATAACATAAATATAAAATTGCTAAAATGTATAATAAACTCTAGCACTATAGATTCTCAATTTCACACAAACTAAAAAAATTATATTGTATTTTAAATGGTAGATAGCAGTTTCTTCAGATTTCTGTTTAGTCATCAAATTTTTTTAATTTATTTGCACATGAAGAAATTGTTAATATATTAGGAAGAAGAAAATAACAGGACACACAGTCTTGC
Source organism: Xyrauchen texanus (assembly GCF_025860055.1). Classification (NCBI taxonomy): domain Eukaryota; kingdom Metazoa; phylum Chordata; class Actinopteri; order Cypriniformes; family Catostomidae; genus Xyrauchen; species Xyrauchen texanus. Next base: position 32,643,511 of record NC_068289.1, on the reverse strand, counting down.
AACCATGGATGGCATATCCATGCTGGTAATCTTATTTTCTATTAAAAAAAAATACATAATCAAACCAATTCAGTACATGTGAATAAGTCACACGTGATGCGCTTTTACCTTGGACTGCATCCGAAAACATAGGCAGCTGACTTGCTACCTTGCTGCCTAATCAGTTAATGGCTTAACTGACATCTGTTTTGAATGAATGGAACTCTTAAGGAAACTGGTCTCTGAGCAGTTTGAAAAGCACCTTATTTTTTATCATAACTCCATATACAATGCATGGTGCCTTGAAGTTGCACTCACGCACTTGTGCAGATCCAGCACCTGCCTCAAACTCCTGAAATTTAAACCGGCCTGGAAGTGCGTGATCATCTGCTTGGATTGTTGTCATGATTTGTGAATCAGAGGAACTATTGATCCTGAAACTAAAGTTTTTGATTCTGGCTGGTAGAATACATGCTTCAGAGGAAGATATTAGCTGAGCACTCGACGGGAAGAAAACGCTGTATTTTCGTGAGGTTGTGAATGACATCTGTTTAAATTAGATAAATGTATATTTGCAAATGGTATATAATACAAGTTTTATTGATATTTGCCTTTTATAATTCGAAAAGTTACAGGGAACTGTTGAGGAGAGACTGTTAGAATACGTGCTTCAGAGGTGAATAAAAGATCCACAGGATGCTGGATCTGCTCAAGTTGTGTATGGTTTGTTTATTATCTGTTTAAATTAGATATGCACATATTTGCAGACAGTATATGATATTAGTTTTATTGGTTAGCATTTTTATCATTAGACTAGTCTGCTAAAAGTTACAGGGAACTGTTGAGGAGAGAGAGGGAGAATTAAACAGGCGAGCACTTTAACATTATGAGCTCAAACACGTCTGCTGCGGCTCTTATTTGCTGACCGTTTAAATTATACTGTGTTGCACACTGGTCTATTATCGTAGTAACATGATAGCACATAACAACAAAATGAACCGTGACTGGTAGTTTACATGTCTAAGCTGCTTCACATGCACTGAGGTGAGGCTTCCATCTGGCCACTCTGCCATAAAGCCCAGATCGGTGGAGTGTCCCCTCCCAATCAGTTTGGTTGTTCCAAACTTCCATTCTGGTCCTCAACACAATCCTGTCTCTGAGCTCTGCAGGCAGTTCCTTTGACCTCATGGCTTGGATTTGCATTTTAAGCTGTGAGGTCTTATGTGACAGGTGTGTGCCTTTCCAAATCATGTCCAATCAATTGAATTTGCCACAGGTGGACTACAATCAAAGTTTAAAAACATCTCAAATATGATCCAGAGAAATGGGATGCACCTGAGCTAAATTTCAAGTGTCGTAGCAAAGGGTCTGAATACTTATGTCAATGTGATATAATTTTTTTTCTTTGTAATACATTTGCTTTCTAGGAGGACAATATGACATATAATTCAAAATCCTTGGGCTTTGTAGACATAAAAGACACTTACATGCTCAAGCTGACACCCCTGAGCAGGCCCATGTGCAGTGAGTCGAACAGGTCGGAGAAATGCTGTGAGAGTTGTTGATCATGTCGGCAATGTTGACGAAGGTCGTTGCTGATTTGGAGGATCTTGCTGTGATTTGTCGATCAATCACTGCCATGGAGACAAAATTCTCTGAGGTGGTTACAAGAGTGGGGATGTTAAGAAACGGATCGATTATCATGAATCAATTCTGGACAAATGTCTGAGATCATCCAATAAATATCTTGTGTTTTATGAGGCGAGGAATAAAGGAAGGCTTTCTTGGAAAAGCCACTGCATTTTCTTGTTCCCAGACTTTGCAAATTCGACAAGAGAGAAACGTGATCGATTCAAGGAATACAAGAATGGGTCGCTTTTGCACTGATATTCCCTGCCAAATTGAGAATAGAGGCTAAGGATGACTGTAACCGCTAAGCCAGCCTAAGCTTAGAACAGCTGAGGGTTACACAGAGGGTTGAAGTAGGCTAGTTGACGCGCTTACCGTGGTCGCTTAGTTCGGTTCAGAAATAATGTTACAGGAGTTCAAGTTCTGATTTCTTCTCTGTCGTGAGAGATATGATTTATTGTTACACAAGGTCTTCATTATCAATATTCAAACAATATTCAATCTTCATCGACACTGTCACAATATCAAACATACAGCCACAGCCTCCTTTGGCGGTCAAAAACTAGTTGGCATTTTCCCTCTGGCAACACCTGTGTCTGATTACACCTATCCTCCTAAGTAGTTGAGCCCCAATAGCTATACCATGAACATGTCACCACCTAATGGCCAAACCTGGACATAAACATTGAAATGGCTCTTACACAACCAGCCCCTAATTGAAATGGTTAACAAACATTACAATTCAAAACAAAGCAAATTAAGGAGCCATTACCAACCTGATGTAACATATTATCTAAACATTTTTAGTTACAGTGAGTTCACACACATTAAAACTGAAATTGCCCATTTAACCTTCAGCCTCAAACAACAGACAGAGCTTTGTTACAGGACGTTGAACAACACTTGACTTTGTTTGCAGACGTACTGAACGCACAAATCCCTTTTGATCCCAGAAAGCTTCCAACACTCTTCCCAGCGGCCAAGGGCCTCGTGGGGCAGTAGGATCCATAATGACGACAATATCTCCAGGCTTTAGATTTCTCCTGATTTCATTCCATTTTTGCCTCTCTTGCAACAAGGGTAGATATTCCCGTAACCAACGTTTCCAAAAAAGTTCAGCAATGTACTGAACTTGCTTCCATCTGCGTTTTAAATACAAGTCATGCGGCTCAAACAATCCTGGCGGCAATGATGGATTTCCTTTCATCAGAAGAATGTGGTTGGGAGTAAGTGGCTCCAAATCATTTGGATCGTCAGAGAGTTTGGTGATAGGCCTATCATTTAGGATGGCTTCAGCTTCACACATAACTGTATGAAGCCCATCGTCGTTCAGGGTCTGCTGTTGAAGAACTGAACTTAGAATCCTTCTCACCATGCGGATAACCCGCTCCCAAACCCCACCATGATGTGAACCTGCTGGAGGATTAAAGCTCCACTTAACTCCCCTTTGCCTCAGAGCTCCCTGAATTCTTCCATGATCCAAAGCTACAAGAGCCTCTCTTAATTCTCTCTCTGCTCCTATAAAGTTGGTTCCATTGTCAGATAAAATACGAACAACTTGACCTCTTCTACAGATGAAACGTTGCATAGCATTAATGCATGCATCAGTGTCCAAAGAGTCAGCCACTTCAAGGTGGACTGCTCTGCTTGCCAGGCAGGTTAGTATCACACCATAGCGTTTGGCTGTACCACGTCCTTTCCTCACTGTAATTGGGCCAAAATAATCAATGCCAACGTTGGTAAATGGTGGCTTGTCAGGAAGAATCCTTTCCTCTGGCAAATCTGCCATCTTTTGCTCCTGCATCTTTCCATTATATTTCTTACAACAGAAACATTCGGTAATGACTTTTCTTACAGCGGAGTTGGCGCTAGTGACCCAATACTTTTTCCGCAGTGTTGATAACGTGTGATTCCGACCACTATGGCCCTGCTGCTGATGAATGTGTCTAAGGATAAGAGTGGCCACATTTTGATCCTTAGAGAGGATTAGTGGATGCTTAGTTGACTCTGGCAAGGAACTTCTAGTCAGCCGCCCACCAACTCTGAGAAGCCCATCATCCAAGCGCGGATCCAACCTGTGGATTGTACTACGCCTGCTCACTGTAGATTTCCCAGCTGACAACATGGTAATTTCCTCTCCAAATTTCTGTTGCTGACAATATCGAATGATAGCCAACTCAGCTCCAAAAAGGTCATCTATGGACAAAATTTGCCCTCCAGGCTTGTCCTTGAATCCTTGCCTTTTCCGTGACATATTATTGTCTGTGTTCTGCTTACCATCCACAGCAGGTTTCTCCTCCCTCCTCCTGCGGCTTTTTTCCAACAGAATGGTTTTCCATTTAAGTAACCAGGCCACTGCCACCTTGAGCTTACTCCAACTTGAGAAGTAGGTCAGTAACCGGGTTGTGGTAACATGGGAACCATCCACAGACACAACATTCACTGTGACTTCCTTCTTGACCTCTTGATCATCTGGTTCTATGATAGTTTCTACCACATTGATTGTCCAATTAGCTTCTGATTTGCACAAAAAACTTGGACCCTCTATCCACCTCCTGCCATGAATGAAGTCTCCAACCCTCACTCCTCTGGATGCCTCATCCGCTGGATTTTCCTTGGAGCTGATGTATCGCCATTGTGAATTTCAGAAGCTCCTCTTATAGTCGATACCCTGTTCGCCACAAATGTATGGAAACGTTTATCCTCGTTTTTTATATACTTCAACACAGAAGTGCTGTCAGTCCAAAAAATGGACTGCTGCAACTGGAATCTCAGCTCAGCCTTCAGCATCAGATCAACACGAATGGCAAGCACAGCAGCAGTCAGCTCCAGTCGAGGAATAGTAACAGTCTTTAAAGGCGTAACTCTGGCTTTGCCCATCAGAAATGCAACATGAATGTCATTTCCATCAGTCAGCATCCTGAGATATGTGACTGATCCATATCCTGTTTCACTAGCATCTGCAAAGTGATGAAGCTGAGCATGTCTTGTTTGTCCAAAGCCCTTGGGCTTAATGCACCGATCAACCTTAAATTCAGACAGCATATCCAGGTCCTCCAACCACCTGAGCCACTGTTGCAAGATGTCTTGTGGCACAGTCTCATCCCATCCATAATTTCTTCTGCAAAGTTCTTGCAGCATAATTTTGGCAGGCAACACCACGGGTGCGACAAAGCCTAGAGGATCGTACACAGAACTAGCCACTGACAACATTCCACGCCTGGTGACTGGCCTCTGCTGGATCTCCATCTTGAATTTGAACTAATCACTCTCAACGCACCATTGCAAGCCAAGAGCTCTCTCAAGAGGAAGATTGTCTCTATCCAGATTCAGTTCAGTCAAGTCTTTAGCTCTGTGTTCCTCTGAAATAGTCTGCAATGTGGTGTTATAAAAATAGCTCTGAAATAGTCTGCGACTGTTACTAATCCATTTCATCAGAGTGAATCCTCCTGCCTGACAGAGAGTAATTACATTTTTGACCATGAAGGCAGCTTCTTCTTCAGAGGGCATGCTCTTCAGACAATCGTCCACATAAAAGTTCTCCTTAACTGTTTGAAGAACTTCAGCCGGAAATTCAGACTGGTTGTCATCTGCTGTTTTCCTAAGAGCAAAGCTAGCACAACTTGGGGAGGACACAGCACCGAACAGATGGACAGTCATATGAAACTCAGCTACTTTCTTGGTGAGGTCTCCCTCTGGCCACCATACAAAACGCAGGAAGTCTCTATCCTCCTTTGCAACTCTGACCTGATGGAACATTGCTTGTATGTCGCCCATGACTGCTACAGGTTCCAGCCTAAACCTGAGCAGGACACCAAGCAATGTACTGGTCAAATTGGGTCCTTGCAAGAGCTGCTGGTTCAAAGATGTTCCCTTAAAGGTCGCACCACAGTCAAACACCACCCGCAGACTGTTCTTCCTGGGGTGATATACACCATGGTGTGGAAGATACCACACCCTACCACTGCTGTAATCCAACTGCTGCTCTGGAACTTGCTCTGCATAGCCCAGACTGATCACCCTGTTGAGGTTCATTTTGTATTCTTCATAAAACTGTTTACTATTAAGGAACCTCCTTTTCAGCCCAAGCAATCTTTGCTTTACCACAGAGAATTTGTTGGGAAGAGATACATTGTTCTTTTTAAAGGGCAGCTTCAAACTGTAATGACCATCTTCAAGCGTTGCAGAATTTTCCATAATCTCCATGAACTTGATGTCTTCTATTGAAGGACCTTTCTCCTCTGTAGCTCTTTCGCTGAAATCATAATTATACTGGCTATGTAGCATTTCTTCCAATCGGCTCACAGAAATCCTGTTGACAGCTACTGAAGGAACTTCTGTTTCCAAGCTGCTGTCATTAGCCGGCAAAGGGCCATTAAGGACCCAGCCCAATACTGTCTTAATTGCATATGGTCCTCCCCCTTGGCTATTTATGACCTCCCAAGGTTCCAATATCTTGGGATTATTGCTTCCAATCAATAGGTCAACATTAGCCTCTAAACTGGGAATCTGTACTTTTGCCAGATATGACCATTTTGCCAACTCTCCTTCAGAGACAATACTGTCTGAACTTACAGGCATTTTCTTCTGCGTGAGGACTTCTGGTAGCTTATAGAAGACATTGCTCTCTACACTAGACACCTCCAAGTCACACAATAAATTTGCTGGCACAACCCTTTCCTGTCCCATGGTTTGTAGCAAAAAGTGGGTTTGTTTACCATACAGCCCAAGCCTCTGCATGAGATGTTCCGAACAGAAAGTGGCTGAACTGCCGGGGTCCAGAAATGCATATGTTTGTATTACTCTGCCCCCTTTGATGGATTTGACTTGAACTAGCAAGATGGAAAGAAAACAGCGATCACTTCCGACCCCTACACGACCACAGGCTTCTTTAGGTCGCTCTGTGTCTGCATTAGCTTTGTCTCTCTTGTCAACATGAAGCACACTAGGATGGGTTTGACCACAAATCCTACAAATCGCACGCTTTCCACAATTGCGACTCATGTGCCCAGCACATAAACAGCCAAAGCAAAGTTCTTTCTCCTTTAGAAAGATTAGTTTATCCTGGTGCTTCTTCCTTTTAAACTGTTGACATTCCTCTAAAGAGTGACTTTGCGAACAACACACACAAATTGAAATAGTAGAACCATTTTCTGGCAAGAAAGCCTTTCTCTCTTCAAAGTTACCAGCTGAGTGTACAGGGGCAATGGTGGTGGCAAAGCTGTTTCCTTTAAATCTGTTGCCTGGCTGCGACTTCAGCCTGTCGACCTTAGCACCAACTATTCCTGGTGCTGGGTCCCGAATATCGCCAAACAAAGGGTCTAACAGAATATGAACATGTTTCTCAATGAATGCCACCAAATCTTTGAACAGAGCTCTGCGTCCAGATGTACCCATTATGTTATGTGCCACTGACCTCCATTGCTCCCTCAACTTGAATGGGAGCTTAGACATGACTGCTCTTACGTTACTCGTCATGTCCAACTCCTGCATATATTGTATGTTCTCCATGACATTACAGCATGAGCGCAAAAAAAGCGAGTAAGCCTGCAGTGTATTGACATCTTCTGCCTTTATAGGCGGCCACGCCAAAACCTTTTCCATATATGCAGAGGCAACTTTATACTCGTTGCCGAAGTGTTGTTCAAGCAGCTGCTTTGCTTTAACGGAGCCTAGATCAGTTGTCATATGCTGGCAGCTTCGTACCAGTTCCCGTGGTTGTACCCTCGTGAATTGTTCCAGATAATATAAACAATCACCTTGACCGACCTTATCCTCCACTGCCTGCTCAAATGCTCGCTTAAATGAAATATATTGAAGAGGATCCCCATCAAATAAGGGAATCTCTCTTGCAGGCAATAACATGAAGCGCTGCTGTTGGACCAGTGCAGTAGTTATTTCGTTTTGCCTTTCCATTATGGAACAGATATTCCCCCATTGCTGTTCCTCTACTGGCTGAGCACTGAACGGGTGGGGTCCCAAAGGTTGTGGTGGTACAATATGGTGATCGTCCATTTGAGAACCAATCCTCTGGCTTAGCCCAGCCTGGCTTTGTTGACAAGCCTGCTGAGTTAGCATAACTGTAGGTTGTGGATTGCCTATTGGCAGTGACCAATCCTGGCTCTGCTGTGCTTTGTGATGGTTTACAGGCCTGTATTCCTTTGCCATAGGATTGAGTTCCTTAACAGTTACCGCTCTTTTGCTTTTACTCATGTAAGAACTCATTCCATTAGATGTAGTGTTAATGTCGGAGGCAGAGGCCAGCACTTCCAACTTAGCATTGGAGGCAGCTAACATAGATTCCAGCTCAAGTTGCTCTCTTCTCCTTTTTAGTTGTTGCTCCTGTTCCTCCAGTGCATGCATTTCCTTTAAAGATGCAGCCCGAGCAAGCAGTGCAGCTCTTTCTGCCTTTTCCCTTATTCTTGCAGAGTTAGTGGATTTTCCACTACGAGAACTCCTCCTGCTTGATTGCTTGCTAGGAACATTTGAGACACTGTCCTCTGGCCGAATATCGTCATTGTCATGCTCCTCCTCTTTACCTTTTTGAGAACCTTTTTCATCACCACATTCATCATCTTTATTACCTTTCATTGATTGAACAGCACATAACCAACGGTTCACCTCAGACATCAATTAATTCATCATTACAAATCATTTTTGCTTTGAACCAAATACCATGTTTTTCCCTTTCACCCTCAGGTAATATGACCAGCAAGGAATCATGAACACATTTTGCATCATCACACAAATCAATAAGAGCACCCATTGTACATTTTACACCTTCATCACTTATTTGCATAAGCTCTTTAATACGTTCTCTTAGCTTAGAAGCCTTATTTAATTTAACCTTCCTATCATTTTGCAGCCTTTCCAACTTTTGTTCAAATCCCTTTGCAGTTAATGTTACAACGCGTTTTACTTTCTGTTTTAACACACCAGAACCATTTGCTTTACTGTTCCATTCCGCTGATTGCACAACCGCCTCATCAGCTGACACGTCTTTTTCAAGTACACTCATGGTGAACTTGAACGTCACAATGCTAATAATCAATAACCAATGTAATTTGTTTTTCAATACAAAGTTCCTTTGTTCAGTTTTTTTTTTTTTCCTCCTTTCACCAATGCATTGGATTTTTACGCCCGGGTAATGCCTAGTATGCACACAACTTATGAATGGCCATTCAAGTACTTTGTAGCGCTACAACATACCTTGCGTGGGACGTCTTGTAGATGAATAAAAACCAGCTCACGATGTCCTCACATTGGTGAATGATGAAAGAAGTTTCTCGTAGTCCTCGAACAGCTGAACGGACCTTAGCTTGTCTGACGTTGTCTCCGGGCCGGCTGAATCAGCACCGCCGCGTCCTCTCACCGATGCTGGGCTAAGCGGGTTGTCCCCACTTACTCCGTTTCAGCCTGTCCTCTCGTCAGGTTCCGGTGTGTAACAAAGCCGGGCAAATACACAATGAACAGCGTTCAGATGTCCGGTTTCCAGCGGCCACTCCGCATGGCTTTAACGGTGAACATCAAACTCCACGCGCAACGATATTCCAGCTTCATAAAGCCTAGTTTTTTGACTTGTGTAACCGCTAAGCCAGCCTAAGCTTAGAACAGCTGAGGGTTACACAGAGGTTTGAAGTAGGCTAGTTGACGCGCTTACCGTGGTCGCTTAGTTCGGTTCAGAAATAATGTTACAGGAGTTCAGGTTCTGATTTCTTCTCTGTAGTGAGAGATATGATTTATTGTAACACAAGGTCTTCATTATCCACAACGAAACAATATTCCATCTTCATCGACACTGTCACAATATCAAACATACAGCCACAGCCTCCTTTGGCGGTCAAAAACTAGTTGGCATTTTCCCTCTGGCAACACCTGTGTCTGATTACACCTATCCTCCTAAGTAGTTGAGCCCCAATAGCTATACCATGAACATGTCACCACCTAATGGCCAAACCTGGACATAAACATTGAAATGGCTCTTACAATGACCGTAAAACATTAACATGCCCACAGCAAGTGATGTTCTTCATAACGTCAATGGAGTGAGTAAGTTATATTGTGGTACTCACGTTGCAGCCGAGTGGACAGACTCACTGAATATTCACTTGACTGTTAGAGGAAATTGAGCACCTTTTTTGTGCTGGTTCCCCCTAGCAGCTGGAGTTTGGTTTGTGAAGTAACTCTCCTTTGGGACAGTTTTTGTGGATGAATCTACACGCTCTTTGTGTTTCATCCACATAATGGCTGCAGTTTGTTTTATAGATTAACTTTTGTTGTGTAATCACAACAAAAAATTTGTATAGAAACACCGGACTTGAGCAATCTGACGGCAAAGTTGTCGTGGAGGCTCTGGTAGGCGTACATGGATTGTTTGAGTTTAGAGGGATGGACGACAGTTGCCGCTGTTGTATGCAGGGTTAATGCTCACGTTTTTCTTTTTTCTGTTTGTTTGGTTCTGGGGAAAGTTCGGGGATTTGATTGTTGCACTAATGTTGGAATGTGGTCTTCATAATTTTGTTTTTGACACACATCTATTTTTCATTGTCAAAATGTCAAATGTAAATATGAGTGGATTGTTTCTCTCCACGTGGAATGTGAATGGGTTGGGGCAGGGAAGGTTATTTCTCTTCTTAAGCTTAAGATATATGATATAGTGTTTCTTCAAGAAACATGTCTTTCCCTGCAGGAAGCTGAACATTTTGGGTGGATATGGGGTGGACATATTTACTTTAGTGCTGGCTCAAGTAAGTGCAGGGGAGTCATTACACTGATAAGTAAACATCTACAATTCAAATGTCTCAAACAGATTAAAGATAAATTAGGAAGAGTCATTATTGTTTTAGGAAGAGTCATTATTGTATTGTTTTGGCTAATATTTACGCACCTAGCATTGATGATCAGGGCTTTTTCATAGATCTTAAGGGGTGTTTCAACCTGCTGGAACCCCTCATGATATAATATTGGGAGGAGACTTTAGTCTTTTGATGGACTCAGTCCTTGATCATAGTGAAGCAAAAGTGTGCAAGTCCCCTAGAGCAACATTGACACTTCACAGGATGTGTAATAATCTTGGTCTAACGGATATTTGGAGACTTTTGAACCAATCTGTTGAGACCAGAGCATGTGAGCGAAGCAGAGCAGTGTGACACTCCACTCAATAACCGCTCCATGCATGTGCCCTCCACTCAACTGATCACGGCCCAAATCAGAGCCATATAGAGAGAGAGTTGCGACAACGGAAGTTCTAAATGCTTGATCGTCACGTGATTCACGTAGACTTCAGATAGTTCCAGGAAGTGCTTTGGCGGGCATTTCAAACTGTTAGAGTAGAGTGACAGAACTACGATTTCTGGTAATTAGTAGTCAATAAATGCATTTATTTTATATATTTATGTAACACACCGACATATGTATGTAGCATGAGTATGTTGTTACAGCGATGTTGTTTTTTTAAAGATCAAATCAGCTAATATTTGAGGATTAGTGTTCGCTTATCGTTATTTGCCTCAACTTATTTCAGGCTAGGGTTTCTGTTGCCTTTTTATGTTACCTCATGTTCATTGTTTACACTAATCTCATGGTAACTAATGTCATATTTATGACTTTTCAGATAGTACAGAGACAGGCTGGTGACAGGTGATTTCCAGCTTGCACCGCACAATGGGTCAATGAACTATTAACTATTAGCAGCAGTTATGTAAATGTAAAATTTAGTGAAATGAAGCTTATTGTTTACAATTCTTACAATTCTATATATAGTAATATAATTATTTATGTATTATAAATATTATATATCTAATGTATAATTCTTACAATACTTATTCATATACACAATATATTCAGCTTTAAAACAACTTAAGCATACTCGTATATAAACTGCCGTTCAAAAGTAATGAGGCTGAAAATTCAGTTTGGCATCACAGGAGTAAATTACATTTTAAAATACAATACTTTATCCAGCTCCAATCCTTGCCTAATCTGTTAGTTATCCAATAACATCCCTTATCTCCTAATTTAATGAGTAATACTCAACTATAAGGTTTTAATTTACAAGTTATTTTTATTTAGATGTACTGATAATATACATAATAAGATAATATTATTCTTTAAACGTCTCACCTTTTAAAAGTGTGTCGCGGCATGTGTTTGCTGCTACTTCCGGGAACTATTGAGAGGCTCCACGAGCCGCCATTTCTGTAAAAAAAACATTCCATTAGAGTCAATGGAGTTGTCGCAACTCTCTCTCTATATGGCTCTGGGTGAAATATAGACTATAGGCCAACATTTATTAAATTATCAAATGATTAGTAATGTACACATCTGAAATTATATGATTGTATTGTTGTGTTTTTGTATATAAAATCTCTCTGTTTTTTTTGGACTGGTTTACAATGGCTGTTAGATAATCAGGTCAACCAGACCTTCATTATCATTTGTAATCAGTCCAATATTTCTCTGTTAGCAAATATGTAATTGAATTTTTTTTTTCAAATAATGCCTTCAGAAAATCAGTTCTATATTATCTTTATTTGCTTTAAACAAGTCATCAAACACACCTCTACAGTACAAGTGATAAATCATTTAGCATTATACCGTAGATTTGATACATTAATAGGTTTCTTATTTAATGCTGTCAGACTTTGGGTCTGTAATTAAAATGAGCAATTTCTCCTAATTTTGTGTTTATTAAGTTATCCAGAAAAGAGCAGTGAATTGTTTTCCCTTTTTCAGAGTTGTTGCTTTATTAATATTCCCTACAATTATATGTAAAAATCATCTGCAATCTAAAGCAGTGTAACACAACCTTTTTTCTGCCACGGCACGACTAAAAAATTCTAGGCTAACCATCATCAATATTTTTTAATTTTCAAGAACTTGTCCATGTTTTCTGGCTTGTTTACTTGTAATGTTTTAAATTTGGCTATGCAAAAAAAAAGACACATAGGTAGGCTACGCTGTGTGAGGTCACAGGTGGCAAGAGCGCTAAGTGGGTAATGAAAAAACAACAAATTTGCTTCTTTTGTAATTAGTAAATTTGTTCTTGCAATGGCACAAGAGGGGTAATTTTATGAGTTTGCCACATAAAAAAGCGGGAAGTGTGCACAATAAACATTGAAAACATGTATTTGGAAGAGAGATCAAATCTTGCAGTTGCTTTGATAGCAGAAAGTAATGAAAGTATATATATATATATATATATATATATATATATATATATATATATATATATATATATATATATATATATATATATATATATATATATATATATATATATATATATATATATATATATTATATATATTGTACTTTTCTGTTTCATGAGTTATAATAAAAGTGTTAATCGGAAAAAAATCTCTTTGCTTTGACATTTTGGGGAATGGAATGTAGATTGATGTGAAAAAAATAATAATTTAAAGCATTTTAACATAAGGCCTGCAACATAAAATGTAAAAAAAAATAAAAAAAATGAAGGGGTCTGAATACTTTCTGAATGCACTGTATATCTTTTTATCTGTCTGTCTATCTAATCTTCAACCTTCCATCCTGTGTCTTAATGACAAACAAACACATATTCTAGACATTAGGCTACAGAAACACTTCCACTGTTTGTTACTCAGGACAAAAAGGAGGAAAAACAGTCCCAGAATTTCTTACATTGGATGGAACAAACTGGGTGGGTCTGGTTGTAAGACCTTTTTTGACAGTCTGAGTCGAGGTCAGACCAAAGAAACAAACAAGAGCAGCGATTATTTTCTCTCTGCTACATGTGTGTTTCCCTTGTCTTTTAGGTCCCTGTCTCATTTTTCAGAAAAGTTATCCTTCTGTCTCATTCACCTACCTCCCCTTTTCTATCTCTTAAAATATTTATTCCCACCCAGCTTCAAGAGATTACGTTCTATTTAAGGCTTTTATTGAAATAGGTTTGTAATGTTTTATATTGTACCTTACATAACTGGTATTGTGGCTAAAGCAGAGAACTGTTTTTTCATAAGGAGAAAAAAAAGGCTTTGTCGGCTGATGCCACTTGCTTTGATATTCTGTTTTTAATGTTTCTAATGCCTAATGGAATGTATTGTTTAGTGAGACTTGTGTTCAAAAAGTGTCCAGATACTTTAGGGGGCCAATCAGGGGTGGATTATGACTAGTGAGGGCCCTTTGGACAATAGTTTTTTAGCATTTGAATTTAACAAAAAGGTTCCTACAGCATCTATGGATGGTTTTGGTAAAACCCATGCAGAGCCCTGCTCCATAAACATAATGTTAACCTAGTAATAGTATTAGTATAAAATAGTAATCATTATTTTCTAATGTTAACCTAGTAACAGTAATTTTATAAAAAATGTATAATTATTTTTTGACTCCCATTGAGGTCAATCATGCAGGTCACAATGGCAGTTTTTTTTTTTTCATAGTATGTGATAAATGTTAGATTTGTAATTCTATTTTAATTTTTAGGTTCTAATCTAGTTGAATATATTTAGTTGAAAATCTGTAGTTGACATAAAAATGTTACACAGCGGCATCATCTTGCTACTGTATGCAGTTTCTGACATCATATTACTAGAATAAAGAATTTTGACATTTTTTAAATGCTAAAATGTGATTAAAATGATCTCCAATCATGTATTTTTAGAGGGTTGCATTGCAGTGACAGTATACAATTTTGATCATAAATGTAACATTGCCAAATAATAAAAAAAATACCTGTCATAACCACTAAAATCTTGATTATACCGCTGTGTGTATCAAAATAAAAAGTTCTTTCAAATATACACACCTCTTTATTGCTTATTTTTAAAGGCTATTTGATGGAAGTGTATATTACTAACTTGCTGCATCCAACACAACTCTGCAAAGAGTTTAGACAGTTCTGGCTTGCACTGATGTATCTGTTCTTACTCCTCTGAATTATGGGGTGAGTTCTATTCAGAAGTGATCATTCCTATATCAAATTCCCTTCAAAGACTTCACCCTCCACTGTGAGAGCCTTGGAGGGCTAAAAGGTGTGGGGCTCAATAATAGTGGTAATTTTATTTGATTGGAAATTCTGTTTGGAACGACACTACAGCTTGTCTACCATTATTATTACTCCCAACCAAGTGCACTGCGAAGGCATAATTTTTGCTTTCAAAGTGGCCACAAATCCCAAAGACTACATTACATTGACAGAATGTTCAAATGAGTTTGTTTTGGAATGCTCATGATTTTTTACTGACCGTTAGACCTGTAAAATGTCTATCTTTAAGCATTTAAAACTATTTTAAACTTTCAGACGAGGTTTTGTCAAACCAAGGTTACAGTTTGCCTCAACAAACTCTACATACTGTATCTAGTTAAATCAGTACATTTCCACACACTTTTGTGTGTAAATAAAATATCAATGTTCTAGATTCCCCAACCACTTAAGCCAACCTATTTGTTTGTAATGCAAATATAGCATGTTTATAACACCCTGGGACTTTCAGTAATACCAAATATTAGTGAACTTGGCCAAGCTAACTTTCTCTCCTTTCTTTATAGAAATGTATGACATTACAATTCAGCACATCAAATACAATATTATAAATTATTATTGTCATGTTTTTATACATCAAAAATGATATTGATGTTTTCTGTCTCGAGAGGTTATAGTAAAATGGCATCATAATAGCTTGTAATATAAAAGCATGTGATTTTTATAATGACGGAGCAAGCTGCAAATGTAAAGTAACTAGCTGTCCACACTTTAAATATATCTTCTAAACCTTTATGTCAGTATTTTCAAAGCTAATTTGTTTTATTATTATTATTATTGCAGTGGGTTATGGTTGTTATGTAATGATGATTGAGATATACCTCCATGCCCTGTTTTATCACATTTTACACACACATTTTCTACACAAATTTTCTATGAAATAATGTACTAAAAGTTCACACATGTTGCTTCAATTCAGTAAATACTCCGTTTAAAATATCAGTAGCAATATAAATGTTATTGTTACTTTTACTCTTATCAAAATCAGAAAATGTTTCCCATCAAAAACATAAGTGCCTCACAGGCAGCCATTTTGGAAAATAAATTACAAGCTCTTCTACTTCCAGAAGAGCACGGAAACATTCCCCAGGAGGCAGTAGACATCTAGTACATTGCAAACAAAATGTTTTTCAGCAAAGCCATGTTGATGATGTAGAGGCTTTATAATTCATGTATCAAATATGATACGAGCACTGTTAAAGAGTGTCTCAAAAAATATTAATTAGAACCTGATGGCTGGGGGCCCTCACACTCACATGTCCTTATTGAAGGGGCCTTTTCTAGGCTTTGGGGCCCACGTATTTAAGCATATCTAAACATATATATTTTTTTTTTTAAGTTGCACCTTTAACCTTGCAGCCCTGGGCCCCTGGTAGTCAAGGG
The DNA here is from genome assembly GCF_025860055.1 of Xyrauchen texanus. Taxonomy (NCBI): domain Eukaryota; kingdom Metazoa; phylum Chordata; class Actinopteri; order Cypriniformes; family Catostomidae; genus Xyrauchen; species Xyrauchen texanus. The sequence goes on along the minus strand of NC_068289.1, from coordinate 32,627,499 downwards.
CCCCTGGTCATGTAATATACACTCACTGAGCATGGAAAAACGTAGCCTGATCTGATGAATCTCGTTTTCTAAGCACATAACTGGTAATCTGGTAATCAGAAGGATGCTGGTTCAAGCCCCACAGCCACCACCATTGTGTCCACTTAACTCCAGGTTGCTCCGGGGGGATTGTCCCTGTAATAAGTGCACTGTAAGTCGCTTTGGATAAAAGTGTCTGCCAAATGCATAAATGTAAATGTGTAAATGTAAACTATAACATTTTGTCAAAATATAACAGTTACTTTTACTCATGAAAACTTGTGTAACAATTTTGTAAAGGTGATGTATAATGACATTTTTTTAGCGCATAGCACAGTGCTGCTCTTTTCCTCAGTGCTGTTTGGCATGTCAGGGCTGCTACTGTTTGAGAGGTTTCATAACACTTTAAACTAGAAAATTCTCACTAGAATTTAAATGGGTCACATCAGTTTTGAGGTCTGTGCATATCATGGGAAGCCCGGTTGCTCGTGCAAGCCAGAGAGAAAAGTATATCATAATCGCGAACTGGTTCTGTTACACTTTTGCGAAAGTGCAGATGAGAAGCCTTTAGTTGATGGCGAGATTATCGTTAAATCTGCCTTTGCAGTCCTAAATAGGGTGTCACTTAGACGGCTGCCAAAATATCTTCAATGGGAGAACCATGGCATTGTTCTTTCCCTGCTGTCTGCGACCCAGTCAGAATAGACCTGCGTCCCACCAGTTGAGAAACACTGCTTTAACTCACACACACACACACACTTATGTCAGACCCCCTCGCCTCGCTTCTCTCTGACATTTTCTCCACTGTACGTGTGTGTGGGGCAAGTTGACGAGTCTGACAGACAGTCGAGGAAGAAAGGAGATGCGCACGTGCAGGTGAGATTCTTCATCTGGTTGCATTTTTTTCTCAATACCGTAGATAAGCAAATGTACAAGGTATGATAACCGTCGACTGCAACCCTAGTCAGAATTTTGGCGGCAACAGTATGAATCCATGGACCCAACCTGCCTTGTGTCAACACTCCAGGCTGGTGGTGGTGTAATGGCATGGGCAATGTTTTCTTGGCATATTCTGGGCCTGTTAATACCAATCAATTATCGCTTGAATGTCATAGACTATTTGAGTATTGTTGCTGACCATGTGAATTCCTTCATGGCTACAATTTACCTATCTTCTAATGACTACTTCCTGCATGAAAATGCACCATGTCACAAAGAAAAAGTTATCTCAAACATGTTTCATGAACATGACAATGAGTTCACTGTTCTTCAGTGGCCTTGCCAGTCACCAGATCTATTAATTTGAGTATCTAATCAGCCAATTGTGCGGCAGCAGTGGAATGCATAATATCATGCAGATATGGTTCAGGAGCTTCAGTTAATGATCACATCAGCCATCAGAATGGGGAAAAATCTCCATGAGTTTGACCATGGAATGATTGTTGGTGCCAGACATGCTGGTTTGAGTATATATGTAACTGCTGATCTCCTGGGATTTTCACGCAAAACAGTCTCTAGAGTTTACTCAGAATGGTGCCAAAAACAAAAAACATCTAGTGAGCGGCAGTTCAGTGGATGGAAATGCCTTTTGATGAGAGAGGTCAAAGGAAAAACCCAGACTGGTTCGAACTGACAGAAAGGCCACAGTAAATCAGATAACCACTCTGTACAATTGTGGTGAGCAGAATGGCATCTCAGAATGCACAACATGTCGGCGGATGGGCTACAACAGCAGAAGACCACGTCGTGTTCCACTTCTGTTAGCCAAGAATTGACAGCTGAGGCTGCAGCGGGCACAGGCTTAGCAAAACTGGACAAACATAGCCTGGTCTGATGAATCTCAATTTCCGCTGAGGCAATCAGATGGTAGGGTATGAATCCATGGACCCAACCTGCCTTGTGTCAACAGTCCAGGCTGGTGGTGGTGGTGGTGTAATGGTGTGTGCAATGTTTTCTTTGGGCCTGTTAATACCAATCAATCATCGCTTGAATGCCACAGCCTATTTGAATATTGTTGCTGACCATGTGCATTCCTTCATGGCCACAATTTACCTATCTTCTAATGGCTACTTACAGCATGATAACATAACATATTTGGGATGTGGTAGAATGGGAGATTTGCTGCATGAATGTGCAGCTTAAAAATCTGCAAAAATTGCATAATGCAATCATGTCAACAAGGACCTGGATCAGTAATTTTTCCAACATCTTATGGAATCCATGTCACAAAGAATTTAGGCTGTTTTGTGACATTACTATAGTGTTTCTAATAAAGTGCTCTCTGTGAGTGTACTTAAATTGAAGTCTTTATTGGATAAAATTGTCTTTTTAATGTTAACTGATACTTAAAAGCCTCCCTGAGCTTGCCCATTTAGTAATTCCCTCCTTATATTGTTATCCTATCTCTGTCTGTGAGCCATATTGCAATATTTTCATTGTATGTTGCTGAATCTTGTATTTTGAAGCATGTGTAATTTATGATGTCTGACGTGAAGATATATGAACATCTTAGGCTTGCATGAAATTGGTTCCTCATGTTGCTCGCTGATTGTGCTGTTGACAGGTGCCATCGGATGACTCGGTGGGCTTGTTGGCGGAGCCCCAGGTGGCCATGTTCTGTGGGAAGCTCAACATGCATATAAACGTCCAGAGCGGCAAGTGGGAGCCAGATCCAACTGGCACCAAGACCTGCATCGGCACCAAAGAGGGCATCCTTCAGTATTGCCAAGAGGTAATGATAGAGAAGAGAGTTATAAAAGAAGAAGGACAAAAGAATAGAATCGGTTCTACAGAAGTGTCTGTGTTAGTTGTCAATAGCTTATATAGATTGCAAAACATTATTATATTGTGATTACTTTAGCAATTATAAGTCAATTGCATAATGACAAGGAATATAATTAAAAACTGAGGTGCTTCTGCGTAATACATAAACATTACTAATATGATATGAGTTTTTTAATGGACGAGGTTCATGGTGTTATTATAATGTTTGCAAATGAGATGTACACAAAATATCTTAAATGAATGTTACTGACAAAATATTTACCCAAATGCACTCAGAAATATAAAACAAAATGCACATTACCCATTGGTAGAGTTGCTGGTAGGGTTTTTTTTTTCTGCTTTAAGGTAGAGTGAACACCAATCGGCTAGGAGTGCACAGTTATTGGCCAATGGTGAATAAATCTGCTCAATTTTGGCCTATTAATCAGCCTGGTCAAATTATAACTAACTCCTTTTTACACACACAAACTTTTCAGATTATGGATTGTAGAATGTGTTGTGAATGACTGGTTACTTGACTTGATCTGTCTTGAATCCTATAGGTCTACCCAGACCTGCAGATTACTAATGTAGTGGAGGCCAACCAGCCTGTCAGCATCCAGAACTGGTGCAAAATGGGTCGCCCCCAATGCCGCAGTCACACACACATTGTGGTCCCCTACCGCTGCCTAGGTATGTATGTATGTGTATATGCAAGTATACATAGAGACTATCCTTCAGCATGACTCTTACATCAGAACACTGTGCCACTCATCGGGTATTAACCTGGATTTCTAGGACATTAAACTAATGCTTCTAGTGTGGTTGTTGTGTGATTTTGTGTCATCCTTCTCCATCAGACAAGCGGAGATTCATAAAAAAAAATACAACCAAAACTACTTGATTGCAACAATAATTTAAAATTTAGTCGCCATTGGAGACAGTCTGGTTGTGTGCGTTCATATGAGGTTTCTTCAGATATCATCTTGTGAATTATTGAATACATCTTTAGAGCATGCACCAGTGTGTCTCGCGCCGCTTCTGTTCTGTTGTGATGAGCTCGCTGGTCAGCACGCAACAACAAACCCAATGCGAGAGAGTCATGAATCAGGCCTTTTCATGAATCACCCAAAAAGAACTGAGGGTTTGAACTCAGGAGCTCAGGTTATCAGATTAACTTTCTCAGCAAATCAGACATGAGCTCACAACTGGGAGTGCAGACATTTCAAAATAAGAGTCCAATATGTATTTCAGGCTTCTTTAAAATTAAAAGTCCCGTATTGTGTACCACTTTTTTTTTCTTCTGGTAATTATTGATTGGGATTCGAGTAACACAATAAACGGCATTTGGGATTTAATTAAATTTAAAAATGTCTGAGCTATCCATTAACACTAAAGAAAGACTAAGTCTATATTTAAAACAATTTATATATATATATATATATATATATATATATATATATATATATAAAATCAAGCTTTTGACACTTAGGACAATAGACCTTTTTCACAGACTGTGATGATGCATTTCCACCATATTTAGCAGCGTAAATATAGCATTTTTTTATGATAATTTTCAAGTTTATAACATTATGCTTTGTGTTATATTACCCTGGAAATAGTTTTAAAAAATGAATTACCACAGCTGTGAGGGGGATTCGATTACAGCTGCTGAGACAGTAAATTTGGCATTATCTCCCATCTGGCTCCTTAATGTTTCTGTTTAGTAACATTCAATTTAGTAAGTAATTTTTTTCGTCTGGAGCCCTGCATGAGCAAATGTTGCATATGTTTGTGTGTTTGTGTTAGTTGGGGAGTTTGTGAGCGATGCCCTGCTCGTCCCAGATAAGTGTAAATTCCTGCACCAGGAGCGAATGGACATGTGTGAGAGTCATTTGCATTGGCACACAGTGGCCAAAGAGGTCAGAGGTCACAGCACATTTACACTCTAAGAAACTTGTATGCCTATACACTTATATATAATATGTCACTCACCGCATCTCTCTGTAAATTTTCCACTAAGGGAAAAGTTGTTTGAAGATTCTGTTTGATTTTGGTGGGAAAAAAATTAAAGATTGAAATATTGGATTAGATCGGAATACAGCAAAGCAGCACACACTAATACAATGCATACAAAACCCCAATACATACAAACCCCATCATTAATAGAATGTATAAATTATCTCCACATAGCCCATGAGAGAGTTCCACTTATAGCTCTATGATGAGTCAGCAACTTTAACATCTCTCTCACTTTCTCACAGTCCTGCAGCGATCGCTCCATGAATCTCCACAACTATGGCATGCTTCTGCCGTGTGGCATTGACCGTTTTCGTGGTGTAGAGTTTGTCTGCTGCCCTGTGGAGGAGCAGAAAGAGTTGGACAGCGAGGAGCAGGAGGAGGCCAACTCAGATGTTTGGTGGGGTGGTGCAGAGTCTGAGTATACAGACAGCAGGTAAATAAACATGTACAACAGAGAGCAACAATGATGGCCCACTTTTTCAGCAGCCATGATTCTGGAAGTATTTTTCACTTTAATTTTCTCCATTATCAGTATATAGTTCTTCAGAGTTCTAAGCCGTAAACCAAACAAAGCAGCTCTGAGGTGATTCACAACATAAATTTGGCTTTAAAGTAAAAAGTATATAAAAATGAAAAAAGAAGTTGAGAATTCCATTTCCATGGTAACAGCGACTTCTCTGATTGGTATCTCTATTTAGAATTATAGGGTAGAGTAGTTCTTCACTGGGAATATGTTTTATTTTTTTTTTAAATGTAGTTGAAATCTTACTTGTGGCCTCTTTCTCTCTATGGAGAAAATGGATGGGATTTTGGAAATTTCTTGCAGAGCTTTGTATCTGTACATGTATGCCATAATATCTTCATAAATTCTTGGATCACAGCGTGTTAAGAGAACAGGTGACAAACAAACCAGAGCCTGCCACGACCGAGGATGATGAGGAAAATAATAATAATGAAGAAGAGGAGGTCTGGGACAAAGATGAGGATGGTGACGGCGAAGATGATGAAGACGACGAGGAGGATGATGACGATGAAGACACTACAGAAGAACAGGACACCAGTGAGCAGACCTCCAACATAGCCATGACAACCACCACCACTACCACCACAGAGTCTATAGAGGAGGTTGTGCGAGGTGAGATTTCCGAGAACATATTTGCATACAAATTGGATACACCCATGGGTAGCATCATTTGTATTCATTGGTATTTGTACGTAAAGTGTACACATACATTTTTGTACGATTGGAAAAACACTCCAAAGTACAATATCTTAAATGTGTGATAACAACTTTAGAGACATTATCTTTACAAATCCTCTGAAGAATCTGTCAATGAAGAGAAAAGACAATTGTAATGACAAATTTATCAATGAAAATGTATCATCTTACCTCTGTATACAGCCTACTCCGGAGGCTGTATACAGAGGTATGATGAAAATAAGGTGCTTTTCAAACTGTTCGGAGACCAGCTTCATTATGAGTTCCATTCATTTAAAACAGATGTCAGTTAAGCCATTAACTGATTAGGCAGCAAGGTAGCAAGTCAATTGGTTTGATTCAATATATTTTGGAGTAAAAACAATTGCTAACATGGACATGCCATCCATGGTAGCTGGACTACTGTGTGTACTGTTATTTCCTTCTTCCTAATATATTAACAATTTCTTCATGTGAAAATAAATTACTAAAATGTAATGACTAAGGGGGGGCCTGGGTAGCTCAGCGAGGCCTGGGTAGCTCCTGAGTCGCAAGTATGAATCCAGGGTGTACTGAGTGACTCCTAAGCAAACAAATTGGCCCAGTTGCTAGGGAGGGTAGCGTCTCATGGGGTAGGAGTCTCAAACTCCTCTTGGAACCTCGCAATTAGTGGTTCTCGCTCTCAATGGGGCAAGTGGTAAATTGCGCATTGATCGCAGAGAATAGCATGAGCCTCCACATGCTGGGAGTCTCTGCGGTGTAATGCACAACAAGCAACGTGAGAAGCGGAGGCAACTGAGACTTGTCCTCTGCCACCCAGATTGAGATGAGTAAACGTGCCACTATGAGGACCTAGTAGTGTGTTCCAATCTGGGAGAAAAGTGGATAAAAAACTAAAAAGATTTGATGACTTAACAGAAATATGAAGAAACTGCTATCTACCATTTAAAATACAATATAATTTTTTAGTTATGTGTGAAATTGAGTTAGTAGAGTGCTAAATAAGAGTATATTATTATTTTATTAGTAATTTTATGTTTGTTATTTAATGTAATAAATTGTGTGATATATCGGCATTGTATTTACTGTCAGACATCCTGCTGTCTGGATATCAGCATCGGCCATTAGAAAATCCATATCGGTCAACCACTAATTCTATGAGCCTCATAGGATTTGTAAACATTTGTTGTCTCAAGTTGTATGTGCATAAAACAGTTTACATTTTAGAAGTTGTTCAAATTTTCTGGTATTGTACATTTCCGTGTGTATCCAAATGTAAACAGTTGTCCGTGTACAAGACCATATTTTACATATGAATACATCCAAATACTAATGAGATCACGTTGCATTTCAAGATGTGTTTGAATGGTTTGTCAATCCTAAAAATGTAATATTTGCTTGCGTGACTACACTGAGTTTGCTTAAATTAGACCAATAACATGTTTTATTTGACAATGTTAACAAATCCAATGAGTGTCTATCCCTCGTCAGCGGTGTGCTGGGCCCCTGCCCGAACAGGTCCTTGCCATGCCAAGCTGCCTCGCTGGTATTTTGTTGCGGAGACAGGCCGATGCACCCCCTTCATCTTTGGGGGTTGCGGGGGCAACCGCAATAACTTTGAATCAGAGGAGTACTGCATGGCTGTCTGCAGCAGCAGTGTGTGTAAGTCCAGGCATCTCCCAAGAAGACGTTAAGCTCTCCACTTTGCAGCACATTCTCTCTTTCTTGCTGTCTTTGCTTCATTTGTGCTAGACTCACAAGCTTGCCTCAGCAGATGGCTGGATGCTTTAGCTCGCATGGATTACAGGTCCCTGTGTGGTGACTGCATAGACAGAGATCAAGTTTATCTTGTGGAACGTTTTCTGAAAACTTTGAAGCCTTTCCTTACCTCAATACTATACATTTGATTCTGTGGTTTTAGACTGTCAATGGAACTTCCCTAAGAAACGCTTGCTGATAGTGTCATTTATTTTCACACACTGTCTGCAGTCAGTATATGTCTACCTGTGGCGTTATAATCAAGCTACAGTGGGTTTTTGCGTAGTCGAGCTACTGTCTTCATCTGTAATCTTAAGGATTTAAGGAAGCATTATGCTGAGGAAGTGTTAAATACACATTGCATGTCACCTCTGTCTTTCGTAGCATGCACAAAATGCAGAGGTCCAATTATTGTGTATAAATTCTGGGCAAAGTCATGCTAAAATCGCATTAGATAGGTTTGTTAGTCCAATTTCTCAAAAGTGTGTACAATTTAAGTCGAACATTTTGAAATTTTATTAAAATCGAACTTTTAAAGTGCACGTAAATGTAATTATATTCTAACACCCGATTCGCTAAAGCAGTGGATCCCAACCCTGTTCCTAGAGCCGCCCCAACACCACATTTTGTATATCTCCCTTTTCTGAAACACCCAATTCAGGTCTTAGACTCTAAGACTTCACTAGTCTCCACTATTGAGCTGATGAGTTGAATCAGGTGTGTTTGATTAGGGAGATATCCAAAATGTGTAGTGTTGGGGAGCCTCCAGGAATAGGGTTGGGAACCACGGTGCTAAAGGAATTATGAAAACCAGGTAATAGCGCAAACATGCACAAAGTTGTGATCACATTTGCGTAGGGCAATTGCCGATCTTGGGGGTTGGTTCTTCTTGTTTGTGGAGGATGGAGTAGACTTCCATGATCTTGCATACTTGACTGAGATTGTACAGCATCACTCCACCACTGTGATATAAGTACCGAAATAGGCTCTTTAAATGGCAAAAGTACACTGGACTACGCCTTGTATATAACATTTTGGAATCAATTCCGATTCCTAATTTTGAGTTTGATAGAGTTGATTCCAGACTAATTAAATTTTTTTGATTCCCCCCAAAATTTGCTCGTCAGTGTTTGTTTGTGTGTATTTGTCTGTTTTGACCTTCGTGAGAGCACCTGCACGTGCTGGAGTGCTATTCTTCACCTGCTGAACACTGCAGTATTGTATGTTCCTCCCCCACTCACTCACTCTCTCTCTCTCTCTCTCTCTCTCTCTCTCTCTCTCTCTCTCGCTCTGTTTCTCTTTATTTCTGTGTGGGTTAATGACCCGAGCTGTAGTCGGTATCTGGTCAGACTGGTCTGTGGCAGTCGTTAAGTTGGCAGTTTCTGCTCTGTTAAGCACAATGCTGGCTCTGTAGGAAAGTGACAGCAGAGCAGCCCTCATCCTGACAGGGCATATTTCTCGCAGCCTGGCTGGCTGTTCCCGCATGCTTGCTGTCAGAAACTGTCACACCAGCCTTACAGGAGTTACACAGCAATACACACTTAGAAATGCAGCTTTCACAGCCCCAAAAAATATTTGGACACTTTAGAATGCTTGAATGTCATCGCATTAGAACACAAAATGTCAAACCAAGTGGCATTTTTAGAAAGAAAAATAGCATAAGCACACTTTTCAAGCAAGATAGTGTTTGATAGGTTTAAAATTTAATGATACAAAAATAGATATACTTTTGGGTTTCTGACTTTGTGAATCATGTCTATTGTTAAAGTCACTGTGAAAAATGTGAAAAAAAAAAAAAAACTGAAACTAAGTGCCTTAAAGGGATAGTTCACCCAAAAGTTACATTTCTCTCATCATTTACTCTCACTCATGCCATCCCAGATATGTATGACTTTCTTTCTTCTGCTGAACACAAACAAGATTTTTAGAAGAATATCTCAGCTCTGTAGTGTGTTTACTGGTCAGATCTTTGAAGGTCAAATAAGCACATAAAGGCAGCCTGAAAGTAATCCATATGACTCCAGTGGTTAAATCCATATTTTCAGAATTTAAATGATAAGTGTGGGTGAGAAATAGATAAACTTTAAATTCTCATCCCTGCGCAGTAGGTGGCAATATGCTCAAAGAACAAAAGAAGACAAAAGAATGTGTAAGTGAAAGTAGAATTTCTAGTAAAAAAGGAATTAAATATTGATATGTTTCTCACATACTTATCATATTGCTTCTGAAGACATGGACTAAACCACTGGATTCGTATGGATTATTTATGCTGCCTTTATGAGCTTTTTTTTAGCTTCAAATTTCTGGTAACCATTCCCTTGCACATTATGGAACTACAGTGCTGAGATATTCTTCTAAATATATTTGTTTGTGTTTTGCAGAAGAAAGAAAGTCATACACATATCTGGGATGCCATGTGGGTGAGTAAATGATGCGTGAAGATTAAAATTTTTCTGTGAACTATTCCTATAAGTGTCCAAATACTTTTTGGGGCCATTATAATACACATTAGGACCAGACTACCAATGTTCCTAGGCTGTTTCTAGGCATGACGATTCTTTAGACTCTCTTTATGCATCTAAAACACTTTGACAAAAGCAATCTCACACAAATATTTCTGTGTGTGCTAACCAAGTTTAACCTGCACCTGAACTAACTTTTCTTTTCTAGTAGGAGCCTTCTCTGTCTTTACCACAAGGAAGATTGTCTAGCACACATTCATCTGTTTTTGACTATCAATTACTAAGACTCCTCACTCCTCCTAGTGCCCACCATGGCCCCGAGCCCCGCTGATGCTGTGGATGGATACTTGGAAGCTCCAGGAGATATGAATGAGCACACCCGCTTCCAGAAGGCCAAGGAGAGCCTGGAGGCCAAACACAGAGAGAAAATGTCAGAGGTGAGAACCTGAGTGGATTGGTACAGTACAGTTATATTAAAGTTACAGAAACAACAAAGACATGCCTCAGAAAAACTAACTGAGGTTGTACTCAGTTACACATTTACACAATGCACATTTTCTATGAATGGCTTAAAATAAAAATAAAAATAATTAATATTATAAGAGGATCTGTCATTTTGGCCAAACAGCCATTGTAGGCAATTAGATTCGAAATGTTTAATGCAAGTAAAAAACTGTAAAAATCTAGTTAGAAATAATTTAGGCATGTTTTTCCATGCTGTTTTTTAAAAGCGGAACGAGATGTTGCGCTGCTAAGCGCTACGGGGAACAGCTTTTGCTGTGAGCCGAGCTGAATAATGTGTGGAACACGTCAGTGAACATTGACCGGAATTTATAGCCTCGGCTGATGTAATCATTAGATGCACCTGAGGCCAGGCTATAAATGGACACGTCACCAGGTGTCATCAGATACTTCTTTTTGAAGAGCAGTCCTGGGACGTCCCAGTGCGGCAAAGCAGCGAAACATCTCGTTCCGCTTTTTTCAGGGAACAAGGGTTACACATGTAACCCGAGACGTTCCCTTTACAAAAAGCTTCACTACGATGTTGCGCTGCTAAGCTCTACGGGAATGCAATACCCACGCCGCCAGACTTGGGGCTGTCCGGACCCCTACGGTTGTGCAGTGTACTCACAAAAACGCGAGAGGTCTCAGACATGAGCTTCAGATGTTGACTCAAGGGCATAAGAGCCCGGAGTAGCAAAGCATCTAACCCATAAAGTTCGATGAATGTGTGCGAAGAGAACCCTATCGCAACACAAACTTGTCATAAAAACTGATGAATGTGAGTGGAGAGGACCAGCCTGCCGCATCACAAACTTGTTCAGGCATGAGCTGAGATGCCGACTCAAGGGCATAAGAGCCCAGAGTAGCAAAGCATCTAACCCATAAAGTTCGATGAATGTGTGCGAAGAGAACCCTATCGCAACACAAACTTGTCATAAAAACTGATGAATGTGAGCGGAGAGGACCAACCTGCCGCACCACAAACTTGCTGCAGAGGGGGACCTCTAGCAAAGGCTTTAGAGGAGGAGAGCCCTCTGGTAGAGTGCGCCCTAAAACCTACTGGTGAAGCTTGATCGCACACCTCGTAGGCCCGGGCAGTAATGTCCCTCACCCAAAGTGACATAGTCTGTCAGGATGTGACCGCCACCCAGTCACGGCTTCCAAATGAAGAATTGCTGCCCTGATTTTACGCCACTAGCAAATGCGGTGGACATAAGTCTGACGGGTACAGACTGGACAAAGTCTGAGAAGTCTTAGCTGCTCCGGCATTACAAACAGCAGGGAGCAGAAGGCTTAGAGAATAACCGGCCAAGGGTCGCGAAAGGCACCTTGGGCAGGTAGTCAGGGTGAGGGTGCAAAGAATGCTTTTGGTCCTACCCGGGGCAACTCAAAACAGGCCGGCAAGAGAGACAGAGCCTGTAGCTACCCAAGTCTCCTCAGAGACGTAATTGCCATAAGAAAAACCATCTTGAGAGTCAGAAGTCTACCAAACGCTGACTCTAGAGGTTTTAAAAAGGGGGGTCTTACCCTATGAAGAGGTCCTAGCAAGGATGCCTCTTAGGGGCACCCGCCCACCAAGGCGTGGCAAACCGAAGTGGAAGCCACATAGAACCTGGCAGTGGCGAGGCAAGTGCCCGCTGACAGTTCTTTCCACCGAAAATCCAGAACTGAAGCAAACTGGCAGTTAGCTGGTTCTGTAATTTAACTTATTAGAAGGAAACGCATGCAGGCGCATTTGTGCCATGTATGCGCCACCACGATCAGCACCCCCGAGGGGGGGGACTGGGTGACTCAGGGAGAAGTAGAGGAGACATTGCGCTATCAACAGAGGCGAAGAGGTCCTCTTCTGCCCTGTAAAATCTACACAGATCAGTTCCAAGGGAGGGAGCCCTAGCACTTGCAATGGTCTCGATAACTTCACAGAGAAAGCCCTGTGAACCTCAGTTGGTACCCTACAGGGGCCAAGCATGAAAGGTTTCACAATTCGGGCCGGGGATGAATATGTCCCCCGAGCCTGAGAAAGAAGGTCCTACCTGTTCGGAATCGCCCAAGGCGAGCCGTCGAGGAGAGATATTAACTCCGAGAACCATAACCTGTTCAGCCAGCGCAGCGCCATTAATAGGAGGCAAGACCCTTGCTGGTGAACATTGCCAAGACTCCGGGAGCAGAGAAACCGGGAAAGAAACGCATACAGATGCATTCTGGGTCATGTATGTGTCTTAACGTCCAGACCCAAGGGGGCTGGGTGATTTCAGGGAGAAGTAGAGGAGACATTGCGCTATTCATAGAGGCTAAGAGGTCCTCTTCTGCCCTAAGATCTCACCCAAACTTGTTCCAAGTGGAAAAAGCCCGGCATTTAAAAAGGTCTCGATAACCTCAGGAGAGAGCCCTGTGTTCCTCAGTTGGTACCCTTAGGGGCCAAACATGAAAGATTCCACAATTTGGGGCAGGGATGAAATATTGCCCTGTGCCTGAGACAGAAGATCCTTCCTGTTCGGCATCGCCAAAGGCGAGCCGTCGAGGGAAGAGATTAGCTCCGAGAACCAAGCCCTGTTCGGCCAGCTGGTGCTATCAGTAAGAGGCAAAAACCCTTGCTGGCTGAACTCTGGGCAACTACTACCTTAGGGTGGAGTTCTTAACTCCCCCGTTGGTATTTTCTGTCTGGACCGTAAATCTACTCCCATATACGGGCATCCAGGGATATAACTGACCTGAGTGACAGGAGCTTGCCCTGGGCCCTAAGGAGAACCCAACGTGTCAGAAATACAGCTGACAAGAACGTGGGTCTCCTTGATGATTTATGTAAGAGGCTACCGCTGCATTGTCCACCCGCACCAAGACATGGCAGCCTCAGGAGGAGGTATTTCAGGGCCAGAAATACAGCCATCAACCCGAGACAGTGACCATGACAACCGAGCTGACGACCCTCCTATCCCCTTAAGCTGGACGACCATCAGGGAGGCGTCTGTCGTTAGCAGCCTGCGACAACAAGACGCACCTAGAGTGGGACCCAAGGCAGAAAACCGGGGTCTGAACCACATAGAAAGGGAACGAAGCCTGAGGCGCGTAACCCTATTTAGCCTAGGGGTTTTGGCCCTTGGAAGAATCCCCTGGCTTTTGGCCACAACAAAAATGGTCTCATGAGCAGAAGGTCCAGATGGATCACTGTGGACGCATTCGCCCTGAGACCAGGAAATCATTGATACTGATAACAGTGCAACCTTGACCTAGCCTGACTTTGCTCAGGGTGATCTAAATGGACTCAATCCTAGCGGGAGACAGTTGTGCCCGCATTGAGATTGAACTCCATACGATGCCCCGATAGACAGTGTTCTGAGTGGGAGAGAGGACGCTATTCTTGGCGTTGAGCCTCAACCCCAGAGAAACAGATGAGCTAAGACGATGTCCCTGTGCTGAACTGCCAGTTCCTGGAACTGCGCTAGGATCAGCCAGTCGTCTACATAATTCAGAATGCAGATGCCCCGAGTCGCAAGGAGCCAGCTATATCATGCATTGTGAATGTGCGGGTAAAAAGGGCTAGGTTGAGTGAAAGAACCTGACCCTGGAAGACTTCGCCCCCGGAAGTGAACCTCAGGAACTTTCCATGTTGTGGCAGAACTTCTAAATGAAGTATAGAAGTGCGTCATAAGATTGATGGTGACCAGCCAAACGAGTTGTAGGGCTTGAGACACGACCGTCTTGACAGGCATCATCTTGGACTTGAACACCCACGGGTAGTTCAAGCTTTAAGCTCTAAGCCAGACGCCACCCCTCACCCTCCATGGGTAACGGGAAGTATTTAGTGTAATAACTCTCTCTCTGGAAGGGGAACACATACCATGGCCCCTTTAACCAGGAGAATGAGTTTTTGTTTTTACAAAAAAAGAAATCCGGTTTACGGTAGTGAGAACACGCCGTTGAAACACAGAAAAGCGGCGAGTGAATTAAATCCTGACGCCCTTATAAGACCCACAGAAAAGAATATATCCGGCAGGAGTTTCCACGCTGCCAGGATCTCTGAGATGGGTATTATATTTTAACACTTCCTGTTGAGGGGTTGTCGGGTGTTTCGCGTCCTGAATAAGATGCAGGAACATTTAAAACACCCAATTTTGATGGAAGCCTCTGCAACCCGATACACCAAGAGGTGGCGGGAATGGGGGGCTTCGAGGGGGTACCAGGAGGGGTGAACTGAAACACGCGCCCCATCCCGAGGGGAGCTACCCCCTAATCTAGGTGCAAGACCGTCAGTGGGTCTTGCTTCGGGGCTGGCGAGGGCGGCGAGACTGTCCCCAATCCCTGGGAGGAGGAGCACGACTCGCCACGCTTTGTTTTTGAGCCTCCCTTCAGTCAGGACCGAGGCGGGTCTGCGGCTTGCTCGTCAAGCACAGAACCCACACTCAGGTCGTCCAGGGGGTCAGCCTGGTACGCCTGTAAAACAGCATAGTGTGCAGAGCAGCACCAGCCTGACCTGCTGCTTGATAAGCCCTTCCCACTAAAGTGGGGGTTGTCCTACAAGGCTTTGAGGGGAGAGAGGGCTTCTTAAGTGAAGATGCCGAGCCCGGCGAGAGATATACCGCCGTGCCTCAGCACCCACGATAGTCGAATATAATGACGTCGAGGGTATGCGAACACGGGAAGGAAATATATATATATAATATTTTTTTTGGGGGGGGGGGTTCTCCATGAGCGAAAAAGCTCTTCATGGAGGTTATCAAAGAAGGGAAGGGACCCATGAGGCGTTCCCTTTCTTAGACTGGAAGATAAAATATATCCCCTAATTTAGAGCGTTTGGAGGTCTCTTTTCGCGTGGCCAGTCCAATCTGGCAACCGCACGAGTAACAACATCGAGCAATTTCCTCCGTAGATTTTTTTATCGCGGAAGCGTCGAGATCATGTGTGAAGGACCAGCTGGTTTTGGGGAGAGAGTGAGAGAAAGGGATCAACCCGTCTCTTGCTCCTCAGCCACATCCATGCAAGAGCCCCACGAACTATTTATTTATTTATTTTTTCATGAGTGCTGACTCCCGGAAGCAAGCGAGGCGAGCACAACGCACTCTGCCTGTTAAAGCAAATCGCAGTGCTCGCACCCGCCCTGCTGCAACGCGAGAGCAGCGTGCTCTTACCCCCAAACAAACAGAGCAAAAACTGATGTGTGTCGTCTTCAGCTATAGAGCGGAAGAGGGAACATGCACCGCTTATGGCTTTCAGTCATTCTCTCTTTTCTAAACAGAAGAGAACAACGTTCACTGCACACTGCCTAACTGATTCTAACTTCTAACAGAGGAAAGAAAGTTTTGACAGGGTTTGTGAAACACACAGAAACAGAATCGCTCTGAAAAAAGAGTTTCTGATGACACCTGGTGACGTATCCATTTATAGCCTGGCCTCAGGTGCATCTAATGATTACATCAGCCGAGACTATAAATTCCGGTCAATGTTCATTGACGTGTTCCACACATTATTCAGCTTGGCTCACAGCAAAAGCTGTTCCCCGTAGCGCTTAGCAGCGCAACATCGTAGTGAAGCTTTTTGTAAAGGGAACATAAAATGTACCTACATACACTCACCTAAAGGATTATTAGGAACACCATACTAATACTCTTTCGCCTTCAGAACTGCCTTAATTCTATGTGGCATTGATTCAACAAGGTGCTGAAAGCATTCTTTAGAAATGTTGGCCCATATTGATAGGATAGCATCTTGCAGTTGATGGAGATTTGTGGGATGCATATCCAGGGCACGAAGCTCCCGTTCCACCACATCCCAAAGATGCTCTATTGGGTTGAGATCTGGTGACTGTGGGGGCCATTTTAGTACAGTGAACTCATTGTCATGTTCAAGAAACTAATTTGAAATGATTCAAGCTTTGTGACATGGTGCATTATCCTGCTGGAAGTAGCCATCAGAGGATGGGTACATGGTGGCCATAAAGGGATGGACATGGTCAAAAAAAATGCTCAGGTAGGCCGTGGCATTTAAACGATGCCCAATTGGCACTAAGGGGCCTAAAGTGTGCCAAGAAAACATCCCCCACACCATTACACCACCACCACCAGCCTGCACAGTGGTAACAAGGCATGATGGATCCATGTTCTCATTCTGTTTACGCCAAATTCTGACTCTACCATCTGAATGTCTCAACAGAAATCACATCAGACCAGGCAACATTTTTCCAGTCTTCAACTGTCCAATTTTGGTGAGCTCTTGCAAATTGTAGCTTCTTTTTCCTATTTGTAGTGGAGATGAGTGGTACCCGGTGGGGTCTTCTGCTGTTGTAGCCCATCCGCCTCAAGGTTGTGCGTGTTGTGGCTTCACAAATGCTTTGCTGCATACCTCGGTTGTAACGAGTGGTTATTTCAGGCAAAGTTGCTCTTCTATCAGCTTGAATCAGTCGGCCCATTCTCCTCTGACCTCTAGCATCAACAAGGCATTTTCAGCCCACAGGACTGCCGCATACTGGATGTTTTTCCCTTTTCACACCATTCTTTGTAAACCCTAGAAATGGTTGTGCGTGAAAACCCCAGTAACTGAGCAGATTGTGAAATACTCAGACCGGCCCGTCTGGCACCAACAACCATGCCACGCTCAAAATTGCTTAAATCACCTTTCTTTCCCATTCTGACATTCAGTTTGGAGTTCAGGAGATTGTCTTGACCAGGACCACACCCCTAAATGCATTGAAGCAACTGCCATGTGATTGGTTGATTAGATAATTGCATTAATGAGAAATTGAACAGGTGTTCCTAATAATCCTTTAGGTGAGTGTATATACAGTATTGTGCAAAAGTTTTAGACACTTGTGAAAACATAAAAAAGCTAAATCAATTTTTGATTTGGCCACCTTTGCTTTTAAAACGGCACCAATTCTCCTAGGTACACCTGAACACAGTTTTTCTTGGTTGTTGGCAGATAGGATGTTCTAAGCTTCTTGGAGACTTCGCCACAGTTCTTCTATCTGTTTAGGCTGTCTCACTCATGTTTCTTCATGGAAAGCCAGACTGACTCGATGTTCAGTGGGCGGCTCTGTGGGGGTCATGCCATCTGTTGCAGGGCTCCCTTGTCTTCTATTTGCAAAAGAAATTCTTGGGAGTCTAAAATGTATATTTCCTATTGATTCACTAAAACTGAAGATATAAATAACCATATTCAGGCAAAAAGTAAAAATCAAACAAATAGACCACTCAAAATAGATTTACTCACCCTGATATTGCTTCAAACCCGTATGAATTTCTGTATTTTTCCATGGAACACAGAAGGTACATTTTTGAAATGTCTTTACAGGGTTTATTCACCATAATGTAAGTAAATAGTGACTCTGGCCTGATTTGACTTTGGTCAAATTTAAGTTTTATTCACTCTCAAATAAAATAATTAATAAAGCAGTTAAAGATGCACTCAGTAACTTATGTCTTTGTGTCATCTTGGACTTACACTGACAGCTAGCGGCTTGGATGCAGTATTATTTAAAATCGTTTTCAGTTTCAGATGCCATTGTAGAAATTTAGTATCAACAGTCAGCCATAATTTCTGTAAGCAGTTATTGAAAGTGTCAAATAAAAGGATGGTTACTGAGAATAAGCGAGTAGTATTGGACTGGTCATGTGATTATAACATGGCAGCCCCCATGTGCGGACCCTCTCAATGTAGAGTAAAACCGCTTTTATAAGGTTACTGATATGAATGGAGTCTTTAATGTGAGTGGTCATGATTTCCTACATATATTGCAAAATTACATTTTCATGTCTTTAGAAGTAAAACTTTTTTAATAAGGAAAAAATTACTAAGTGCACCTTTAAATTAAAATATTTTGACTAAATCGATAACATCAAACCTTATTGGTTCTCAACACGCCTTATTACCAAATGTGTAACATGATGACTGTGGTATTACCATGGCACCATGTCCAAAAAAAACTTCAGTTAGTGACTTTGTTTCTCTCTGTTTCCATTTCTTTCCTTGTTTCTCTGTAGGTGATGAGAGAATGGGAGGAGGCAGAGAGACAGGTTAAGAATCTTCCTCGTGCTGATAAAAAGACCATCATTCAGGTAACTTCTCATCACTTGTCATAAATATCAAAGGGATATGATGTGTTTTTTGTGTTATTTTCTTTTGTTGGTGTCAATCAAAGACTAATGATTTTGTTTTACCAAACTGTCCTGGACAGCCTTTTAAACAATGGGATACAAGCCTGGTACGGGAATCTCTCAGTTCAATTACAATCTCAGCTTGCTCATCGTGTTTAAACCACAATGAAAATGATAAGAGTGAAGGAATACAAACCCCTTCAATCCATCTACGAGTGGTTAAAGTGTTTTTTGAATGAGTGAAGAAAATAGTGGCTAACCCAAGCCATGCATATATTCGGAATCAGGGAGACGTTATAGAGTCCCAACGTACAAGAGCAACTGTTAAACAACTGTTATAAAAAATACTTTGTACCATCCTCAATTAACATCCTAAATAGCAGGCTATAGAGTATTTTAAAGTATTGAGCAATTGTCAGAAAGTATGCTGATTATGTATTACTGCAGCTGCTGAATTCAATACATTTTTCACTAAAGGACAATAAAGGATAACCTAACCTAATGTTGTGTGTGCTAAATCATAAGCAGTGATGTTTACATGGTAATGTACACAACAGTAGTACTGCATTACTGTATTATGTTTAATATAATCTAGCAGTTTCTGATATGGTTATATAAAAGCACTTAGTGGGTTTGAAGTTCAAATGCATTCAGATTTATTGTTAAAACAATCTGTTCCCATCTATCATGCCGGTAGAAAGGGTCACTGTACTTTATTCTTCAGGATTAATGAAAGGCTGCTGGCTTCGTGTTTATGCATGCACATGTGTTTTTGTAGCGCTTTCAGGAGAGGGTGGAAGCATTGGAGAAGGAGGCTGCCAGTGAGAGACAGCAACTGGTGGAGAGTCACATGGCACAAGTGGAAGCCCTGCTTATCAACCGTCGTCGCCAGGCTCTGGAAAGCTACTTGAACGCCCTGCATTCTGACCAACCACGGGTACACACACTCGTGCACACACAAGCACACAGGACCTCCCTGTTGAAAAGATCAGCAAAGCATATGTTATGTTTTGGATGCTGGATATTTTACAACAATGTACTCTGTCTAGCTGCCTGTGACCTCAAGAATGTATGCCTCATAATACTATTATATATTGATTACTCCACTCTGTCTCACACAGCCTCGTCAGGTCCTTAATTTGTTGAAGAAGTACATCCGTGCGGAGCAGAAAGACAGACAGCACCTTCTCAAACACTTTGAGCATGTTCGCGAGGTGGATCCCAAGAAGGCGTCTCAGCTTCGACCCTTCGTAAGTTTATAAAACTTTGGTCTTTAATGCGTATATTATAAGCTCTTCAAAGAGCCAACCCAAATGTGTAGATGACTTCAGTCTTACTCTCTGTGCTTATAGTTGATGACCAACCTGCGTGTGATTAAAGAACGTATGAACCAGTTCTTGGGTGACCTCTACAAGGTTCCACAAGTGGCTGCTGAAATCCAGGACCAAGTGGGTGAGTCAAAAATGTTTGTTATGTTGGCTTGATAAAGTTTGATAAAGGTTAGGGTTTTTTTTATTATCCTTTCTGACTGTAACGATATGTTTTCAAGCTACAAGCTTCCAAAATCGCACAGTCCTTTAAGCTGTTCGGAGTTGGTACGCTTTATTCTGGATAATCTGATGCTAATGAGTTTCCCATCACAGATTATCAAATATATCAATATCTATCATGCAGCCACTTAGCAATAATCTAGCAACCACTCATAACACCCTAGCACAACCCAGGCAACCACTCAGAACAACCTAGCACAACCCAGGCAACCACTCAGAACACCCTAGCAACTGCAAACCAATGCCCTTCCAACTACCTAGAGCACTGTAGCAAATGATTAACAATGCCCTGTAAACTGGGGGTGGGTAAAATTGTAATTTGAATGAACTTTATGTCGATTCTTAAATCCCAAGATCGATCTTTTACGCTATGTGCAACCCTCTGATACAAAGAGCGGAAATCGATTGCAGTTGCAACCAAATGCCACACTATGTGACTAAAATGTAAATATTTGGCAACTGGCTGGTAAATGTTTAGATTTCACTCACCATTAATTGTGTAGTTTAGTGGTGAAGTATTCAGCAGCGTGATCCTTTCACTGTGTGTTGAAAGTGAAATTTGTTCCTTGTAATGCACGTCCAAAGACAAGATTCACACGGCTAATTTTTTTGATCAGTTGTTGATCAAAAACAGCAAAAATAATAAACATTTAATTCTAATTATGCATGGCACAGATGAGATAAAGTCATTTGAGTCTCTCTTGTTAAGAAGCGCTCATTTACTGATGCTCTTTACAAAATTGCTGGTTTTGTTAAAGAGACAGTACCGGTTTTAGCACGTGTTCAACAAATCAATGTAAATATAATAATATTCTTTATTTTGTATAGTTCATAAGAAGAAAATGCCCATAGAAAATCACCCATAGTGTGTAGACGGGTCTGAGGAAATGTTAAAAACTTGGAGGAGCGGTCATCATGTTTTGGAGTGTAATGGGTTAAAAGCTCAGCCAAATACAGAGGAGCCAAACCATACAAAGCCTTGTATGCAAGCATGAGAATTTTAAAATCAACACAAAACCTGACAGGGAGCCAGTGCATGGACTCCAAGATAGGAGTGATGTGATAACATTTCCTGGAGCTAGTCAGGATTCTAACTGCAGAGTTTTGAACTCTTAAAGCGTAGATTTAGAGACCACAGTAAGGAGCACATTGCAATAATCAATGTGAGAAAAAAACTGTTTGTTTTGGCAGTATTCTGCACATGTGGATCAAATGACAAGCTTACATCATATATAACTCCTAGATTTTTTTGTTTTGTTTGAAACTCCATAGTAGATCCATGGCTAGAGTTAAAGAGCCAGCTTTACAAAGCTAGTGAGGAGAGCCAATGAACATAACTTTAGTCTTGTTACTAAGACTACAATTTTGAGACAAAGAAAAGTGACTGCCACATTATCACAAGGTTTAGAATGAATGTAAATCTGTGTGTCGTCTGCATAAAACATTATAATTAAGACCGAGTGATCTTAAGAGCTGACCAAGAGGAAAAATGTAAATACTAAAAAGTAAGGGGCCCAGAATTTAACCCTGAGGGACACCAAAGTGAACTAAACCAATCTCTGACCTACAGCCACCCAGGGAGACAAACTGCCTATGATCTAAAGGATATAAGATCTGAACCAGTCTAAAGCAGTTGCTGAGACACCAAAGACAGTTTCAAGAGGGGTGAGTAAAAGAGTGTCAAAAGTGGCACTGAGATCAAGAAGGATTAGAATAGAAAGAGAACCAGAGTCAGAAGCTATTAACAAGTTATTAGTGACCTTAACTATAGCTGTTTGTGTACTGTGGAGTTTACGGTAGCCGGACTAAAGAGTCTCAAAAAGATTGTTAACAGTGAGGTGATTATTAACCCTTTTCCACTGAAATTCCATGGTTTTCGTGCCGAGACTGTACTCCGCTGGTTAACGGGTAATCTGGAGCCAATCGTAAACCAGCCATGCTTTTCCACTGATCTGGGAGCCAAGCGGTGACGTAACGGGTTACTGTCCACGTGGTAGTTTCACGTGACTACCTCAAACAAAAAAGAAAAATGGCTCATCACAGTGTCTTTATATACAGCTTTTACTCTTGTTTTTGAAGACAGATTTAAGCATACGGATTAATGCAATCCATCATTATTACATTGCTCAACAAGATCTATGCTAAAGATGACAGGTAATGTAATTATATTATATGAATTATGGCTTAACTTGCAAAGTTCTGTAAACTGGTACAGTGGAATCATTATTTACATTGATATAGCAGATGGATGTATTTGGATTTTTGCCATAGCATATTATATTACTGATTGAGAATCCCACTATTTTACTTAACAGATCTTCCAAACTTAGTGAGTAGCTAGTCAAAAATCCCCTTACAGAACAAAACAATGCACAAAATAAGATGACAACAGTGTAAGGAAAGCTAACAAAGTTGGCAAATATTATAACTTACTGAAATCAGCTGCAGAGGACACTGGCGATTCAGTGTCTATCATAAGCATTACTGGCTGATTTCGATGCCCCGGTTAGTTAGCTGGCTGGTCGGTGTCTGAGTCCAAGACATCGTTGCTTCCTCCACTTTCGCTTTTGCTTATGTCCTTCTTGTGGTCCCTGTACTCCCTTTTTCAATTTGTTTATGATTTGGTCGTTCGTCCGACTGAAGGCAGCATACATCAATTTGTGCTGTATCTTCATTCTCATAGAGTATTTTTTTCCTTTGCGATCTCTCTAGTTTATCTTGGATCGTCGTAAATACCTTTTTGCAATTAGAGCACTCGGTTTGTTGTGTTACCTGAACGCTTTTGATGTCTGATAATTTTGTGTTTTTTTTTATTGTTTGTAATAGAGCGAAGAAGTACTCCTTGCTGCAGACGGTATCTATTGATGTTGTTTCGAAAAACTTTGCCATGGTGATGAAACATTATCCCACCCTCCATCCCCTGACATAATGGTTCCTGTGTAGAGACCAGCAAGCTTCTGGGGCTGGTGTCAAACCAGGTTTTTGGCCCTGGAAAGGCCTTTTCTGTGGTTGAAATGCACGGAACAGTTTGAGAATTCGCACTGGGCCAGAAACCCACACCCGAAACATGTTGTTGCAAAGGGCTATGAGTAATTGAGAGGCAACAACTCATTCTGATTTTTGCAAGGAAAGGAAGTTTAGAGATGTGATGAAATTTGTTAAAGTTGTCCAAGTCCATTTTAGACTTTTTAGGTACTGGAGTTACAGCAGCTATTTTAAATAAACTTGTCTGTAGAGGATCAACTATGCAAGTGGTAGATTTCATACGTGATACCTCATTACTTAGAGAAACTTTGTCAAGTAGAGAGAAATTTCAGAGAGGGGTGCCAGGAAAACAGGACAGACTGACAGAAGAAACAGAAGAGACAGAAGGAGCAGTGAGAATGTGTTTACGAACATTGTCTATCTTAGGCAATTGTTTTGCTTAAGAAATCAAGAAATTTGTTACAAAGTTGAGTTGAAATAGGCAAGTTGGTGGAAAAGTTACATTTGAGCAATCTATTTATAGTATGAAAAAGTTGTCTGAGATTGTTTTGTTAACAATTACCTGGGGAATCAGTTGCTGCTTTATATTCACGCAAGTGGTCTTTCCAAGCCTAGTAATGTACGTTCAATCCAGAAAGATGCCACCTTCGCTCCATTTTACGACAAACTGCCTTCATTGAGTGCAGATTGTGGTTATACCAGGGAGCAGGAAGCAAAAAGGAAATAGTCAGTGATTTCAAAGGAGCAAAATAATCCAAGCCAGATATGAGTACAGTATTTAACAGAGAAATTTTTTCATAAAGGGGATCTGATGGAAAAAAAAAAAACATCTTAAGTTAGAAATCTGGCAGATCAATGAATTTCCATTTGCGAATATTTACAGTGCGAGAAGAGGAAGCAGTGGTGTGTGGTAATCATATTAAAAAAGATGGCTAGATGGTCAGAAAGAAAGAAATCAACAGGGAAAAACTGAGGCACAAAATAACTATTAGCAATAACAAGGTCTAAGATATGACCTTTGTTGTGTGTAGAACAGTCAACAAACTGGATTAAATCAAATCACTCCAGTAAAGACAGAAAGTCCTTTGCCATCACTGAGTTTTTTAGGTCAATGTGGATGTTAAAGTCACCCAAAATAAGAATTCTCTTAAACATGAGGCACATTATAGAAAATAGACCAGCAAACTCAGACAAAGGGCTTCATTAGACTTTGGGGGTCTGTAGACGGTAGCGATGATGGTAGTGTGAGGGGCAGATACTCTCAGAGTGAGACATTCAAATGTAAATTGTGGTACAAACACAGGACTTATGTTGTATTATAGGTTATGTATCACAATGATATCCCCACCTCTACCAGAGAGTCATGGAAGATCAAACAACCCATAGCCTGTGGGAGTATGTTGATTAAAAAGTGGTCCATCACTCTGTTTATGCCATGTTTCTGTTAAGCACACAAGGTCCGGTGTTTTTTTCTGTGATAATGTCTGATAAAAGCAGAGCCTTGTTATTCACGGAGCATGCATTAAATAATGTATTAACCAGAAGATAACGGGTAAAACGCTGACATGTTGTTAAAATGAATGCCAGTACAAAACAGTCTTTCAGCTTTGCACTGAAATATTGGAACAGAGATGGCAGTAGAAGACAAGTAGATAAAACTGCTCCTTGAACAGCAAAGGCATGTAGCGCTTTGGTCACAGTATTTCTGAATTTCAGCAAAGTTCATAAGTGTCTTTTGCCAAATAACAGTTCCTTTTTAGGTTCAGTAGCTGGTGTGAGGTGTACCTAAAACCATGCAGAGGGAATCCACATCCACAGTAACCTCACAGTAGCGTAAATACTGGGCAGGGCAACAGCAGACTATAAGAACTTAAAAACGTCAAAGCTCCAAAACACCTTGCTGTCATTCCAAATAAATAGATAAACATTTAATAAAACAAGAAAAACGGTGAGAGGAGCAGCAGCCAAATGCGCCAGCATTCCCTATCAACTGGAAGTGTCATATGTGAAATACTTATAAACTTGTAACAAAAATGATATATGAAATATATATATAATTTATATATTGAATACGTGGATTTGTTCATTTATAAAAAGCAAAAATGTGGTCAAAATTATGAAAAACAAATAAAATATAATTAGT
The DNA here is from genome assembly GCF_025860055.1 of Xyrauchen texanus. Lineage (NCBI taxonomy): Eukaryota > Metazoa > Chordata > Actinopteri > Cypriniformes > Catostomidae > Xyrauchen > Xyrauchen texanus. Next base: position 32,602,009 of record NC_068289.1, on the reverse strand, counting down.
AGAATATTTTCATTATGTCCCTAGTTAGAAGGTCCCCTGTATAATTCATTTTTCAAACTGGGGACCCCAAAGGGCTGCCAAGAGGTGCTAGGGTGTCCACACAAAATTACATTTTATTTTATTTTAATAATTTCTATTTGCTTTAGTAAAATTGCAATATTACATTTATGATTTCATTTTGTCTTTATAATATCTTGTTTACTATTTTTTCACACTGTATAAATGGGTCTTTGTTCATGAAAATATACTGTAAAAATGCCTTTTTTTTTAAGAAGGGTGTCCTTCGCAAGTGGACCGTCAAATTTGGGGGTCCTTGGCATCACATACTGATTTAGACGACACTGAGGTCTCTCATCTTCTTTCTCCAGCAATGCTGATGCAACGTGACCAGGCAGAAGTCACTCAACAGCTGTCCTCGCTCCAGAGTAAGATGAGGGTGAGCTACGGGAATGACGCACTTATGCCTGACCTGCCTGACAGCACCATTCCGCTGGACACCCTGCCTCCAGAGGAGGACGGCCTTGGCTTCCACCCCGAAAGTTTCAACCAGCCCAACACTGACAACCAAAAAGAAAAAGACCAAGGACAGCCAAGTAGGACTAAGTTTCCCTTGGACAATGGTAAAATTATACAGTAAAAATATTTAGTCTCTTTTCCACCATAGGGCCGAACGGAACAGGAGCATGGTGAGGGAAGGTTTAAAGTAGCATTTCCACTTGAGCACGGCACAACTCATGATTGCCAATGCCAATGTAACTCACTAATTTCTAGGTAGATGGCAAAGTTCGCTATGGTGAAGTTAAAACATGTTAATAAAATAAAATAGAGTGTCTTTGTCATGATTTTATTATGATGATGAACTAGGATAGTACATTATTTCTCTACAAGCATTTTGCAACAGGGAGGTAGATTATGCTAGCTAGCTCATTGAAACTCATGTAATACATCATTATATTACTTGTATAATATTTAGTCAATAAATTATTGTGGAGGTGGGGGCATGGTTGAGAGCCCTCTTGTGAATGACCTGAGAGTGAGACCAGGAGATGAGAACGGTAAGGCAGTTACACCTGTGGGCAATTTTACTAATAGCTGTTCTGTGTTGAGGGAGGAGTGACACGCGTTGGCTGTGTGTGTGTTTTTGTTTTTGTTTAAATGGAAATTTGTTTATATGGACATATATGAAAATGCTTTCAGAATAAAAGATGAGAGAAGTTGGAAATTCGTTGGCTTCCACATCCTCATTTCTGGAGAGTCAAGCACCCGTCCCTATAGATTACCCGAACACAAGAAGCAAGTGGTATGGGAGGAACTTAAGGCCATGCTCGATATGGGAGTAACAAAGGAATCCAACAGTGACTGGTCCAGCCTGGTGGTTCTAGTACCTAAGTCTGATGGGTCGGTTCGGTTCTGTGTGAATTTTCGATGAAAGTCAATGCAGTGTCTAAATTTGATGCTTAACGATGAACTGCTAGATCGGTTATGTGCGGCTCATTTTTATTTGACACTGACCTGTGAATAAACAGCATTTTCAACTCCGTTTGGCTTACGCCAATTTGTGACCATTCCGGTCGTTATTTTGGGGCCCCAACTAAGTTTCAGCAGCTCATGGACAGAATCCTACACCCACACACTGCATATCACTGCCTATCTGGATGACATAATCATTTACAGTAATGATTGACAGTAACTCATGCGGCACCTGAGGGCAGGGCTCATGGCCAACCCGAAGAAGTGTGCAATTGGGCGGGTGGAAGTACGGTACCTCGGCTTCTAATTGGGACATCGGCAGGTGATTCCCCAAATTGAAAGGACCACAGCGATTGTGACTTGTCCAAGACCCAAGACCAAAAAGGAGGTGAGACAGTTCCTTGGGCTGGCTGGCTATTACCGGAGGTTTATTCGATAACTATTTGCTGGCTGATCTTACTAAAAAGGGAGTGCTAGATCCGGTCCAGTGAGCAGAGTTGTACCAACAGGCTTTTACTTAATCGAAAGCTGCACTTTGTGGTGGACCACTTCTACACTCTCCCAATTTCTCTCTACCTTTTGTTTTATAGACTGACGTGTCGGACAGGGGGTTGGGAGCCTTGTAATCCCAGGTTGTCAAGGGGGAGGAGCGTCCGGTGCTGTACATCAGCCGGAAACTCTCGGTAAGAGTGTCGAGGTACAGCACCATTGAGAAGGAATGTCTGGCCATCAAGTGGGCGGTCCTTACCCTTCTGTATTACTTCCTGGGACGGGCTTTCACCCTCTGTTCGGACCACGCCCCGCTCCAGTGGCTCCATCGCATGAAAGATATCAATGCGCGGATCACCTGTTGGTATCTGGCACTTCAGCCATTTAAGTTCAAGGTGGTCCACAGACTGGGAGAATAGGGGAAGTGGCGGGCAGGCCAGCAATTTTACTAATAGCTGTTCTGTGTTGCAGTGAGAGGCAACAGGGAGATAAAGGGGAGGAGGAGGGAGTTGTGTTTTTTGTTTATATGGATATTTTGTTGTGTCACTGAAAAGTGCTTTGAGTATAAAAGATGAGAGAAGGTGGAAATGTGTTGGCTCACGCTTTCACATTGCTGGAGAGTCAAAAACTTGTTACAATGTTCTTTTCAGATAGTCAGGGAACTTTTACTTTTCTGTGTCCGGCAACATGCACAACCCCTCAGCAAACGATGGTAAACCTCTCGCCTTTTTCGCTTTGGTTTCCTTTTTGCAAAATGGGACATGTCTTTCCTGTGTTTTAGCGGAGTAAAAATCAATCCTAAAAACTGGAAAATGCAATCTTCCTCCAAAGCGCAGGAACTGCAGGCAGTGCTAAAAAGGGGGGGTGGGAGCAGCAAACCACTAGCAAAGATATATGGAGCTCCTAACCCCAAGTTGGTATAGCTAGAGGCCGGAGAACTTTAGATAAGGGCGAAATCTCCCAAAGGGGGTGGGGTTACTCCAAAAGAGGGTGGTGTTACTCCAGGAGGGCACGTTTACTCCAGAGGGGGTGGGGTTACTCCAAAAGGGGACATCACTTCCACACGTGGTTAGGGAAGGGTTAGATTAGGGTCTCCTTATATCTTTGCTGGCGGTTTGGAGCTCCCACCCCTTTTTGGAGCTCTGCCTGCAGCTATATCCTTCTCCCTAACCCTAAAAGTGCAAGTAAGTATAGCTGCAAGTCAGAGATCTTCAAATGGTGGCGGAATCTCCAAAAGAGGCAGGCTTACTCAAAAAGAGGACGGTGTTACTCCTAAGCATTATCGCAACGAGAACCATACGACCCGATGGTGGAAAAGAGGCTATAGACTATGTAATTCTGTGATTGACTTATAAAAATCAAGCATTCCAGAGAGCTGTGTATTAAATAGTTGTATATAATAGCTACAATTTCTTACACTGAATTTGGAGCCGACTGAACTGTTTTTTTGTTTTTTCAGTTGAACCTGTAGATGCCCGTCCAATTCCAGAAAGGGATCTGCCCACAAGACCTGGTAAGTGCGTACTTGTGATTTTCAACTCATTAATTTTTGTTGCCTCTAAACACATGACATGCTCAGTGTTATATATCTAATTAACATATGTGTGTATTTTTAAGAAATTCCAATGGTTCGGCTGGACATTGAGGAAAGGCATAACGCTGGTTATGATGTCCGTGACAAGAGATTGGTAAAAACTTTATGCTGGTTGTATCTTACATACAGACAAAATATCTCTTTGATAGTGACTGATGCTTTCATATGTACCAAATCAAACATATTGTACATATTTTACAATGTAAATAATTAATTGACATGTTTGTGTTCCATCAGATGTTCCTTGCAGAAGACATGGGCTCTAATAAAGGAGCTATCATTGGGCTGATGGTGGGTGGAATTGTCATCGCCACTGTCATTGTAATCACACTTGTTATGCTAAGGAAGAAGCAGTATACTTCCATCCACCATGGGGTCATTGAGGTGAGACAGAGCATTTACATCTCTTATACATGGTCATGTAAAACCTGGCCTAGAAATGAATAATACCTTAAAATCTTTGTCTAGTTATATGCCCAGCTGTACAATAGTTCATCAGTTAAATATTGCTGTGAGAGCTTGTGTAACGTAAAATCAGCTCCCAAGCCAGCATGATAACAGTGGCCCTGGTGTGTTGAAAGTCTTTGAGACACAATTAAAAAATCCACCTAGCAAAAACTCCTTATTCAGTAATCGTGATTTGAGAACAACTGAAAAGGTCATGGAAAAGTCATCGGTCATAAAGTGTGGGAACTCTGCATGGAAAAGTCAAAAGGGGTGGGAACCCTAAACTATGTCTTCTGCATAAATACTTTTAATGACATCATATTTTTATATGTCAGGTGGATGCAGCAGTGACCCCTGAGGAACGGCATCTCACTAAGATGCAGCAGAATGGCTACGAGAACCCCACATACAAGTTCTTTGAGCAGATGCATAACTAAAGAACCACTTTAGAACTCTGCACTCCCCCACCCCACCACCATCACCCCACTGCATCAGGACAGAGAACACAGAGTTGACCAATAGTTTGAATGAAGGATCAGTCTGTCACTATGGAGATGAGAGTGGATTCCATCACATGACCATTCCATCCAACTGAACAAGTTATTTGTCCTTGTTGCCCATCCAGCCATCTGTCCATCTGATGGTCCATCTGTGTGCTCCAGTGCTCTTGCACCTGTCCATCACAGTACTATGCGGTGAACAAAGTGTCTTCTGCTCTGTTCTCTTTGCCCATCCTTTCCTTTTAATCTACCCATAATCCTTGTCTCCTCACCTCCATCCATCCTATCTTTTATCTCCTCTCTTTTAGCTCTATTTTTCTCTATTGTTGCTCTCTTGCAACTTCTTTTAGGGGATAGATGACCCAATGATATAAATTGTCATCATTTACTCATCCTCATGTTCTGCAAATCCTGTATGACTTTGGTATCACAAATGGAGATGTTAAGCAGAATGACAACCTATGGCAAAAAGATGCAAATAAAGTGAATGGTGACTGAGGCTGTTCTTAACATTCTGTGTATTATCTCCTTTAGAATGGAACAAAATTAGTATATGACTTTAAGCACTTATATTTCCTCTTCTTTTTGCACATTTTCCTTCTTCCCTCTTATTTCCTCTTACCTGGGCACTCAGATGCTTCATTGGCTAAATGAGGATCCAACCACTGCAAAAACCAATTGCAGATAAATGTACAAATTGTTAAAGGGAGGTCACCCAAAAATGAAAATTCTGTTATTTACTCACCCTCATGTTGTTCCAAACCTGTATGACTTTCTGCCATAGATGTTAGGAAGTGTGTTAGTCACCATTCAGTTTCATTGTATCTTTTTTCCATTTAATGGAAGTGAATGGTAAGGCTGTCATTCTGCCTAACATTTCATTTAGTGTTCCACAAAAGAAGAAAAGGTCACATGGGTTTGGAACAACATAATGGTAAGTAAATGATTACAGAATTTTCATTTTTTAGTTAAATATCTCCTTAAAATTTCAGGATTGTGTCATTCCTTCTTTGAGGAAAAAAAGGTGAAAAATAAAGTTATTTAAAAAAAAATTTAAAATAGCATTTACAGAGATAAGAAATTAATGTTTGTTTTTATTTTGTGTGTATTATGTATTGAAATAAGGCAGAAAATAGCTGTACCTATATAGTGCATGGCAATTATAAGAGAGAGAAGGTTCTGGATCCAGACACAGACTTTGACCTCTCTCTCTCTCTCATGTAGAGATTTAGCTGGATTGTACATTTACAGTAAGTGTCTTCTTGTGATTTACATCATTTTAAATAAGTGAAAAATCTGCCTGGCTTCTTCATCACAGAGATATGCTTTAAAAGAAGTGTGTGCTTTTTCTATTGGACCATGCCGCACACACTTAAATGGTTGCATGGGGCTGGAAAAGTTGTATGTATTGTATTATGAAGTGTAATGTTAGTCAAAGTTTTCTTATCACTGCATTTTTTAAAGGGTTCACACCCTTTTGACTCATGAAGTTTTATTCCATGTTGGGATTTAGTATGGGGCCAGGATTAGGGAAGGAGGGTGTGGCGTGGTGGGATTTTGGTTCAGAAATGTCCGCCATTTAGAATTGTGTAATTTTTGTCCCACTTTCCCCTTTGTATTCCCCAGTGTCTGTGATATTCACGAACACATTTTGGGACTGAAAACACCTCACCTTTTCCCCTTTGATTTCACTCAAGTATCTCATAGCACCTTATAAACCAGATCAGATGTCCCACATGAAGGATGTTAAGAGTGGATGGTAGATAATAATGCAAATCTGCCATGCAGTCTTTCGAAATTACTTCCTAATGAGTTACTTTGAAAGTGGCATGAATCAAGCTATTAGAAAGAAAACTGAATGAAAATGTGTTAACTATTGCACAACACATTCTATGAGACAAATTAAATGATTCAAACATTGCTCATGACTTTCCTGTATAGAATTTCCTTAGCTCTAAAATCTGGTGTTGTGCTGATTAGTGGATACTCTTAATGGTGAGTGTCTGTGGTCAGTAGGGAACAGAGAAAGCTCTTTCAGAGAACTTTTCCTTATGTATCTATTCAGATCATTGGCTTAGAAGAGGGAAAAGCTTTCTACACTGTAACCTATGAATAAAGTTTTGAATGTATATACAAACTCCTAGTGATGTGTTGTTATTTGGTGCACAAGACAGCAAAAAAGGGCGCTTGATTTCTGCTGCATGAGAATTTTTCCTAAGACTAAAGAAATTCCAAAAACAACTGACTCTTTATTGCCCTCAAGTGGAGGGTAAAAAGTACCTCACCTTGAGGGAATTGGACACTCAAAAATAAAAGATCCTTTACAAATGGAAAATATCAAAATACACTGCCCACATGGCTATCAAAAACAGAGTATATACAATGGAAATATAGCCGATGATACCCAGCAGTCAGAGAACAAGCATACAAAAACTGAAAGCTCACACGTGATCATCTATACTTTCTCTCTTTCACTCACACACATTCCATCTAAGCATTTTTAAGGACACGCAAACCTACATACACACTCTGGGCCGGGTGGGAGACAGCGGGTTTGTACGCAAAGTCAAATCTTAAACCCATTTTCCTCTCATCTCAACCTCATTTCCTGATTGGCTGAGAGTAACGAACCACACACACTCAACTATCTTTCTCTAAAGCCGCTGCAGCCAAAGTGACAGTGGTGACGGGCTGCCCTGTGGCAGTGGCCAGTGTAACCGTGTTGACGGACTGGCCGAGCCCGTGCAGCTGAACCCGGGCGAGTTTCTTCTGTTCACACTCCGTCACCAGGTTGTTGAGCTCTGCAGCATTGTATCCAATCAGAGTCCTGAGGTCGCACACAAACTTGTAGACAAAGCGCTTGCCCTGTACTTTGCTGATCATGTCTCCATCATAGTAGTACCTAAAGACAGGAGACAGGATTGATAAATAGGTTTAGAACTCTATGTGATGTATGGGTTAGTAATACTCATCTAAAACATTAAATAATCTCAGCATATACAATAACATGAATATAATAAAAATATAAAAAAAATGACATCTATAATATTGACTACAGTGGTGCATGCCCTATTACCCAATACCTATTCATAGTATCAGCAAAGTACACAAAACAGTATTTGATTATATTATGAATTATAATATTGTAAAAAAAATTAAATCAAGTTGTTCAAAAGTGTTACAGTTTTTATATTGGAAGTGATTGGGTTGGTGGAAAGTTTGGTTGGGTGGTCCCCAGGTCTGTAAAGGCTGAAAACATCTTCCTTACACAGAGACTTGATCTTATTTTTTTTTTTACATTATTTAGGATCTTTAAATAAAAATGACAATTAATTTTTAGAAGTACTGCATGTTTATGAATACACACAAAAAAACACTGGTAACATTGGCTGTGGATGTAGTAATTTTATTCATGTATAATAGACACAGCTCTTTGGAAAACTTGCACTTATTGCATATCTCTCCAAAACAGCAATGTTTTGTTGGATGCCCCCAAAGCTGCAAAGAGGAAATGATGTACTCGCACCTGAGAGCTCTGCTTAGCTTCTCATAGTTCATTGTGGGCTTGTTCTTGCGCTGGCCCCATTTCTGAGCAACCAGCTCGGGCTGATTGAGTTTAAACTCGCCCTCCTCTCCCACCCATGAAATGCAGTCCCGTGAGTCCTTATCCGTTAGAAGCTCCAAGAGAAACTGCCAAAGCTGGATCTGACCATTATTACCTGAAGGGCGCACAGAACAATGATAATAATCAACTCACACACATAAATTGTTTATTAGTTTTTCCAAATATAAGATGTCAATTCATATTATTTCAACCAAATATGTAATGTGTGTTTATGTACTTTGTGCACTAATAACAAATGTTTGTTTATTGCAATTAAAGCAGGTGTGTGTACCTGTGCGGTTGCCAGGGGAGCTGCGCTCCTCTCCTGAGATACGGGGGGCTCGGGGTGTTTTGTTGTGCTTAAGCACTTTAATTGCTGTGGGTGTGGCCTGCTGCACTGGAGCAGGAATGATCTGCATAGCTGGAGAAAATCAAGAAACTGTGTTACCCAACAGACCAACACATGCACCTAAAGCATAAGTGTTGTCTGGATACACAAAACTGCCCATTAGGCAAGTCATGTGAAAGTCTAGTTATTCAAAAAGTGATTTTGTTGATGAAACTGAGCAGAGGACAGTAGAAGCAGTGGGGGGAAAAAAATAGACATGATACATTAATACTCACGTTGATCAATGGTGACTGTAGCTTCTTGACCCTGATCCTGACTCGCAAGTACATCTGCAAGGGGAATAAAGTAATGTAGAGATGCTAAAGGAGATATTGTGACTGAGAATGTTTAATTGGAGAATGCACACCACAGAAACTCTGTTTGTTTCCTCCCCGAAACTTACACTTGCGTAGAAGCTCCAGGTGGCTCCATAGGATCTCTCCGCTGGGCACTCTCTGAAGGAACTCCTCCTGGCTGAAACCACAGAGCTGGCGACCGGGAATGTGAATGCCCCCCACCTCCATTTCCTCAATGCCGAACTCCTTCATCACCCAAACTGCCCAGTGGATCACCTGATCAGCCGTCCACTGCACCGGGTCTGATTAACAGACACAAAGTAGAGCCCATTACACAGCTACACACTACTCATTTTTAAAGGTGCATTATGGTACATGATACATTACAAAAAACATTAAAATATTTTAATCATAAACTAGCAAGAAATTGGTTATTCAGTGTTTTCCCTATTAGCGCCGCTGCTTAAATTTCACATGGTTTATTTAATCTTGACACAACATAACACTTGCTAGCCCCCGTCAGCTGTGTGCTTTCTACACTGCGAAAGAGACCCAACCAAATACACACAAAAATACACGCACGTACTCAAGTGTACGTACTCACAATTTCTGAAATGTAGGCTGGCAGGGGATTGGAATGTCTCACTGACCAATCAGTTAGCACTTTCCTCATGAATATTAATGAGCCTTCCTTGGACATCTGTTTTGGAGCACATTTTACTTGCTTCAAAAGCGAGTGAAATGAAACAGTGCTACACGTACCATTTAACAACACAGCTCAATGGATAGCAGCACAAGTGCAGAGCAGATGTGTTATATCACAGACCATGCAGATCATTATCAACAACACTAGATGCTACCCCGATAAAAAAAATCAACACAGCATAATGGAAAGAGGTGCATGAGCACAGGGTAGTTGTGTTTACTCAAAGTACTTGTGTATTCCAAATGTATTCCACTACAGAATCCATGCTGTAAAAGGTCATTTGTAACATTCTGTTAGATTACGGAAGGTAAGTAACGTAATCTGAATATTTTGGTTTACTTCAGCACTGGCACATTTTTTTTCACTTGTTTTGACTATAAACAAGATAAAAACAAGTTTAAACATCTGCCAAAATACCCTTATGTTAAAAATACATTATCTGAAAAAGGCCTTAATATTTTTTGCAGTGTAGTTTTTAAAACAAGAAAAAACAACTGAACTAGTTTTAAGGATTTTTAGATATTTTTACAGAAAAACATTCTCATCAAGAACAAGATTTTTGCCCAAACATCAAAGGTCTTACTAGAGAAAGAACAATTATGATCTAACATGGATTTTCTTTACATGATCGTGCCTGGTAACAGGTTCATGTAAAATGGCTAGAAATAGCATTTTAGCTTAGCATAAATTAAATGTTCACATGACAATTTACACAAGGTTTATTTCTATTTCGGCTGCTCCAAAAATACTTCAAACTTACTTATCGGTCTGCTCGTATGAATGTAACATATTAAGAAAGTGTTTTGACACTGTTTAAATGCTCCACGGATTGCATAATTTATATGGATAAATGTTTTTGAACTAAATAGACTAAATATTAAATTATACAAATGACAATAAAATGCAAAGTAATCTCTTAAGTAATCAAAAATATTTTGGAATGTAACTATTCTGATTACCAGCGATTTCAATTGTAACTGTAGTGGAATACAGTTACTAATATTTTGTATTTTAAATACATAATACCATTCATTACATGTATTTCGGTCCTCCCCAACCCTGCTTGTGAATCAGTGAGATGCGTGACGGGGATTGCAAAAAACATTTGAGTGCGGCACAGAATTGTCTGTTGCAAAAATCCAAAAGTTTCAGTAATGAAACTAGTTTGAAACAAACAGCAACCACATTTTAAACCACACTGATAATGAAAACAGGAGATCACAAATTAGAAGTCTTTTCAATCCTTACAAAATTTGAGCATGGATTTACTGTAATAACACTAACTGTATTAACTATGGTAGCTGTGGCAGGAAACGTTTCTAAATGTATTCAGACTGCTGTTGTACATTACAAAAATGCCATAGTTCTTTATACAGAAACCACAGTTACTAACTATGGTAGTGAGGAACCATTGTTACCGTGGTCTTATTACAAATACCATTGTTAAAACTATGGATATTATGAAATAACTATGGTACATTTTCATAATAATTATTGACCAAGCTATCAGTTTCCATTAGGGCTGGGCGATAGGACAATGTAATTGGATATAGACAATGTCTTACAAAGATCCTGATGCCGATTCCGAACAGACATGATTGACAATATCGGGAAATTTATAAATTAATAAACACAAACTTGCACTTTTTCCCGAAGAGTAGGTTTATTGATACTTAAGAATACCTTATAGATCAACGCCACGAAGTCAAGATGAAGCACACATGCACACACACAGTGCTCCCAGAACTGTGCGACACGCTGTCATTTCCAGTCATGAAACAAGTTATTAAAGTGTTTTGTCTCCGCGTCCTAAACCATGAGTATTCTATTAATAAAAGTCACACAGTTGCTACAATTTCCCTGGAAGGAACCGTTTTGTTCTTTTGAATGCAAGGGATGGAAACGCAACTTTATCCGCACATTATTTTTGCAATTTTCAAATTTTTCGCGTAAATTAATTTCAAAAATCGGATGGAAACATTGTTAATGCTTATGTCTGATTCGCTCAAAAGGCATGCATCGCAAGCTGGAATAGGTTTTGTGTCTCCTAGCACAAGCGCATGTAAAGAGTTTTTAGTCTTATATTCTCTGATTCATTTATCTGAAAACTGTTTGCAGGAATACTGTCATCAATGAGAATGCTGCAAATTATCTCTGATCCTCTCAGAAGTTCACTTTATTTCCTCATGGTTCAAATCTGAAGGTGCACTAATATATATCTTTGTATTAAAGAAACGATGACGAAAGTGAATAAATCATAAAGTAATGCAAGACACGTTCACCTTGAACCTAAAATTGAATATTATTTTTTTTTCTTTTGGCAGCATTAACTGTATTACTGAAGCACAATACAAGCACAAATTTGGCACAAAGAACACATTTGGCAGCATTATTTTGGGAACACAGGGGAATTTATTAGGCTTATTAATTTTGATTATCATTGTCATTACATTTATAATCATCTTTCATGCTTAATCTGTATTGGCAAATGAAACTTAAGTGTACATTACCATTGCATTATTAGACAATATATAAAACAAATTATATTCATAATATAAGTTCAAAAACCTATTATTTCTCTTGCTACTGTTCAGTCTCTACAAGTATACCTGGCTGTAGCTTGCTGAATGGTCAGTTCCTAAACCAGGCTTCAGTCTCTATCGTGCACACGCTGGGTCTCACGCAGTATAATTTTGTCAGTAGTTCAGATGTGAGTGAGTGAGCGTTTATGGGCAAAACAAAGAGATACAGCAGTTTGTCTGTATCTTTCCCTCACCTGTCTCACCACTTGTGGGTATCCATCCAAATTGATATTGCATTATGTTTGTTAAACAGTCAACTATTAATCATAGAAATTAAAGCATTAAATGTATGAGCCCTAAATAATTCATAATCGAAATGTAATGATAATAATTACTATAATAATAGCAATCTATTTTTGAGGCAGCAACATATTAAAATGAGCTGACATGTAAATTAAAAGCCCGATGTTTGTGTTTTCCCATTCACTCATTTGGCCATCTGTTTAACAGTCTGGTATAATAGCGTTGGGAGACCACAAGAGGCCCATTTCTGAAGACGGTCACGATCACACACGCACACACAGGACGAGCTGATGTGGCGCAGTAGATTGCAGTCCAAAGTAACAAAGGTTTTTGTTCTTCAAGAATGAACAAAGTGATGTCGATTTTGCAGGTTACTGAAACTGGTGTAACTTTGCAAACTGACCGATAAGAAATGGCGACGTTTATTATGCAATTTCTCTGTATGTAGCCTTGAACAGGTCTTTAATTCAACCTGTCAAACCACAAAACGTCATAACTGTAAATGAAAATATATTGTGTAGGCTCTTTGAAAGATACTTGTTCACAATACATCATCCAGTGATCACTAGAGTAAATAAACTTTATCCTTTGATTATGATTTGGGTCTAATTTAATGGAAAACTATGCAAGTTTGGCTCTGTGGTGCTGCAGAATGTTGACGCTGAGTGTTGACAGTGTGTTCGTACCTTTGTAGAAAAGAAGTAATTGTTTTGAATTTTAGAAGGCGCCATGTCATCCGCCAGATGCGTCCGGTGTGTGACACCCTTTAATTTACCCTGCCGTTCAAAGTTTACCAAAGATGTGTTGACAAATATGTCTGAATAGACAAAGACTATTATGCAACAAGCAGCCCAATCTATATCTTAAAAAATTCTGATATATACCAATAATCATTGGGAAAATCATCCGATTATCGATGCGTAAAAAAGGCACAGATCACATACCTAATAATTATAATAATGTCTAGGGCTGCCTCCTGATAGTTGATCAAACATTAGTCGATGAGAAGAGTCTTGGTCGACAAAGTTTTGATTGGTTGGTTGGTCGCAGAAAAAACTCCACAGGAAACTGATGTACTGATGTATTACCACTGGTTGGACGCTAGGTGGTACTATGGGGTAATTGTCATTAAGCAGCGTTAGGTTAAGCCTACACAAAGCAAGACACCTTGAATTCAAACTTTGAACTTAATTTTTTTATTTATTTGAACTAAAAACTCAAATGAAACTGGAATAAATAAGTGCAATTAAAATGTGTGGTGTTCAACTATTTGAAAGACAGCTTACAACAGTTGTCAACATCTCTCTTGCAAAGAACCTACTTCATCTGTGCATCCTCTACCTGTCGGGTATTTCGCTGTTCGGGAAAATACATCATGTGTGCGAATAAATTTGTTTTGTTCCCTCCTTCACGATATATATATATAAAATTGCAATATTCAATTACATCAGAAACCCCTGGGCTGAGGGATCTGTGAATATTCTTGCTTCAGTGATTTTGCATTGAAAATGTCATTTATTTATTTATTTATTTAAAAAAAACGAAAAATCGAATTACTTAAATCAAAAACATTTCTAAATTCAAACTGCACTCCAAATTAAACAAAAACTAATTAAATAATGAAGTGATAAAAGGAATAAAGTGTGTTTCTTCAAGCACATGTCTGTGTCTCTACTGGCAAATTATTTGTTATATTAATTTGATAATAATATTAGCCTAATAATAATACAAATTATTTAATACATGGGAAAACGGGCCAAAATCGTCAAGGCATCAGCAGTTGGCGATCACTCTGACCATTGTCGATCCCCGAGATCATCGTCTGTTGGCACAATAAAATGTTGAGACAGTCTCCTTGCTTGTTTTTCCGACACATTCAGAATCATTACCACTATTGGGAGTGTCGCTGCTGCTCACTTCTTGCCTGCACTTGTAATATTTATATTTTAAAGGCTCATTATTATGGTTTAGTATTTCTCTGTAATGTAGATCAGTGTTAGCAATTTTACTTATAACATTCTTTCTCAGCCCTGGAACTCAAAGCATTTTCTGATGCCCCCCAAAAAAAATATCTATATTTAAGTAATAAAATTAATATCATAAACGTGTGAAAACAAGTTGACTAATGGCTTAAACTAATGACTAGGAAAATCTTTGGCCGGGGGCAGCCCTAATAATGTCCAATTTATTATTTAATAAACTAAAAATATTCATGACCTATTTTTAGGGGAATAAAATCAATAATGAAGATGAATGAAAAATATTGAAAGCTACAGATCGAGCTGCAGCAGAAAGAAAAAAAAAATTTGTTTTGTTTTTTGTTGAAAATATATTATATAGACAAAGTATACTGGGCATGGTAACTGTACATCTAACTCTGGAGCATGTTGCTATCAAAGAAGTACATACCATAGGGAATATTCAGTCGGACCTGCTCCTTACGGTACCCTTCCAATGCGGCCGCCCAGCGGGTCACCTGTTCTGAAGTCTCATCTGGAATGGCAGCTCGCTCCACTGCGATCACTTGTTCGTCCTCCACAAGATGGTCTTCCTCCCCTCCAGCTGCATCTGGATCGATCACCACCTCCACAGTCTCCACTGGTTTCACTATCTCTAGGATGTTCAATTTCTCTTCACCTAAAACATACCATATACCCACAAACAAATGAAGTCTATTTTCTTTGAAAATTATCTGTGTAAATCTTTTCAGTAGGCCTGTCTTGATAATTACTTTATTGACTTGTCGTACGATATATGGACATGACCTCAATAATTTTTACTGCCCTCGATATTGCCCATTGTGTTTACATAAGTGTTTGTTTGTTAATGAATGTCACCAACATTTTAGCCAGTCGTGCTACTTCTGTCCTCTCGTCTGCTCTTATGTCAGAGGCAGGGCTCAGGCAGCTCCACACATAGCAGACAGCGACAGGTGAAGATTACGTGTTACTCGAGGCTAATAGGTGTTTCAGGGCTCAACATTAACGCTTGATGGATCATTTTGCAAGGGCAACGGATTTTTGCAAGGGCGAGTCAAAGTGAATTTTAGTTAAGTTGCCTGACTGAAACCTTAATAATGATACAAATATCAAGTTTATTTGTGATTCAGTGTATGCCTGTATCACTTATTTAAAAAAAATAAAAATAACCTGCTGTTGAAAATAATCTACAGTGCCTGAAATTCTGCACGGGATTCTGAGTATTGTCTTTGTATTAATTCCAGAATCTGCGCGGATACATGAAATCTGCTTTTGTGCATCCTTCTCCCTCTCTCGTTGAATTTGCAAGCAAGCAGCAGCGCTTTTGAATTTGGTGTGAGCACACAAAGTGATCGCATTTCAACATGGCCTGCACTTAAATAGCGCCTTTTTTAACCTTAGCGGTTACCAAAGCGCTTCACACTGTGTCCCATTCACAAACATTCACACTCACACCAATGACGGCAGAGCTGCCATTGTGCTAGCCTGCCATTGGGAACAACTTGGGGTTCAGTGTCTTGCCCAAGGACACTTTGGCACGTGGAGTCATGTGGACCGGGAATCTAACCGATTAGAGGCCGACCTGCTCTACCACCTGAGCCACAACCGCCCTTGCTAATGTCATTGTACTGCGCCTATGTTCAGAGAGCAATGCGATAAAACTATCACACCTATAAACAACAAAGCTGTCAACATTACAAGCAAGTAACATCAGAGCGATCCAGGTTTGCAGCCTTTCATATCGTGGTGCTCCGTCAAAAGTCATTATACAAAATTTTGATAAGAACTGTAGAAAAAGCAAAAATGTTTTGTGTAATTCAACCTGCTACAGGTTGAAGAGAAATGTTTAAACACCTGTTACATCTCTAATATCCATCTCTCTGGAGCTCTTTCTGACCTATACAGTTATTCTCTGCCATGTGAATCAATAAAAAAAAAAATTATTATTCTCCCAAATTTGGAAAGCCCAATTCCCAATGCACTCTAAGTCCTCATGATGGTGTAGTGACTTGCCTCAATACGGGTGAAGGAGGATGAATCTCAGTTGCCCCCTTGTCTGAGACCGTCAATCTGAGCATCTTATCATGGGGCTCGTTGAGTGCGTTAAAGCGGAAACATAGCACATGTGAAGACTTTACATTATTCTCCGCGGCATCCACACACAACTCACCACACCGAGAGCAAATCACATTATAGCGACCACAAGGAGGTTATCCCATGTGACTCTACACTCCCTAGCAACCGGTCCAATTTGGTTGCTTAGGAGACCTGGATGGAGTCACTCAGCACGCCCTGGATTTGAACTCGTGACTGTGACTTGTCAGCGTCTTTACTCACTCAGCTAGAATCAGTTTTAATATGTAATAATATACAAACATAAAAATAAAATGGTAATATAAACACTATAATATTAACAATATACATAATATGAAAATATCTTATCTGTCTTTAAAATACATGGGTCGGTCAAAAATAAGGTTCTCCATAATGAAAATTGAAAATCTACATAATCTAATAAAACTAAATTTAAGAAATGTAATACTATACTATATTTATATTGGTTTCATGTGGTTTTGAAAATATCAAACATTTTCAACTCAGTGTAAAAGTGTGGGGTTGTTGATTAATTTTCATCAAAAATCAATCTTGATAAAAATTCACATTGTTATTTTACAAATATCCATTAAATAAACAGTGTAGGCTACTTTCTCAGGATTCGTTACAATTTTAATGCATTTTCTTAAGATTAAACAGCCTGCTATTTTTACTGCTAATTTCAGAAAACACAAAAGCAAAATAAATATATATATATTTTTCGCATAACTTTTCACTCGGCCTAGTTAATGACCAATTTACTTGTCAGAAGGACATGTACATCACAATGCTTAATGTCGAGCCCTGTGTTTTAATAGGTGTTTTTCCCGACGACAGCATAATTCCAGCAAGAAAGTTTGGAAGAATAAGTCCAAACAGACTTGGATTCAAAGCCGTATTCCACAGCTCCGGTGTGAGAACATTTTGGTTTAAGCCGAATGAGAGAGCAGAGCCCATTAAAGTGAACGAGCCAGTATGTCCACTTTGTTTAAAAACAGTGGCAATGAAAAATGGCAATACAACTGACCTACTGTAAAAGCTCATATAAAAAATAACCATCCCATCCAGTTTTCCGATCTGGGAACAAAAACCTCAGTACGAGATGGAGAGGGACCTTCCTGACTTAATTTTTTTTACATTCCAATTCCAATTTCTGAGTATTCTTAAGAATTAAAAGTTAATTGCTCTTTGAAAGAGTATAGATTATCATTACATCAGTGGCATAAAATGGTCTTAAAATAACAACATCGTTTCTCGCAATTATTTCTGGGACAATATATCGTCAAACAAAAGTAGTTATCGTGACAGGCCTAATTTTCAGTGTTCTGAAGGGCTTGTTGACAAGTTAAGATCTTTCAAACAGCACTACAAGATAATTGTAAACCGTTACCTTGTTTTGTGACAATCTGCACACTGAGCTGTACTGTACCATCCGTCTTCACTCCTTGATCGAACAAGCTGTGATCAGGATGCAACTACATAGATAACAAGACGAAGATTTTTAACCAATGAATGTTCACTATGAAAATAAGTCAAATTGCACCATACCTGCCAACATCAGATTGTGATAAATAGGGAGATTTAGAGGAGGGGTACATGGTTCATATGTTCGTTAAACAGAAGAGGAGTTTCTGGCGCCCCTTTAAGGAGTCGATGCACTACACAGACTGCGTAATATACATATAGGGAGCAGCAGTACCGGTCATTAATACTGAAGATGATTAATACCAAGAAATTTATTCAGATAGTCCTTTACCACATCCTTTACAGTTTTAGCAAAAAATGCTTTTTGAGTTATTAATAATAAAGTGTATATAATTTCTTATATGCCAAGAACTTTCCTGACCCATGACTAATACAAATATTTTTTTAAAATATTTATTCGATTACTAATCTTATTTACGTATACATCTGTGTTGGTTTGTATGTTTTTTTTTACATGTTTTTTTTTTTATTTACTTTATTTTAATTATTTATTTACTTTCACCTTTGTGCTTTGTCTTCATGACTCAGGGATAGTATTCATATATTGTTGTATCTGTATACCTGTATATGAACCTTTTTTTTAATAAAAAAAAAAAAATGCATAGTTTAAGTTTTATGTGTGGACTTTTCAGACAGTCCCTTACCTCACACGCCATAGTATTAGCACATTTCAGCACAATGTGTGGACTTTCTGATGGTCCCTTACCCACCATATGAAACATTTATAGCTTATATCAGTGTTAAATTAATGATCTGGAACAATTTCCTGTGATGCCATCTGACCATTTTACAAGACAAATCGTGTCCTGAATTGATTTGATATGGCAGGCTACATTCAATATTTAAATACAGAACAATCTTGTATTTTACAGGACGGGTGGCAACCCTACCTACAGGTCTAATATAAGCAAAGTGTGGATGCAAAAAATCGTGAGTTTATTGGGATAAATTGTAAATCGGGAGAACGGCGGTAGGAGGCGTGGAAAACGGGAGAAACCCGGTAAAATCGGTTGTGTTGGCAGGTATGAATTACACTAATACAAAAACACATACAAGGATGTCCTGAAGACAGATGTCATAGCCATCTAATGACACCTGGAGACGAGGCTCCAGTAACTTCTTCAGGTTACCAATCGGCTCATTGATGTCAATGTCTTGCGTAATCAATTCAGCTGCTGTGATGGTTTGTTCCTCAATTCTGAAGACCACAGACACATGAGTTAGGTCACTTGAAACAGAGTCCACAAGCACAAATTACCCACTGTCCAACGAGTGGGGATGCAAGAGAGAGAAGAGAAAAAACAAACAAACAGAAAGCACTTACCCCTCCTCTAGACGCTCCTGTTTCTCCGGTCCATCAATCTCAATCTCAATCATCTCCTCAGTCTCACTTTTTGACATCCCGTCAACTCCTCATCCAATTATCCAACAAAGACATTGCGTTTTAGAAAACAAAAATGCACTGTTCTTTGCAATTAATTTTAACACAAAAATAAATTAAATTATTAAAAGAAAACAAAATTTAAATATTAAATTAAGTTCTCAAAAAAAATCTAAAAACATTTTTACTAATTATTTTTTTAATTTCAACAAATGCCATGAATGCAAAGCTCTATCTAAAGGGGTCCCAAAGGCACTCAATTTACACATGTATACTTTTAGCATAGCAATTATCTCGTAATCGTGCAGTGAAAACTGACAAACAAGTCTCTGAAGCGCCAAAAAAACTCACGCAACACCGAGGCTTTGCTTGAGTACAGGCCCGTCGTGAAAACTACCCCATATCACTACTGTTATTTACACGTATTTATTAATTAGGCCACTCTTTTTGGTCAAACTATTTATTGTTTTAGTGGATAACTTGCTTAAACCTATTACTTCAATAATACAATTTCCACCAGCGACTGGGTGGGAAGACGACGCCCGAATCGATACAAACGCAGTTGCCATATTGGAATGATTTTGGCTTTCATAATATAACTACAAAAACGGACCTAAAAGATGAGTTTTTAAAACTTGTAAAACTTTTCGGGGGTGGCTACACATCAAGACTTTTGATTCAGGAAAGTTAAAACGGAAATGGAAGAAACGGAAACAAAACAAGAGAAGGGCAGATGTAAAAGCAGCCGGAAATCCTGGCCGAAGTCACAGCGGCTGACAGACTTCCGAAAACAGCCGCGCAACTCGAGAAACAACACGGCGTTTTAATATGAAGTAATCTCAACTGCATGAAAAATCATTTCAGTCGTCCAATATGATGGGATATATGTATACCTTGCTTCTTTGTTAGCTTCTTAGCTTATGCAGACGAAAGAGAGGGCGACACGCCTGCATCAAGTGATAATCTGCTCGCGCGAACTTTGAAGAAAACTCGTGCGTTCGTTTTTCGTGAGGACATTATTATCGTTTAGCACATCTTGCGGTTTAACATATATTGTATGCTAAATCACTCGGCACAAAGTACACAACCGTATTTACCTACTGCTTATCGGATGCGAGAGGTTCTGGGTTATAGTCTGAAGTGTTAGCACTCCGGCTAGCTTCGTTTCCCCTCGGGATGCTAACAGTTAGCTTAGCTCCGAAAGCGGGAAAACTGACGCGCTTATAACCTCACTTATATATAATATAATGGGTTTGGTCGGCGTGTATCTCGGATAAATGAGAATTAAGGCCGCACATACCTCTTTATCCCGGTCAGAATTTTTTTTTGTTGGAGTTCTTGTGGACTAAAGCTGGTTGTCAGTTGGCTATAGTTTAGTGTGTGTTGTTAAGAAGTTGAACGTTCATGCTGTTTTTTTGGTCAACATTGCAATGGGGGCGGGGAAGAGCATGCGGCATCGCTGCCCACTGACAGCAACACTTGCACCCATCTAATACAGTTCTTGACCATAATATGATGTATGTGGTGTATATGTGGCTAATTATGCCAAACAAAAGTAATCTTCAGATAACTAGGTTTAAGTGTCGATGTTTTCACAGTGTGCTGAAAAAACAGCATTTAAGTGCGAAAACATACGCCAAGAGTATTTTGGATCTCTGGGCATAAGCCGGTTGACATTGCTGTCCTGGGACTCTTCCATTGAAATGTTCCCATCATTATAGGCATCGTATCTTTGTAAAGAAATGTCTAATCCTATTGTAAAAATGGCCTTTGGGTGTGTTTTTTAACTTGTCTTGAATCTAATACAGAAATAAACAACATTTTAAAAACAACTTTGGTATTTTGGTATTATTTATTTAACATTGAAAAGTGTATGCTAAAAGAATGTTTGTAGCAGGAATTGATATCACATTCAACATGGCCCTTGACCTTCACCTGTTGCATTAAAGCCAGATCATTTTACATTTAAAACACTCACACATACTTCAATGTGTGCTCTTACTTTTTTCTTTCTTTCAATGTGTTCAGTGAGTGCCATGCACTCATGAACGAGTAAGCAGACAAGCTTTTACAATATCTGATACTAATTAGTGATATTTTTAAGCCATTTTTTAATTGATATACAGTGCAAAAAGGGTTAAAAAAAAAAAATTCTAATAGATGGAAAAACTAAAATAACAGGGTTTGAAAAGTGATCATACCCTGGATTTGGTACCACTTTCTTCTGCTGAACACAAACAAAGATTTTTAGAGGTAAATCTTAGCTCTTTTGGTCCTCACAATGCAAGTGAATGGATACCAAAACTGAAAGTCCAAAAAGCATATAAATGCAGCATTAAAGTAATCCATATGACTCCAGTGGGTAAATCTATATGTTCAGAAGTGATATGATAGGTCTGGGTGAGAAACTGATCAATGTTTAAGTCCTATTCTACCGTAAATTCTCCTCCCTGCCCAGTAGGTGGGGATATACACAAAGAATGTGAAAGTGGAGATTAATAGTACCGGTAATAAAAAACACAGACCACATTCAGAATGGCATACTATACTACTCATACTGTTAGCCAAATTGTAGAAGTAGTATGGGTAGTATGCCATTCTGAACTCCGCGCCAGAGTCATATGGATTATTTTTATGCTGCCTTTACACTATACGCTTTTTGGACCTTCTCAGATTTGATGCCCTTTCAGTTGCATTGTATGAACCAACAGAGCAGAGATATTCTCCTAAAAACTTTGTTTTTGTTCAGCAGAAGAAAGAAAGTTATACACATATTTGATGGCAATGTGGGTGAGTAAATGAGAGAATTTTTATTTTTGGGTGAAACTATTCCTTTAATATTTTGTAGAGCTACCTTTGCTTTAATGTCAGTCATCAGTCTGTTTGGATATGTCTCTACTAGCTTTGCGCACCTAGATTGGGGAATATTTGCTCATTCTTCCTTGCAGAATTGTTCAAGTTCTGTCAAATTGCGGGATGAGCACAGATGGACCCAACAAGTCAATCCACAGGTTTTCTATTGGATGTAGGTGGATTTAGGCTCAGACTTGGCCACTCAAGGACATTGAACTTCCTATTCTTAAGTCACTGAGCTGTGTGTTTAGGGTCATTGAGGTGCTGAAAGGTGGACCACCTGCCCATCTTCAGTTGTCGAGCAGAGGGCCAAAATTTGATTGACTTGAACAATTCTGCAAGGAAGAATGGGCCAATATTCCCCAATCTAGGTGTGCAAAGCTAGAGGCTGATGGCTGTAATTAATGCAAAAGGTAGCTTAACAAAGTATTAAATCCAGGGTTATGATCACTTTTCAAAAATTACTTAATTACTTAAATATTGTTAGGCAAAATTAGCAAGTAAAGCAGGAAAAATCTATATTTTTAAAAGGGTTTTGATTTCAGGCTGTAAGACCAAAAAAGTTACTATTCCAATGGGGTATGGTGATTTTCTATAGGCAATGTAAGCTTTATACATTTTCTGGAGCTTGCAACTAACCCAGGCTTTCCCATTTGGACCTATCTTTACAGATATGGAAAGCTCTGTTCCTGACATGTGCTATTATTATGTCCATACAACAACTTTGCATCCAGTTTTTGAATAGAAGCACTGTTGGTAAATTTGAGTTACACATCAGCCAAAACAAATAAATGGTTAAATAATCTTTGAAACATTTTTTAATGTCTAATAGAAGTTATTCACAAGCACATGACATTTGACTAAGGATTCCTCACCATCAGACAACTGATGACATCTCTTATAAAATAATTGTGTGTAGAAACAATTTAAGATAAAATGATAAACACCGATAGTGCTATGACACATCCTGAGACAAGTCAAGCTGTTGCCTCTAAAATCAATTGGACCACCACATTTGTAGTTGGGCCTCTAAAAGCTTGATTGAAAAAAATGTAAGTAAAGATAATATCTAGCCTAACTCTGCATAAGATTATATTTGTGATGAATTAGTGCAACATTTTAAAGTAGCAATTAAAGTAGTTAACCCAAAAATGAAAATTGTCTCATTTACTTACCCATACAGATGAGTATGACTTTCATTATTCAACTGAACAAAAATATTTTTATAAGAATATCTCAGCTCTATACAATGCTAGTCAACAGGGTCTAAGTTTTGAAGCTCAAAAAAGCACATAAATGTAACATAAAAGTAACTCATACAACTCCAGTGGATCAATTCATGTCTTCAGAAGCAATATGATGGGTGTGGTGAGTAAGTTTAAAATGTAAGTGCTTTTTTTACTATAAAATCTCCTCCCTGCCCAGTAGGTGGCGATCTGCACGAAGGACGCAAATTGGCAAAGACAAAAGAAGAAAAACTTTGAGGAGAGAAGAGTGCTTAGGAGGGCTGTTTGAAGTGGAGATTTATAGTTTAAAAAGGCACATAAATATTGCCCTGTTTCTCACCCACACCTATCATATCGCTTCTGAAGACATGTATTAAACCACTGGAGTCATATGGATAAATTTTATGCAGTCTTTAAATGCTTTTTGGAGCTTTAAAGTTGTGATCCTGTTGACTAGCATTGAATAGGCCTACAAAGCTGAGATTTTCTTCTAAAGGTCTTTGTGTTCAGCAGAAGAAAGTCATACACATCTGAGATGACATGAGGGTGAGTAAATGATGAGAGCATTTAAACTTTTGGGTGAACTATCCCTTTAACGATGTTGCTCAAAATAGATGAAGCAATTAAAATATTACGTATTTTGCCTAAAATTAATGAATACTCCTATATTCAAATATATAAATAAGCTTTTTACAACAGTAAAAGAGAAGCACAGCTGAGATTAATCTTGTGTCTGTTGAGTATCTCCTGGATTGTTCAGCTGCAATCAAACCTTACCACCGGGGGGTTGTCTCTCTGATCTTATAGTGATAGGAGAGCACTTGATCCTTAGATTTAGCCCACCAGTTTTGTTAATTAAAGAACTGCAACTCCATTGAAATTAATTTCTGAGACACATTTCCCTCCAGTGTTTGAAGTGGGTAAGCAGAAAAGAGGGTTCAGCAAGGCATTGTCCTAATACAAATCATCGTCAGTCATCACAGATGTGTGTGCATGCTCTTCAAAACACAAAGGATTGCATGTTTGTAGCATCTGGGCTGAGGAGAGAGAGATGAACAATGGAAATAAGACTTAAGCTGATCTACTGTGAAAACTGGTATATGACTATTATAAAACACCTTCCTTGAATTATTGGCTAGTGAGCTTTGAAAGAGAAAACGCAAAAACTTAAAGACTTACATCTGTTGGAGGGTTATAGCTGTGGGCTGATGGGTGAAAATAAATAAGTCTTGTTTCTAAAGGTCAGTTAAATGTTAGAGGGCATTAAATAGGTAAATAGGTTCATACAAGTCTACTGTAAAATATACTTACCATTGTTTGGTCTCTCCTTTATTTTCTGTTGGTAAATGCAAGAATTGCATTAGAAGATAAAGACAAGATAGGTCAATTTAAATGTTTGTCTAGTTAAAATAATTTCTGTTGGGTTTGATTGAAGTGGCACTCACTGCGGCAATGACAGCTCCCTCGTCTGCAGCACAAACAGATGGCCAGACAGCACGAGAGAAAGAGCAAGAAGGCACCCACTCCTACTGCTATAACTAATGTTAGGTTCAGCTCAACTGAAATTGAACATATCATACAGGTATTGAGTGACTGATGCTACAGACACACGTCAAAAGGATATTATACAATACATCCAACACTTTTACTTCAAAATATCAAAGGATTTTTTTATTTATTAACATTTCTTATGATATGGTCACTTAAAAATGACCAATTTGTGCTTTACACTCTGTTATCTTCATATGTTGGCCTGCACACGGCCTGTCCCTCATCAGATTTTTACATACTTTTGAATTTCTGCTCAAAAGCGAAGGAAGGAAACAGTGTATGTAAGACAAACATGCTATGCAATTAATGTTTAAAGCCAAACTATAATGAATGTTTTTCATGTCAGCCATAAGGGGAAAAGGTTACAGGAAGTTCAGTCTGTTTGTACCCATAACATGCTTGCGCATGTGACGGAAAGAGCTTATAGCACTACGCAGCAGGATTTGAAACCAACCTACGAGTCCCTGATTTGTGGTCCAGGCTGTAGTTGATTTCAGGGACATGGGCAGTATTAAGTGGCTTGTTGTATTTGTACCAGATGTAGGTGCATGAGGGAACACTCAGTTTGTCTTTGCAGAGCAGCTCTGCAGAAAAGTCTCTCATAACTGTCTCTGGGACCTCACATGATGGTGCATGTGCAGGCACTGTCCACATAAGACATAAGAGAAGCATGCTTAAATTATGCTTTAAGGGCAAGTTCACCCACAATTTGTAATTCTTTCATTTACTCACACACATATCATTCCAAAATTTGGGTGAACTATCCATTTATGGGATAATTTTTTAGTTAAGAAATGTTCTAATCAGTCCAACTGCACATGTAAATTAGTAACTGAAGCTCTAAGAATGAATCAATAACAAGACAATGAAGATTTTCATTCCCACCAAACACATTAAGGGTGATGGTCGCATCCCTCAGCTTGATTTGGATGATACACTCCTGAGTCTTTCTGTGTAACACCACGAAGGGTCACTGTTGCACCATCGATAGATGCACGGCCCCTAAATGAACCTGGGAATGGCGAGAGTAAGACAGAACATTGTAAAGAAACTAATATGAAATGAAGGTACTGCAAAACACACTGCATTATGAAACTATTGCTTGTTACCTTTACTTAAAGGGATAGTTCACAAGATTCTCTCATCATTTACTCACTCTCATGCCATACCAGATGTTTATGACTTTCTTTCTTCTTCTGAACACTAACAAAGATTTTTAGAAGAATATTTCAGCTCTATAGGTCCATACAATGCAAGTGAATGGGTACCAAAATGTTGAAGCTCCAAAAAGCACATAAAGGCAGTATAAAAGTAATCCATAAGACTCCAGTGGTTTAATCCATATCTTCTGAAGTGCTATGGTAGGTGTGTGTGTGAGAAACAGATCAATATTTAAGTATTTCTTTATTATAAATCTCCACTTTCAATTGTTTTTTATGTTTTTGGTGATTTGCATTCTTCATGCATATCACCACCCTTGAGTAGAGAGGAGATCAGTGGTAGAGTTTTATGGATAACTTTTATGCTGCCTTTATGTTTCAAGCTTGCATTGTGAGGACCGTCAGAGCTAAAATATTATTCTAAAAATCTGACTTTGTGTTCAGCAGATGAAAGAATGTCATACACATCTAGCATGGAAATACTGTGATTAAAAGATGAGATAATTTTCATTTTTGGGTGAACTGTCAATATAGGTATAACTTAAAGGTGAAGGATGTAATTTCTGCACCAATAGTGGCACCAAATATTGCAAACATAATGACTGTTTTCATCCACTGTTCAGCCAAAAAGGTACTGAGCCAATGTTATTATGTCTGGCCCAGTTGGGACACAAGCAAACAGATTGAAATTCCATCTGGTGCCACTAGTGAAACAGAAATTACTCACCTTACTTTCAAAAACATTTAACAGACTTTTAACAGACCCAAAGTAATAAACAACTGAGTGAGACGAGTTTAACATGGGTAAATCTCATGGGTGCAGTTTGGAAATGATGGGTATGTATTCTTTAATATCTTTAATATAACAAAACAGTCACCCACCTGAAAATTTGCCATCAAAATATACATACGAGAGACATCTTTACCTCTCTTCTTCCATTCAACATGTGGGTTTGTTTCTTTCTCTGTTCTGAACTTGGAGGACAGTACAGCATCTTTAGCAAAGAAAAGATGGAGTGTCAGTCAATCTAAAAGCTCTTATTTAACTACACACTTCCAGCTGATTAACTGAAAAGTAGTGAACTTACTTGTGTTTTCATGTACCTCTAATTTTGGAGAGCTTGTTGTCACAGAAACAGGAGCTGAGCTAGGAACTGAGGGTGAGGTTGAGGAGAGATACAGACAAACACATGACTGATATAACACTCCACAATATTGACAGCGTTTTGATACATATTGACTGATATACACAGAGCATGCAATATAGACAGTGATAGGTGAAGACTTGTTTTTAATATACAAGTATTAGACACTTGCTATATGCTATTTATTTAAAGAAAAATAATCCTTTCTCTCTGTGTCTGTTTCTTTCTTCTGCTACTTCTATACTATTGGAATTTGGCTGTGTGATATATATTGTTGGCTTTTGTATGATCAATTGCTTCTGCTCTGTAAATTGCTTTGGATAAAAGTGTCTGCTAAATGACTAAATGGTATTCTACCAGGTGTGATTCTAAAGAATGTAGCATGTTTAGATGGTTCTGAAATAATTTGAGCATTCAAGAATTGGCCCACTAAACATACAAACTGAAGGATAAAACAATTAGTGTTTGTGGCATGCTGTCCTTTAAATTAGATTGGTTAGTAATTTTTCAAAGCATACGTGTGGATTAGATTATTATTTTTTTATTATGACCCATTATAAGGCAACTTTTGTACTAGAATATTTATAAAAAAAGAAAAAAAAAATGGTGCATGGACACCTTATGGTTCTCAAACATCACACTCCCTCCCACCTAAACACATGCACATGTCCCTCACTGGTTGTGTCAGGAACAGGGATGTGTAGGAATTTACATAATGGATGGATGTTCTGACAGTCTGAGAGTGGATAGTGGGGGTAGCAACCCAAACCAGGACTGATAACCTCCAAGCACTCAGAAAAACATGCACTTCTAGAGAGAAGCAATGGAAAAATGATTTCCTCTGTTATCTGAGTAGGTCCCTCTTTGTAATCCCATGGAGGTGTGTACAGTGACAAAGAACTGAGTTTCAAATGAGATGTAAGAGAGAGAGGCTTCAGATGATCTTTCTACCCAGAGACAAAGACTCACAATGTAACTTAAAACCCACCCCAGAGGGTATTTGACAACTCTTACTAGCAGTTACTAGTAGAGACACAAAAGTTAGACAAAGGGCATTAACAAAATGAAAGGGTCCCTGCCTCATCAGATTGATGTTTAGATCTGGACAACATCTTCACAGACATTTTATCACCTTCAGGATCTCATGATGTGATCATGGGGGCAGTGGTGGCTCAGTGGTTGAGGCTCAGGGTTACTGACCAGAAGGTCAGGGGTTCAAGCCCCAGCTTGATGCTGCTGTTGGGCCCTTGAGCAAGGGATTGTCCCTGTGATAAGTGCACTGTAAGTCGCGTTGGATGAAAGCGTCTGCCAAATGCATATATGCATATATGTAAATGTAAATGTTGCTTAAGATGTTTGTGTAAATGGTGTCTTGCTGGAGCCGCACCCACCCTATCTGACCCTCAAAGTGTCCATCTCTCTTTGAAAAAACACATGAATCACATTCACGAAGTGTTAGCATCCATATCCACAAAGCTAATTGAAAAAAATCTAATTTTCAAGGATAATATAAAATAAATAAAATAAAATAAATAAAATATAAAATGTAATGCTTAGGCTACACCTTGTTTCGGTAACACAAATTGTTCAAAAATTAGGCATGGATATAGCCATTTAAATAACTCTAAACATACGTTTAGACAGTTAGTTCCATTCCTCGAATCTGATTGGACAAGAGACATTCCATGATCACTGATGGTCTGAAACCATCAGCACTCTGACGCTTCACTGTGTGTGAATCACTCCGCTTATGTTCGTGCCGTTCTAAACTAAAGTGTAAGCAGGGCTGGCCCGACCAAACATTTGTTTAGGGCCCGCGATTGGTTCGGGGCCCCCCACCACCCCCACTTATTTATTTTTTGGCCATCAATTACTCTTAATCAGCAGTACACACTATCAATGAAACGTAGTATGTTTTGTTTCGTATATTTTCCTAAATTTCTTAAACCTAATTTTGGAACTAGATTTAAATTGTGTGGGTGCCAAGAGGATGATGCGCGCAGCTCTCTGCTGTTTCCGTTTGTCAACTGCCAGGAGCAATAGCTAGGTAACAGACGTCCAGCCATCATGAAGCGAATGTACCCACCTGGATCAGAGAAATGCTGTTTTCCCTAATCAGACAATAGTGCATGCCAGAAGCATGGCCCCTTCATTTTGTTTGCTACTTTTTGTGTGCTGGATATTCTTCGTCATTACAGTGGAAACAACTTAAAATACTCCGCAATTTGTGGGCATACAGATAACTGTAAGACATCATTAGAAACTATAAAGGGTCTATTTTTATTTGTGTACACTCACAATAACAATAAAACATTGTGCTTTTGTAAAATAATGAAAATAAACAGGGTGCGCTTTCAACTGTCTCTCCGTGAGCATCTTTCTGAATCGTGTCACAAAAATGAACTGAAACTCTGCGAATACTTATCACACAAACATGAAACATATGTCTAAAGAATGCATAAAATGTCTACTTTTAAATAAAACAGTTCAAATTTAAAACAAATATTCTCCTGCATGTAATCTGTATGAAACAAAGCAATGTGAGTTGACATGCTATTTTATATAAATATGTACATATTTTAATTGTGGGACTATTTCCAGACTTGCCAGCCAGGATTCAGAGTATTGAAATTTTAAATATGTCCTAATAGGCAAGGTTTAGTTACATTTAAAATGTTGTTTTGGCTAAAGCAGGTATTTAAATTGTAAGCTGTATGATATAATTATGATATGTAATATGAGATACAAATAATATGAATGTTTAGAACATATTTTAACTAGTGTTTATGCTGCCTCATTATCATCAATGAAGCTTGTGCTTGCAAATATGTTTTCAGGTGTAAATGTGTCAAATGTGCTGTAAATATGCCCATATTAGAAAATCAGCATATTAGAATGATTTCTGAAGGATTATGTGACACTGAAGACTGCAGTAATTTTGATCACAAATTGCATTTTACAATATATTCAAATAGAAAACAGATAACAAACATATTTCACAATATCACTGTTTTTGCTGTAATTTGGATCAAATAAATGCAGACTTGGTGAGCAGAAGAGACTTCTTTTAAAAAAATTAAAAAATCTTACTAATCTAAAAATGTTAAAAGGTAGTGTAGGTCTAAAGTTTTTAAGTAAAGTCTTTATGTAAAGAAAATGTATAGTCAGATTACTTCTTTTAACTTAAACTTGATTTTGATCATTAAGTCTCCTCACATTCATTCTCTTTCTGTCACATTCCTCATTGATAGGCCCAGGGGAGGGGTCTTTAACTCCTCAGGTGTGAATCACATCAATATTCATGATTATCCACGCCTCCTCGCATATGGCCTTTCTAACACTAAAAGTGTCTTGTAAAAGTTAAATGACTATATTGTTTTGAATGAATGAGTGATCAAAAGTCTTGTGAACAAATGTTTAGTATGTGTTATAAGGCCTTATTTCCGTGACTTTTTTTTCAAAAAGTAAAAATGTCAGGGTTTTTTTCAAAAACCACACAAACTTTATTTTCTAAACAATTCAAACATGTACATACATGTTGCTCACATATTATTGTAGCCCATTTTGTGCTGAATACAGTGTTATCAGACTTTAGCCATTAATAAGTTTTTAAGCAACTGAAAAAAGCACAAATGTCAAGGCATGTTAAAACTTCCCAGAGGGTGAATTGTAATGCTCCTTCCATCCATTTTTTTGTATGTATAATTTCCTTCTCCTCAGTAGCGCATACACAAACCACCTCAACCGATGACACTGCTAGTGAATGGCCCTTACTACTGTTCTGGTATCTCATCTCTGAGATGAGAGGTTTTTGCGTTTAGAAAATATCTCATTTCTCTTCTTTATTTCATGATACCAGGCCCTAATGCTGTTTTCATCTCCAGCAGATGCTGGTCATTCTGGTGCTGCAGCAACAGCATTCTGGTACAGCAATGCTGACAGGTCTTAGTGGTACACAGGAACTCACTCTCGATCCCTCCATTGAGGATGAAACTGGTAAATTGACATAAAATGATCCTTTGGTTCTCTATTCTTATGGCACATTGATAAAGAAAGAGATCTCTGAATTGAGAGCTTTTTTATTTAGAAAATATCTAATTTCTCATCTTTTTGGCTGGTTCAGAATCCTGTAGAGCCCCATACACTATTTTTGTTTAGGGCCCCCAAAACCCTAGGGCCGGCCCTGTGTGTAAGAGCAGTACAGTTGTGTTAAGAGCTACTGTTTGTCTTTATTTTTACATGTATATATGTTAGCCAGATGGTGGTGGCAAAAGATAATTTTTATGTGTAATATGAGCCAGCTAGGAGATGTGAAGTGAATCCCGTCAGCCAGTGTTTACATACAGTACTCTGTGATTGCTTGTATTACTACTACACTACTAAAGCTAGGAAATAGCTTTAAACGGCTTTAAACTAACAACTTCAGCATTACGAAAGCATGACAGCATCTCTGCTTGCGCATGCTCTGTCTCTCTCTCTCTCTCTCTCTCTGTCTTTCTCTCTCTCACACACACACACACACACACACACACACGTCAAGTCAAGTCAATTTTATTTGTATAGCGCCTTTCACAACACACGTCGTTTCAAAGAAGCTTTACAAAAGATCAGCATTAACAGACGATAAAACTGTAATGTTTATAAAGTCGATGAATCATCATTGTGTAATTAGATCAAATAAGATTCTTAATCATGTTTAAAAATAATTAAATAATAGTTGTAATAATAACTCCAGTGAATAAGCTGTAGGCGACTGTGGCAAGGAACACAAAACTCCATAAGATGTAGATTAATGGAGAAAAATAACCTTGGGAGAAACCAGACTTACTGTGGGGGCCAGTTCCCCTCTGGCTAACATTATGAATGTAATTTAAATATTACTTATGTATAGGTAAAATCATGGTTTAAAATTATAAAATTATGTAAGTGTTAAGGGTCAGTTTTTAAACATCGATTGTGTTTGAACTGTAAGATAAATGACCAATGTCTTTGAAGTCCATCTTGATTAATTGCAGAAGTTCACATAGATGCAATTGTCCTTGTTAATTGGCTGATGAAGGCTTTTGTTGGCAATAGTTAGTCTAAGCATTTCATTTCAAGATCGTAGTCCACCAATAGACCGAGGTGATGCAGGTTGGAGTTGGAACCAGTTCATCCTCTGAAGTCCATCATAATAGACTGAGTAGTCATCATCATTCAGCGACAAGTAGCAGTGGAGTCCAACACGAAGCAGGAATGGAGCTGGATCCAGCCGGTTCTGGTGACCTTAGGATAGGAGTCCCGAGATTGAGACATGAAAACAAATAAAATAATATTAGCATAGATGCCATTTAATTGATTGCAGAGTTAGAAATCATGCTCAATGTTTCTGGTTTCTGGTTCCGGCAGACCCAACTAAAGCAGCCTTATTGTGGGTTGGAGGATAAATTAGGTGTATGCCTGGCTAAATAGATGAGTCTTTAGTCTAGACTTAAACTGAGAGAGTGTGTCTGCATTCCGAACAGTGTTTGGGAGACTATTCCATAGTTTAGGAGCCAAATATGAAAAGGATCTACCTTCTTTTGTGGATTTTGATATTCTAGGATCTATTAACAGGCCAGAATTTTGTGATCTTAATGAACGTGTTGGAATATAGCGTGGTAGAAGATCACTTAAGTACTGCGGAGCTAGACCATTCAAAGCTTTGTACGTAGTTAACAGAATTTTAAAATGAATACGGAATTTAACAGGTAGCCAATGTAACAATGATAAAATGGGGCTAATATGATCATATTTCTTGCTTCTTGTTAGCACTCTGACTGCTGCATTTTGAACCAATTTTATTTTATTTATTGATCTTG
Source organism: Xyrauchen texanus (assembly GCF_025860055.1). Lineage (NCBI taxonomy): Eukaryota > Metazoa > Chordata > Actinopteri > Cypriniformes > Catostomidae > Xyrauchen > Xyrauchen texanus. The sequence continues at coordinate 32,568,976 of NC_068289.1, read as the reverse complement.
CTGGACATCCTCCCAGTAATGCATTACAATAATCTAGTCTTGAGGTCATGAATGCATGAATTTGTTTTTTGGCATTAGCAACAGAGAGCATGTGCCTTAATTTAGCAATATTTCTGAGGTGGAAGAATGTTGTTCTACAAACATTTGTAATTTGATTTTCAAAGGACAGATTGGTATCAAATATAACATCTATATTTGTTATCAAATATAACACACACATCGATCCATCCTTGCTTATACAATAACTTGTTAGAAACAGCACATGCTGTGATTTCTGAAGTGCCATTTTTTAATTACTAAAGAAGGCTTGGATGCATATTTGGTTTGAACCTGCAATATTAGATTCTGATCTGCCACGTAAGCAGAGCCGGCCCAAGGCATAAGCGAACTAAGCGGCTGCTTAGGGCCCGGTAGCCACCAGGGGGCCCCCAAGAGCACATGAAATGACAGCTTGATTTTTTTTTTATTTTTTATTTTTTTTTGTGATTATGCTGTCAATGGACAATGGTAATTACACAAAAACGCAATATTAAATGCAATATTATGTTAACGGGCTGCAGGATGCAAGCACATTCAGACAGCAATGTCACAAGAAAGGACATATCCTCTGGTGCAAAAAAAAGGAAAAAGAAGAAAACAGAGGAAGAGAAAAAAACAGCACGATAAAGGTATGTTAAGTTGCTAGGCTAAGTTACGAGCTAACATTAGCTGGATAGTTAGTTAACACAGCCTATGTAGCATATCTTCTTTTTAGGAAAGTTTGATTAATCATCCGTAAATAGCATCTTAATATATTATTAGTATAACATATTACTTAGCAAGTTTTAGATTAAAGTTTTTGTCTTCTGTGTAATAATAACTTTCCTGGGTATATATTTTTGTAATAAAAATAAGCTTCTGTTCCATAAACTTTGTACTGATAACAACTTAACATTATTTACATTAGTCTACAATTTTGGGGTCTTCGCTATTATATTCCAATATCATTATGCCTCAGTTAGCTAGTTATAGATTAAGAGTTGTTGTTTAGAAGTGCAGATGGCTTGCTGCTGTGTATAATAATTTGTGTTGAGAAAATAACATATTTTGTCAAATATTCTGTCAAATATGTACTCTTATGAAACTTCCCTAGGAGCATTGTTGAAATATTTTGGACGTGGGGCACAACCAACTCCACCTACCCCAAGTGCCAGTGCTACAGATGATGATGATTTTTCAACAATCCCAGATCATTATATTTATATGGATAAACCATGCCTTTGTTTTTGACAGACAGTTTAATTTGACATCTAACATGGCTAGCTTTTATTATTATTATTTTCATCAGGTCCATCCTCTGCATGCGAGGAGCACTTCCCAGCACGTGTATCCACTGATGTTGTCATCTATCCTGTCTGACTCAGAAAGGACTGATCTGGTAAGCAGAGGGCCACTGCCTATAAAGGAAAACTTCACATTCCCTGAAAAATCTGATGGCCAAAGCTTCCACTACACCTACAGAAAGTTAATTAATGGGGAAAAAATGTAAGTGGAGCTGCTCACAAAGAGAAATGATACTGTCTACAGCTTCTGCTGCAAATTGTTCTCTATGAAGTACACAAAACTGGTAACAGAGGATCAACAGGATTGGGTAAATATAGGTGTGCTACTGTTACATTTAAAACTGTAGAAGGGTAAAATCATGCCAGGCAGACTTTGGAATGTTGTAAGCAACACAGCTACAACTAATAAAATTGATAAGGGGTGTGTTAGATTTATAGTGTACGTAATAATCAGGAATTGACAATATTCAATCATTTTGGCGGCACCGAAGGGCCCCCAAATCAAATTCTGCTTAGGGCCCCATAAAGGCTTGGGCCGGCCCTGCACGTAAGAAATTAGTTCCATGCGCAAATGCGTTTTTTATGACCGTACAATTTTTTTTAAAGTACTTGTTCACTGAACTGCTGTATATAAGCAATATCACACTTGCAATTGTGCTATATAGCCTATATATTATATATGGGTGTTGGGAGGATTAGTTTTAAAATGTATTCCTGCTATAAAATGTCATTGTAATGTATTCAATTACTCAAGCTCAGTAACGTATTCTAAATACTTTGGATTATTTCTTCAGTATTAGTAGATTTTTTCTCTTGTTTTGACTATAAAAACTAAAAAGCCAATACAGTCAGACAAAATCCAAATGTTAAAAATACATTCTCTGAAAAACCTAAATATCGTATGCAGTGTTGTTTCTAAAACAAGATACATCAAATTGATATTGTTTTAAGGAATTTTAGATATTTTTACAGGAAAACAATACAAAACAATATAGCTGCAAGCAGCCATGATGGGCTCAAGGACCATGGGTCCATTTCCACTTGGTGGCTTTCGGAAAACAAAGCATGATGAACACAGCAACAAATCAACATTAATGTAAACTTGGACCCTAAACATACAATGTGTAATAGATATATGCCACCATTCCAGTTTGACTACAACTTCATGTAATTTAATCCATTGCCATGACAACACTATTAAAGCAAGTCAAAATGTTCCATCAGCAGTGTCTAAACAATTTAAGCAATTTGGGTAAATGTAAGATAACTTTTTCAAAGTCTGTTGTAAGTGCCACACTTCCTGCTGACAGTTGGTGGCGCTATGACGGTGACCCACAATAGCCACGTCCATGTGATTAACCCCCATGAAAAAACATGAAACTAAATATTTATCTAAATCACACAATGCACGCAGAAGATATGTTACACTTCCTGTTTGCCTACTTTTGCCATTAATTTAGTGAATCGCCATGGCAACACTGTTCGATATTTAAAAATCTTATTGCAATTTAGCATCTTCGATGTCTTGGATCTATCTATATATCTCAATTTTTAATTGTAATTAAACAAATTTGCTAACTGATTAATTTGACAATTTTGCTATTATTTTATATAATTATTTATTGAAAAATATGTAGATCTAAAGATTATATTGCAATGAAATTATTTATTATTTTTATTAATCCATAAACCGGCTGTAAATTAAATGAACAAATGTAATTTGTAAGATTTTAATATGAGCACAGAATTCATATAGGCTTGTAAATTCATTGCAATTCTGTTGTTGCATTTGTTTTCTCTGTGCACTGTCAAAATAAATGAAGTACATTAAATTTGAGTCTGCATTTGTTATTCATATGCAAAACTGTTTAAATAGCCTCTAAATTAATGTAGGGCAAATGAGGACACATTATTTTAGAATAATGCATGTTCACATTGGCCACACCCACAAGAACAAATAAAACAATCTGATTGGATGATGAATCTGACAATCTGACTTTAGATGCCATTCACATGCACTGTTGAGGGATTCTGAAGGCATGAAGGGTAGAGATGGACGAAATCACTTATTTACTTTTCGATCCGATAAGTGCTTTTAGGCCAATAAATACCTCTATTAAATTTAATTTTTACGAATTCTTTGGATAAAATTTGTAACTTTATTATTACTTAAAATATTTAATATATTTATGGGCCTAAACAGAAAATTTGCTTGTAAGCCAGGCCGGTCAATCCATGATTAGTTGACATAGGCGAGCGCTTAGGGTGGCATCACTTCGAGGGCGTGGCGGGCGCCAATCTACCGAGACAATTTTAGGATGTGTCCAATCTGTGTCGAACGAAATGCGACCTGTGTGTTCCGATAGCGTGTTGTGGTGCCCCCACGTAACATATAGACCATGTACTTACTGCCTTACTACCAGACTACTCTTACTGTTTCTGTCATATATCTGTGTTTGGCAAAAAAACGTGAGAGAAGTATAGATAGTATGCCATTGTGAACATGGTTTAACGAGCACGGGACTCCGTGAATCGGTGCGATGCCCGATGGATGCCTGAAATAATCTCTGTTTAAATCTGTTCTTCTCAATGAATGTGTCTCAAGTGCAGACTGAATTGCTTGCAGCGCTTTGTCATGCAGTAAAACATGTTTTAGAAGACAAAAACAATGCTGAATTAAGTGGATCTTTACTTACAATTCATTGAAATAAAACCTGCAGCTGCATTCAATCGTTTGCCAGTGATGAAGATCATGTGCGAGAGCACTCTGTGAATGATTGTCTACTGACATTTTCTAAATAAAAGTGTATCAAAATGCTAACATTACATGAAAGCTCTTAAAAGTATCAAATCTTACCAAGCCAATATCATGTTTATTGGACATGGCCTTTGATTTTGATGAAACTTGGGTGTAAAATCGTTCATAAACCAGGAAAAAGAAGGCTTCGAATATATCCACTTACTACAATGAATATTATATTTACCCATGAGAGCAATCATATTAACCAAATCAGATAGGGATGAATCTACATAGGACATAAAAAGAACAAGTGTTCCAGAGTCTCATCAGCTGCCTCACAAAATAAAAATCTTTCTAAAAAGTCAGCAACCGGATATATTTTATAAATTATTTTAAAGTGAGTCTCTATGACTTTAGGGGAAATGGGCCATTTGATGAATTTGAAATGCGGTTTATCTATGGACAAGGCATTGAACTTGTACACACAATCCTCTATTATAATCCAAAAACATTCTAGATTTCAAAAAATCATTAATACATTTGTTATTACATTTACTGTCATATAAAGTACATTCATTAATTACTAGATTTGGTAAGGTTGGTGAAAGTCTTATTCTCACATACATCAATGTGTTTTGGATTAACTGTAATAATGGTAACGGTAGTGCTTTACACATCTTATTATATTCTCTATAAGTGCGGTTAAGATTATACTTGAGCAAAAAGGCAATATGTTCCATTATCATCTAATATATCATTCAAAAACACAATACCCTTCTCATACCAATCACTTTTAAATAATGATTTCCTATTCATTGTTATGACCCTGTTATTCCATAGGGTGGATCCATGGGGAGAAAAGTTGTGGGTAAATATCATTTTACAGTATTGGAGAAATTGTTTGTTAATTGAATAGGTTATTAACTTAGTTACCTCAAAATCACATTTTAAAAGAACTTCAAGCTCACCTATATTTTATTAACTAGAGATCTAGGTAAGTGAAACCACACAGGTTGTGATAAGTATGTTTTCAACCATTTAATCTTAAATGCCCCAAATTGATTCAAAGTCCAAGGCGTTGATACACCTTTATCATACTTTTTCACTAGCTGTGATTTCCTAATATAATGGGTTTTATTTTTCCAAAGGAACTGGAAAATAATTGAGTTTTATTTTTTTATTTTTTTTTTACATTATTAGCAGAGACATATAGTGAGTGACATGGATATATTATTTTGGAAATACCTTCTGTTTTAGATAATGTAACTATGCCAAAAATTGTGAGGTCTCTGCTTAGCCAGCAACTAAGTGATTTTTTCATATCTATTAAACAGTTAGAAAAAGTAATATATTCCCTTCTGATTTTTAAATAAAACTATTCCTAGATACTTCACTTCAGATTTAACCTTGATTGAAGCTATACTGGAATCATTAGATGAAAGAACAGGAAGTAACTCACATTTTTGAATATTAAGGGTTAATCCTGATGCTTTAGAGAAAATTGAAATTGTACTAAGGGCAACAACATCCACCATAAATGTATTCTTTAAAAAGATGACTGTGTCATCTGCAAATTGACTAGTTTTTAATTCCTTATCGAAGATTGAGATACCATTCAAAACTGGGTTGTTATTTATGAGCATAAGTGACTGGGTGGCTAAAATAAACAATTTTGGAGGAATCGGGCATCCTTGCCTAATATCACGTAGTACCTCAAATCTAGGTGTTATACCAAGATTTAGGGAACAGAACTATATATATGTCGTTATAAAACATCTTATTTATTTTCCAAAGTTATTTCCAAAACCTAAAAATTGTAGCCCTTCAAATCTAAAGGCGTATTCAACTGTATCAAATGCCTTATAAAAATCAAGAAATAAAATAAAAGCATCAGTATCAATAAGGTCTCGATAATCAAGCATGTCTAGTAACAACCTAATGTGATTGTGTATATTGCTGCCCTTTAACAAAAGCTGATTGACACTCATTGATTGTTATGATGAGCTGGAAGGCAGACGAGGGGCGAGGATCTAGTTGCAGGTTCTTTATTGAAAGAAACAAAAACACACGAAGGTTTAACAGACAGGATAAACATCAAAGGGCACGGAAACAAGCATCCAAAAACATCGACGATCGACAAGGGAATGGAGAACAAACAGGGTTTATATACACTGGAGACATGATGAAGACAAACTACAATCAGGTGAGCACAATGACACAGGGCTGGCAGTGATGAGGGCCGAGGATCTTGGGAAGTGTAGTTCCTGACAAAGACAAGTGAGACCCAGGGCAGACAACAAGGGAATCGTGACATTGATGATATGTGATAATCCCTCATTCAGACGATTAACATAGACAAGTGCAAGCAATTTGTAGTCGTTACATAATAAAGTAATTGGTCTCCAGTTATCTAATACAAGATTATCTTTATTAGGCTTGGGAATTAGAGTAATTAAACCATGTTTCATAGTAGGAGAAAGACTTCCGTTTGAAATGCAGTCTAAGAAGGCATTATAGATCAGTTCCCTGATATCACTCCAGAAGAAAGAAAAAAATAAATGGTCATCCCATCTATTCCAGGTGACTTCCCCTTAGACATCTGTTGAACTGCTATGTCTAACTTGTCAATTCTTAACGCATCTTCCATAAATTGTTCAAAATTATCATCCAATGTCTTTTCAAAGCCCCGTATTTTATCAAAGAAAATACAACAATCTGCCTTAGAAAAATTTTATTTATATAAATTGCTATAAAAAGCTTTGATTTTCTAATTTTTTTCATCTTCATTTTCAATAATAATATCATTGATATTAACCTTCCAAATTTTCTTTTTTGTCTGTCTTTGTTTTTCCAGACTAAAGAAATAAGAAGAGTTTTTTTCACCTTCTTCCATCCAACGAGCCCTTGAACGAATAAATGCTCCTTTAGCTTTTTCCAAATATATATTGTCAAGCTGGGACTGAAGGTTGATTATTTCAGTTTGCTCTTACAGTGAAAACTCAGCTTTTTAACACAACTTGTTAATGTCACTAATGATGTCCCTTTGTCTTATCTTTTTAAGATTGGATGCTTGCTTGCTTGTCTTAATTGCTATCTGTTTAACTTTGAAATTGAAATATTACCATTTGCTCAAAAAAGACATTTCCAGTTTATCTATTTCTTTAATCAGTTGTTTAACTTCATTATAAATCTCTGTATCGTCCAATAGGGTATTGTTAAATTTCCATATGGGACTTATGTTAGTCTCATTTCTGCCTGGAGAGAGGGTCAAAGATATTACACAATGATCAGTCAGGGTTGATGCTGAAATTTCACATCTATTTACTTCATTAACCAGACTGTCTGAAATTAACCAATAATCTAATCTTGAGCACTGACCATTATAAGATGCATTGAACCAGGTAAATTTTTTGTAGTTGGGTTTTTCATTCTCCAATAATCAATCAGATTGGCCTTTGTGATCAATTCAACTATTGTTTCATCAAATGTGTGACACATTCTCCTTGATGGTAGACGGTCTAACCATAGATCAGGGACCGAATAAAAATCAACCCCAATTATTACTTTATCTGTTGAATAAAGTATTTTCCATTCCTCTAAACACTTGCTCAAGAAAGAGAAGTGATTTTTGTTTTGTGTTTTTCTGTTGTAACCATACACACATAATAAAATGTGGTTTATCCCATTAATTTCTGCAGTTACCATTAACCAGTAACCATTGGAATCATTTTTGTGGTCGAGAATCCTGCCAGGGAATATATTTAATAAAATCATAACTCCAGCCGAATGTGACGTTCCATGAGTGAAAATTCACTCATGCGTCCCATTGCAATTTCCCAAATTTGTGTCTGCCTCGTCTGAATGAAATTCTTGCAACAAAAAAACAAAAAATAAAATTAGCCCTTTGCTCCTTACAGAAGAAGAAAGATAACCTGATTTTTCACATTATCTTTCAACCCCTTAGTATTTAAAGATATTAAGGACAACATGTTTGTAGTAATAATTAACCCTTAAACCATGCAAAAAGGGAATGAGTAACTGGGTCCTTAACCTACATGTTTGGTGCAAATAACCCTTTAAGCACCATAAAGAAAAATTATTAAACGGTTATTGTAGCAAACGTCTATTTAAATATAAATTCAACATAGGCCTGTAGTTATGTTATTGTAATATTTTCCTTACTTTTTAGCAACTATACACCTAGTAGTAGACTACCATGTCAAGAAACTTATATATATATATATATATACATAGAAATCAGCAAATAGCAAAAGGGAAAAAACAAAAACTATACATATGAATCTTGTTATGAACAACTTCCACTATTTATTTTTGTGAGTTATTTGATGTGGCGGCGTCACCTTTTCTTCCAAGCTGGTGAACAGTGTCTACTGTGTCTCGCAGCCTCTCGGGACCTCTAGTAAGTATCCCTAGGACGACTTCTCTTGTGTCCTCTCCAGCCTTCTCAGGGAGACCAATCATCCTCAAATTCCACCTTCTTTAATAGGCTAACTGGTTTGTTCGGCACATGCTTCTTTTAACAGGTTATTTTTTTCTCTGAAGGTCTCTGATTTTTTCCTGAAGCACGCAGATTTTCTCTTGGTTTGTTTTTACGTTGCGTTTGTGTTAGCTTCAATACGTCTGTCAAAACTTTTCAAAAGTTAGGTCTGCTCGTCCATTTTTCGGGTCAGAGCTTGTACTGCTTGTAGAATTGCAGCGCCAGTGTTCACGTCCTTAATTTCACGTCGGTATCTCTGTTTCTTGGGATTCGGCTCTTTAATTGGCGTATGTTCTTTGTTAATTTTGTGTTCCTTGGAGGAATGTTCATCCACCTCTATTTCTTCATCTTTGTCAATATTATCACATGCCTCGTGTAGAGCCATCAAGTTGTAGTTGTGGTCAGACATGGTTTCAAAAACAAGCACAAAGATAACAGAATGTTGTATAGCCTACTTTTGTTGCTATAGTTATGACACTAGGTTGAATAGCTGTGTAACCAAAGAAATTTTAACCGGAGCCATTTGGGCAGAGTTTTGTCAGCAAAACTGTACAAAGTTTGGTGACTGTCGCTTAAAAGGTATGTAATACAGAGCCCCCTGAACATACCCATGTTCTAGGTGTGTGGTGCTGGTGCAGAGCCCCCCCATGCCCCAACCCCCGCAACTTTGCCAAGCCCTAATGGCCAGCAACTCTGAGGAGTGTGCAAACTTTGAAGAGAATGTTATTTACCCCCAAAGATACCGAAAACCTTGAAAATAAGAATAATAAATATAATAATAATAATCCTAATAAGAACAATAGGGTCTTCGCACTTTCAGTGCTTGCCCTAATTATTATCAAGAATATGATTTTTGCCCTAATATCAAAGGTCTTACTAGAAGAAAAAAAATTATGATCTAACTTTAATTTTCTTGAAAATAAATATGATCGTGCCTGGTAACGTGCATGTAAAATGGCTAGAAATAGCATTTTAACTAAGCGTAAAGCTGACAGTTTATTGCTGTTACTTCTGCTCCAAACGTACTTCTCTGTCTGTTTGTATGAATGTAACAGTTCAAAAGAAAGTGTTTCACCGCTGATCAAATACACTTTGGATCGCATCATTTATATGTATAAATATTTTCCATCTGAATGGACTAAATATTAAATGAAAAAAATTACAATAAAAAGTAAAGTAATCTTTTCAGTACTCAAAATACTTTTTGAATGTAACTGTATTCTAATTATCAATTATTTAAATTATAACTGCAGTGGAATATAGTTACTTATATTTTAAATACATAATCCCTTTACATGTATTCCATTACTCCCCAACCCTGTACAGATACACACACACACACACACACACACACACACACACACACATTTAAACTCAGTATTCCCTGTCTTAGGTCAGTTAGGATCACTACTTTATTTTAAGAATGTGAAATGTCAGAATAATATTTGAGAGTATTAGTTATTTCAGCTTTTATTTCTTTCATCACATTGGGTCAGAAGTTTACATACACTTTGTTTGAGATCGGTGTGAAATACTGGAGACTCCTGGGAAAAATGGGAGTGTTGACAGGTATGTCCATAACAAATAACACACTGTTGTAATTCTTAGTTGCAATTAAGATAACATGAAGGAGCTCAAATATAGCTGCTTTGCACTGCATTTCTTCACACGGTTTATGATTCAACAGGAGGCCCTGTTCACACATGAAGATGCTAGTAAGACCTCATATTACCTGTGAGCCTTGTAGATAGATGAAATGTTGACAGCTGCCGTGGTGTCTGAATTCAATATATAAAATTATTTATATAGAGCTGTAAATCAAAGGGCACTTGGGAAGTTGTAACAAGGGCAATATCTAAGTAACTGTAATGTTTTGAGTCAAAAGTTAAATTGCATAAATGATTGTTTACTCTACAAGTTAACTGATGTCTCCTGGTCAATAACAATATATATATATATATATATATATATATATATATATATATATATATATATATATATATATATATATATATATATATATATATATAATTTTATAATTGAGATGGACACAAAGTATAGTATTTGGTAGTCAAAAAATATAGGATAAAGGCATGTAAGAAATATTTCAGCATAAAGATAACTGAATAGTCATCCAGAATAATTTAATAGATATGAAATTTTATTCAATATTGCAAAAAATAATCAAAGATTGTTTCTCAAACTAGGACTGACATAAAGTAAAAACAACAAAAATTAAAAGATGTTTCTTCCATTCTCTGTATGTACGAGATAAATAGTGTATAGTTTAAGTAATTTGGTACTCTGAACCTTAAAGGAATATTCCGGATTCAATACAAGTTAAGGTCAATAGACAGCATTTGTTACATAATATTGATTACAACAAAAATAATTTTGACTCATCTATACTTTTCTTTAAAAAAAGAAAAAAAAAAAGCTTAAATCGAGGTTACAGTGAGGCAAATACAATGGAAGTGAATGGGACCAATTTTTGGAGGGTTTAAAGCAGAAATAGAAATTGTTTAAATTGTCATTTTTATAGTCATTTTAGGGTTTGTTGACAGGGAATCATGTCAACAAAGTTGCAACATTGGCTATAACTTTTCACAGAAAAGATTATTAATTGATTTTATCACACTAAAATCATGTTAACACGCTAATTGTTCATATCTATCTTGTGGTTATACTTTTGAAACATTAAGCATTTTAAAGTAAAAAAATTGACCCGCATCCAAATCCATTTTAAGTGCCTCACTGTCACCTATTCAATATTAAACCACAAATGCTGTTGATTGAGCTTAACTTATATTGAACCAGGAATATTCCTTTAAGAGACAATAAGGAAATATAAGAAGGTGTTATTTAGATAAAAACAATAAATGTTGACGCACTGGTGACTAGACAAAAGCCATAAATGGGGTTTATAAGGAGCACTGGAACTGATCTCACATCATTGCCAGAAACAGAGGGGAAGAGACAGCAAATTGAGCAACACTGGTGAGAATAACATTTAAAACATTTCTAAATAGTCAGGTTTTTGCGTAATCTCAGTGATTATGTATGTTGGTTTCAAACTTAGTTCATTGGGAAAATTCAGTTTCCAAACTTAAACTCCAATACTATAATATTTTTGCAATAGCTGTTGTCTTAAAAATGGAACACAATAAACATAAAACAATAAAGAACATTATTTTAAAAATAAATCTACCAAGAGAAATATTCATTGAAGTGTAACTAGCCTCAGTCTCTCCTAACACACCCTTTTGCAGAACAGGAAACAACTTGCAACACATCTTGTGTCTTGTAACAGCAAAGTACACTATACCAACAAGAGATGTTTTTGAGAGGCCTTTATTATTTTACACCCACATAGGCTATCCATCGTCAATGTTATTCCTTTTCAAGAACTTGTCCATGTTTTATGTCTGTCTTACTAGCGTGTTTACTTTTAATGTTTGAAATTCGTCTATGCAAAAAAATGTAATATTTTTAAAAAAATCACACAGCGCTTGCGTCATTTTGACGGGACAGGGTCGCAAAAATTCCGTCATATTCTAGTAATACCCGTCATTTTAATTTTCATATTTTAATGATAATATGACATTTAATAGCTTTTAATTTTAGTTCACATTTTCAATCACGAATTTACAGGACGAGCATATATATAGCAGATTATGCTTTTATTTATTTATGAAGAGAACAGATGAACAACACCACACGAAGCAGATGCATGTTTTTCCCCCGCAGTGACAGCAGAGGCCACTAAAACACGACATAGGCCTATGAACAACGCAATATTACAAAAAACAAGTACGATTAAAATATGAACAAAACACGTAAAAATGAACTGAACAGAACTCAATCGACAACTCATATCTTAGTCCTGGTCCGCATCGACTTAAATTGGGTGCTCGCCTGTGAGTAAAGGCATCAAGAATGATGCTGAGGCAATTGTCATTAGATTTTGCGTCTTTGCTTTAAAACTCTCGTGGCAGTTTTAATTTGGTTCTGGAGGCTGAACCCAGCGTCAAGCATTGCCCTCGACGTGACAAAATTTGCAGAAAGCCTCACAGAGGGGCTATTTAACGAGTTTGCCACGTAAAAAAAGCGGGAGGTGTGCACAATAAACATATAAAAGTTGCTTTGATAGCAGAAAGTAATAAAAGGACTAGTTTATGTTTAGGTCTAAGCGTTTTCTTTGTGAATTTAGTTCAGTAACTGGGGTCTTTGATATTCGTAGAGATTATGAGGCATTCAATGCCTCTTCACAAATTTGGACAGTTTTTAAAAATGTCGTGTTGCTTAGTACTCTCAAAGACATTATCGGTGAAGCAAAAACGTGTGTGTGAAAAATACTTTAGTATAAAATGACGTCACTCACTTCATAGATTTCAATGTGTTCTGCAGAGCTGACGCTGGTGAGGAGTTTTGATCCCTGAAATTAATGATATATATATATATATATATATATATATATATATATATATATATATATATATATATATATATATATATACATACACACACACATTTCATGCATTTATTTATTTTGTGGAATTTTATAATCTTTCACGGCACACTAGTGGTTGGGGAACACTGCGCTAATCACTTCACTGATACCAAAGACTTGAAATGACTTGGCAAAATGATTTTTACCTAGTAGGCTATTAAGATAATCACATATTTTCTATTCAATTTGATGCAAAAACTTGAGGAAGATAACAACAATTCAGTTTTTATTGTACAATGACAATAAAGAAATTAATTGATTTGTTTCCATGATTCATGTTTATTTAATGTCTTACACTCTGTTTCAGAAAGCTATACTTTGGACATCTTTGGCAAAATGAGAATATTACTTGTGCTGGTTCTCATTTTAACAGGTATATTCTAAGTGTGTCATCATAAAACATGTTTGTTTACAATGTGTATTCTTGAAAATCTGAGGGTGTACTTAATCCTTAAACTCAACACACTTTTTATCCTTGTATTTTGAGCAAAATAACTTTTTGCAAATAACTTTACAATTTCAACAACATTGTTTGGTTGATTGGTGAAAGCTTAAACTTCTCACTTTCCTCTCCAATGCCCTGTCCTTAAAGGGATAGTTCACTACAAATGTTGTCATTATTTACTCTCCCTTATGTTGTTCCATGCAGGTATGACTTTCTTTATTCCATGGAATCTTAAAAGGAGACGTTTGGCAGAATGGTTTGAAAAAGATCCAATGAAAGAGAATGGTGACAGAGGCTTTCACCCTGCCTAACAGCTCGTTTTGTGTTCCATGGAAAAAAGAATGTCCTACAAGTTTGGAATGGCATGAGGCGGAGTAAACTATGACAACATTTTTATTTTGGGTGAACTATCAATGTAATAGATAGTCTAATTGCTGTTATTACTTTCTGATCACAAACATTCTCTGCAGCTTCTGCCAAACCAGCAGTTCAAGATGGAAACTCACCACTTGTGAAGGAGGATGTTGTTTCAGTGGTTCAAGAAGAACCAATAGAACAGCAGGCAAAGGCAGAACAAGGCCCTTTGATGCAGGATGAACCTGTTGCAGATTCGGGTGTGATGGAACCTGATTCTGTGGTCCTGGAACTAGAGGCAACAGAAGAATGGACAGAACCACAAAAGGAATCTGAGATGTTGGAGGAACCTGTGCTGGAGGCAGATTATCTGATGGAGAAGAGCCCAGAGACAGGACTAGAGCCTGAGTCAGAAATGTCTGAAGTCATTCTAACTAAGCAAAACAGTCTTGAGGAGGAGTCTTTAATGGAGTTGGAGTCTGAGAGTTTAACAGAGGTGGCATCTGAGGAAGTAAATTTGCGGATGGAAGAGCCTACCCTGGAGGCAGACTATATAGTGGTTGATGAGCCGGTAGTGGAACTGGAACCTGGAAGGGTACGGCGAACGATAGTACAGAAAGGTAATCCTCATATGATATTAGTTATTCTTTATAACTTTATACAATTAGCTAACAGCTCCAATGTAGAAAATGCAATGTAAAAATTTAAGGGTTATTGTGTACATGTTTACAAGTGCCAAATGGAATGATGATTGAAGTGTGGTGATATGTCCACAGGGAAGCGCCAGTGCAGAGGAGTTGTCTTACAAGGCAAATGTTATGAGTTCTTGAGAGAGCCCAAGAATGCCAATAGTGCTGAGGTATCAAATAATTAATATCATTTTCACATGTAATGTGGGTAGGTAACACCTTAAGAAGCTTAGTGTTCATTTAGATTATGGTAATGGCAGTCAAATAAAATTTGGGCAAACGGAAACCTTCTTCTATGTTATACTGTATACTGTATCAAAGTTACTCCACTTTGGAAAGCTCAGGGGCTGCAAAAAAGCTTTGAGGGCCTGCACTTAAAATTTTAATAATTCATATATATACGATTTAAATAAAAAAATATAAAATATATATTTGGGGTGTAATAGTTAAATTTTCTCATGGTTTAGTTTTAATTTAATCAAACTGGCCAAGTCACGTGATTTCAGCAAATGAGGCTTCATTACATCATACTGTTTCAAAACGTTTCGCAGTTAGGCTAGGGGCCATTGATCCCACAGTGAAACCTGAATCTTTGTTAAATGCAGGCTGTAACGGATCTTGAGTCAATTCAGCATTAAATTAGATCCATAAAATCAAACAGATTTTCCCTGTCGATCACCTTGAATTGTTCCCAAAGAAAATCTAAATGTTGTGTTTATGAAAAATAATTTTGAGAGAGACTTCGATATTTTATTATATTTAAAGAGATTTATTTGTTTTACAAAAGGTAAATCTGGAATTTCGATTATTGTACATTATGATGCGCATTCACACCCAAATGTAGTAATTTTATAAATGCTGCATATTGTAGTGGTTAACACGCTAGTCAATTAATTTAAAGCACTCGATGTGTGAGTTTGAGTGCCTTACTGTCTGAGTGTAACTTGTTACCGTAAAGTTTCGTTTTCACATGTTAATTGCACAATCTGTCAAAGCATAGATATTTGAAAAATGTCTTGTGTTGTACTCAAAAGTGTTGTTTTATAATATAAAATAAATAGTTTGGTAATTAAAATAATAAAGAAGCACAATTTATGCTGCCAGTGTTGTCAGATTTTACTGCTGACTTGAAATATGTCCTTTGATTGTAATCTTGACCAACTGTTTAGAAGATTTCTGTCTTTTCCCATTCAATCTATCTGTTTGGAGCAGTATTGGCATGACTGGAACTAGCCTCCCGAGAGCATTCCAAAGATGGCCGACAGTGGACTGACTTGCTAGAAAGAATTTGGCTCATAAATATTCTTTGATGTTTACTTCATTCAGGGTTTTTATCCCCACACTCGATTCAGGGATACAAAAAAGTATCGTAAATATTCTTGAAAATGTGCACCTAACAAATCATACACATTTGATATTAATAAATATACATTTGATGATGTCAACATAACACGGGCAGTAGACAATGTTTTGCAGGCCACATATTGAGTAGCACAATCCACTCTGACCAGCAGAAAAGGGACTTATCAATACATAATTTAGGGTTCAGCCATGTGCTTCAGGCAACATTTAAATAAATGTCAGAATTAAACACTCTGGACACTTTTGTGCATACTGAGGGCAAATGTGAGATAATGGTAATGTTACTTAACTTCTCCGATTAGTTTAATAGAAAGGCATTGTAATGGCAAAATAGGGGCAAGAACTTCCTGTTCAATACAAAACCAGGGAGTGGCTTTTTCAGGTGGAAGTGACCAATGAGCCAAATGTCTGAGACCGAATGCATAATAATAAAACAACATTTTGGGTAGGCCTAGCCCAACTTTGTCAATCGGCCTATGTAACTTATTAAAATGTAATCTGGGACGCTTGCCATTCCAAATGAAGGACTTCACTATGCTATCAAATTGATTAAAATATGAGAGGGGTACATCAACAGGAAGAGATTGTAGAAGCTAGTTGAATTTTGGAATACAATACATTTTAATAACAATAAACTCCACATTCATGATAATTTATTAAAGGGTCAAAATTAACTCAGTTAACTAAATCAGATTTTGCCCAAATACTTTATGCCCCACTTAATACCCCGCCTGATCTATATGTTTAAGGGATGTCATAACTTCACTTAATCGGTTAGCCAAATTTGTTTTACAATATTTTAATGTCTAGCTGGATCAGGTAATTTGGATGATAACTCTTACACTCACTTGGATCTTTGTCATTTTTAAGAATCAGACTGATCTGGGCTTGTGTCATGGTTGGCGGAAGCTTTCCATTCTTTAAAAATTCCGTATAAACTTATAACAAAAGTGGAGTCAGTTCTGTAGCATAATATATAAAAAACTCAAAGCCATCTGGCCCTGGAGCTTTGCCTGTTGGCAAGGCCTTAATTACCTCACTAAGCTCCTTCAAGTTTATCTCAGAATCAAGAGAATTTTTTGCTCAGTCGTCAGTTTAGGGAGTTCTAATGGTTCCACAAAGTTTCTAATATCATCATCAGTAGACGAAGACGTGGAACTATAGAGATCAAGATAATTCTTTAAAAGCATTATTAATATCAATGGCTGAGGTAAAAATGTCATTTCATGAGGGAATGGTAGAAAAAGACTGTCTCTGCTTTATATATCTAGCCAAAAGCTTTGTCTGAATAACCAAAACTCCACCTTCCACGACAAAATAGTATTATATCTGTATTTCAATCGGATCAATTCTCTGAGGCCATCAGACGACATTCGGCGCTTCAGCTCTGCCTCTGCACTTTTAATATTCCCTTCCAAGTCCACGAGTTCTCTTGCTTTGGAGTTTTTGATGAATGAGGCATACTGTATGATCCAACCCCTAAGAATTGCCTTAAGTGCCTCCCAAGCCACACCCACTGAGGAAACACTGATTTCAGCCTTTAACATTTGTTGGAAATCAGGATTTTGCAAAATACATTAAGCGCCAACTATATGATTTATTTTTCTCCATATGTGGCAACATCTCTAAACTCACCAGGACGTGATCTGAGACTGAGATGTTTCCAACTGAACAATCAACAACAAATTAAATGAGGGAATTAGATATATATAAAAAATATATATTCTAGAATAAATCTTATGGACAGTTTAGTTTCTTCAGAGAGTCAAACGAATGCTCTGTGAGCCAGCTGTTCATGAGTGCAATAGATCACCTAATTCCCAAGTCCTGCAAAAAATACTCCACAAAACAAACTCCAGCCAATAAGAGGCATAAACAAGGCAAGTGCACATTCATCCACAACTGCCTCTAAGGAGTGCTATTCCACAAAACAAACTCCAGCCACTAGGCGGAACCAGCAGAAAAAGGAAACAAAACAGGCACCTTGTTTCCTCGGACAGTCAAGTGACTTTTCAGTGAAGCTCAGTTAGCTGCAATGTGAGAAACACACCATGACTTCTTCAGTCCATTGATATTATGAAAGACATCGCTTGTGGGCATGTAAATATTTTGCAGCCAAATTTTTTTCCACAAAACAAACTCCAGCCGCTAGGTAGAACCAACACAAAAATAAACAAAAATGCATCAATTTTGCATTCAAGTAATAACAATCAATCACATTTCTCTCTTGTCGAATTCGCGAAGTCTGGGAACAAGAAAATGTGATTCTTCCAAGAAAGCCTTCCTTTACTCCTCATTTCGCATAACACAAGATCTTTATCGGATCATCTCAGACATGTGGCCAGAATTGATTAAAGTCTCCTTCCGCAGATCTCCGAGCCAGCACTCTGTGAGCTTGCTCGATTTACAGCTTATGGCCTGTTATGTTGAGCAGACTCGGAAAGAGCTCATCTAGGAATTTTACCATATCTCGGCATTCCTCATGCTCAGGAACTCAAACTATTTGGACGTTGTTTCACCAGTTATGATTCTCAAGGTCTTCCAGTTTTTACCAAACGTGTTCCAAATCTACTTTGGCCACTAGCAGTTTAGCAGCTAATTCCATCTCTGAGGACTCCAGATAATCAATCCGTTTCATGTCATCCCCGATTCTTGTAACCAACTCAAAGAATTTTGTCTCCATCGCAGTAATTGATCGATGTATTACCACAAGTTCCACTAAGTCCACCACGACCTTCATCACTGACATGCTGGACAGTTAATGTTGAATCTCTCCCGCTGCACTGTCCAAACTGAGGCCCTGGTCTGCGGCCCTGTCTGGGGAATCAGCTTTAGCATGCAAGTGTCTTTTAATATCTCCAGAGCCCGAGGATCTTGAATTCTTTGACATGTTGATTTCATAGAACAGTTATGTAGTAGGGTGTATCGAATCTCATCAGTTTAAGACACAAAAATTATTACAAATTAGCAAAGTGTGCAGAGCTCGCCGTTCACATGTCCGACCCCCGCATGGCTCCACGCAACCTCTCCTATACTGTAGCTCTTTCAAATGTGTTTAATTATAAATTTCCCTCTAAAATGTAAAAATGTCTCCTTAGGTCTATTGCAAAACCATCTATCGTAATGGCCAGCTGGCCTCTGTGACAAGCAGCTTCATCCATCAGCAAATGATGAGGTTAATGGATCAGAATGGTGGCCGCACTCGCACATGGATTGGAGGACGGAGATACCTTAATGTACGTGCGGCAATTTGTTTTTTAGTATTTTGCATTTACATGGTTTAAGTGCTTCAATTCTATACCCCTTCCCACAGCCTAATAAGTCACTTATCTGTATTTTCAGACAAGGCGTTTCCAATGGTTAGATGGAGCGCCATGGAGGTATGTTGACTGGTTGCCTGGAGAGCCCAATAATTCTGCTGGAATAGAGAATTGTGTAGAGTTACTGAGTAAGTCCTGTTCACTCGTCACACTTATAATTCTAACGCATGATATATAGCTCATAACCCACTCCACCTAAACTCTTCTCAGTTTCACTACACCAATATCACTCTACATCACTTATGCTCCTCCTATTTGAGATGCTTGCCTCTGTTCATTGTGGTCTTTGTAACTTTCAGTTTAACTTTGTGTATTTACAGGTAATGGGCAATTCAATGATATGCCATGCCATGACCTCCGAGCATACATTTGTTCCTATCCAGTTTATTGAAATCAGTAGGCAACCTGTCTTTTATTAACTTTGCCTTGTGTTTACAAAAAAATGTAAACCCCATCACTGTTTCAGCTGATTACTTAGCATTAACTTTCTTGAAACTATGAACAGAAAAACTTCATAACTTTCTTTAAAGTTGTAAAAAAATATATCCACATGTAATAAAAATGACTTTTATTACTGTAAAATACAGTGTTTTGTATTATATTTTATTATCCTATCTGAAGCTGTAATTTTAAAGGGATAGTTCACCCAAAAATGAAAATACTCTCATGATTTACTCACCCTCATGCCATCCCAGAAGTGTATGAATTTCTTTCTTCTGCAGAACACAAACAAAGATTTTTAGAAGAATATCTCAGCTCTGTAGGTCCATACAATGCAAGTTAATGGTGATCAGGCCTTTGAAGCTCCAAAAAGGAGATAAAAGTAATAAAGCATAAAAGTATTCAAAAATGTTTTAATAAATGTCTTCTGAAGTGATCCAGTTTGTTTTGATTGAGAACAGACCAAAATATAACTCCTGTTTCACTGTACATCTTGCCATTGCTGTTTCTAGGCACAGTCAGGATTTCAAGCTCAATTACACTTGTAATCATGATCGCTAGGGAGACTGCTGTCAAGATGTACAGTGAAAAAGGAGTTACCTTTTGATTTGTTCTCACCCCAAACCATCTGGATCTCTTCAGAAGACATTGATTAAACACTAGAGTCTGATGAATGCAGTTTATTCAGCATTATAGCATTATAGACTTCAAATGCCTGATCACCATTCACTTGCATTGTATGGACCTACAGTGCTGAAATATTCTTCATAAAATCTTAGTTTGTGTTCTGCAGAGGAAAGAAAGTCATACACATCTTATGTGGCATGAGGGTGAGTAAACGGTGAGAGTATTTTCATGTTCAGGTGAACTAACCCTTTAATGCCACATGTTGACTCATTAAGCTGTTAACTGAAAGGTCACTCAATGTTGAATACTCACAGAGGTTTTAGCGAAAGCTTCACATAGGCTTTAGCCAGGAGCTGGTATGCTAATAGCTCTTATCATCATGAGCCTTCCATCCAGGCTGTTTTCCAACCCATCATCTGCCCAGGAATGCCTTGATTCCCATATTTCTACAGTATGCATCATCTATGGAAAAGAGAGAGACGCTTGGTCTGACAGATGAATTTGTTGTGAAATCAGTGGATTCCAAGGGAAAGACATCATGTTAAAAATTATGAAAACTTTAGGTATTGTAGGGTGACTAGGCGTCGGTATATCAAGGTGTGTGTCCTGGCGTGCCGTCTATTCTGTAAAAATGTTTATTATGTCTCATTTTAAGCTTTTAGGCTCTTTAGACTTTTTCAGAGACCCAGTCATGCTACAGACTCTTAATACTTCATGTTGTATTATATTCCTCTCTTTAATAAGCACCTTGACCTGCAGAGGGGGCACAGTCACAAAACAAACATTGAAGCACACACACAGAATAATTCAGGCTCCTGCATTGACTGTTTTTGATCACATGAATGGACTACAAAGTGTAGTGTAACTAGGACATTACAGTTTTAGTTGTCTCTGTATGTTAAGCTAGGATACATTTTACATTTAAGATTAGTTAATGCACTATAAACCTAACATGAACTAACAATGAACAATTGTGTTTTTATTAACTAACATTAACTTGGATTAATAACTGCTGTAAAAACAAATATATACTTTATTGATAATTGTTAGTTCATGATACCTTAAACATTAACTTATGTGAAAATGAATGGTCAAAAGTTCTTCAGTAGTACTAATGTTCTCAGTTCACAGAGAGAGAAGGAGGGTGCAGGTCCCCTTGAACATTTTGACATCCAAACACCCCTCTGTGTGGCGTCCCTATGATGCATATCTTGCACACCCTATTTTTGTGCCACTGAATGGAGTGCATTAAGACAAGCGTTAACTGCTTTATTACTAGTGTTAATCAAAATTTAAGGCTCTCCTCCCAGATGTTTGTGCAAATAATTAGCCATTAATCACTCTTTAGTGTTCAATCAGATGCCTATTTTTCAAAATGAAAAAGCATTTCAGCTTTCTGAAACTTTGCACAGAATACAGCAGCTGAACAATATTTGTCCGTCAAATGCTTTCAAATTGACATATCTGTCAGTGAGGTCATCAAAGACTCTCTTTGTGGCTCAGTTAACAAATAGGATAAACTAAGAGCAACCCTGAATTGGTCATTATTCAACAAAAAACAGTGTTGAACAACAGACACCACTTTCATTATAGAATTATAGCACATTCACTATTATGTTATCTGTACTATTACCAATACTATGTTGATATATATTTTACCAATTATGTGAGATCTATTCTACACTAACACACAGCATGCACAATTTGGTCTGAGAAACCAGATATTACTGATATTGGCACGACAGATCCATACCGCCATCATAATTTCCAGGGTAGGCCTAATTCAAGATTGGATGGTTCAGGCCCAACCTAGATGAAATAAGGTCCTAATGTCAATACAAGTATTTCCTCAATCTGTAAAAATTGCAACACTATACACATTTATTTAAAACAAGCAGGCCTCAAACAACAAGCAGAGGATGTCAAGTGACGTTCACCCAATTTTGTCATTGTTTGAGACAAATTGTTCTTGTAATAACATAATGGTTAAGAAATTATATGGATAATTCAACTGAGAAAATACGAAACATGGAGAGTGAAACTCATCTATTGATTATTTTCTGATTTGATGAGCCATGTTTGAAGTGGACATTGTCATCTTGTACCATATTGCTGTTGCCGCCACTATTTTATAAAAGCAATAATCCACTCAAGGCTGTGTGTTACAGTGGCTTAATGGGCTCAGGGATAAGGGGCTTTTAGGCACTCTGTGAACACCCCTAATCCCTGATAAAGCCACTGTAATGGATAGCCTCTCGAGGCTTATTGCTTTAGTATGCCAGACATCAACATGTTTTCTATGCCATCGATACAGTCTCAGGTCATTTCTGATGTCTGATTCCATTCTACCCATTAAAACTGGCAGTAAGGCCATTCTGTTTAGGCTATTAAAACTACTGCTCTTAGAATTAGTCCTGCTGACTATTAGAACTCTCTATACCTTCATTTACCATCTGTGTCTGTACAGGAGAGGTTAGCTGTTATTGGACCCCAGTGGCAGCTTCTAAAGTACCCACAGACCCAAAAGGAGACAGAGATTTTAAGCACCTGTACACAGGCTGCAGTATATCTTCCAGAGCCAGCCTAGGCTGAGGGTAAAGACAAATGCCTCAATGTGGATGCAATTCCAACACAACTATGTGTGATATATTTAGATGATAGTACTGTATATTTAAAAGAAACTGGCTACCATGGCTAAAGTCTTGTCCCCTCCCATTCTCATTCCACATACATCTGCCTCTTTTACATAGACTCACAAACATACTGGAGTCAGACATCAGCCAAGCGGGAGGGATAAGCCATCCCAGTGGACAGGATTTTGCTCAGAGCTGTAGAATTAAGTGGCTTTGCCACTGCTCTTACAGTCAACATGCAATGTTCTCTTTCACTTTTATACCTAACTCCAAGTTTAGCTCAGTGATTCCATGGGAGGAGCAGAAGGATTTGCCCCTTGGATGTCGAATGTCAAGCCTCAGGTGTGCTTCTGTGTTTCTACTGTGCTACTTTGATTAATTACAAATTATTAGTAAATAAATGCATGTGAGAAATAAGGAGAAAGGAAACATTTACATATGGAGCAAAGACTGGAGAAAGACTAGATTATGTCCCAATCTAGATATGGGATAGTTATTATTGGTCAAGGAATAATTATGTTAAACATTGAAAATTTGAATCTTTCAATATAACAGTTGTTTCCAAGCAAAACGGCATCTGGACTTGCATGATGGATATACGTAGAATGAGTGTCCAGTCTTCATGCACAGAAAAATGAAATTGTGAAGCGTCCAGAACCCATCAAACCACCGCCGAACAAAATACAGGAAGGCGAGGGTAAAGAAATTAGCAATACTCTGGGAACATGAAATATTTTACAGTTGAGTGTGAAAGTCTGAGAACCCTAATTAGAATGCTTCTATTTTGCATTTTTCTTATTATATACAATATTTTTCATTATAAATTCAATTATAAGAAAAACAAAAAGAGTGAAAATTTCAACTTGAAAATCCTTGTTTGAGTTAACATATTCATTCACTTTCAAAAACTTTTCAAAAACATTTTATTAGTGACCAGTGCAGAATCAATATGAGTGGAGGAGGGGGCCAGGTTGTGATTATAGAGGGATAAAGGCCAACTGCGGAAGGTGGTGCGACGAGAGAGAGATCGTTTACGGTCAACTGACCATCATGTGTGTGTGTTTGTGTTTTTCAAGTTTCTCATTAAACTATTATTTAAATTGTCAAAACGGTTCTTGCCTCCTCCTTTCCATTGAACTGTGTTACAGTATGATTTGGCTATATTTGAGTATTTCATTCGAATTGATCTTTGTTTAAACATTTAAAAAAAAAAAAATCAAAAAAGGTTTCTTTCCAGGTTTAAAGTGAAAAAAAAACCAACTAGATTTTCAGACCCCACTGGTTTTAGCTGTAGGTTTTGATGAATGTATGTCTAGCAAAAACGTTTGTATGAACTGCAATAACACTGTTATTTACTGGAGCACTTTTCAGAGGGTCTGCAGAGTAAACACATGCAAAAGAAAGCATTGAATAGGCACAATGACTTGGAGCCCAGTGTCTTTTATTCCACTGGCAAGGATAACTTTTTCTTGACTGGGCAGGAGATCATTATCCGAGAATCACTTGACTCTTTTGGTGCCGTTGTTCTGTCAATGTCTGTTCCTCCTATGTTTCACATTTGTCGAAGTCTGTTCCCCCATGTTTCACCTTAGGTTAGTGTTGAAGTCTGCTCCCCCTATGTTTCCCCTTAAGGTTGGTGTCGAAGTCTTTCCCCCCTATGTTTTCTCTTAGGTTAGTGTCAAGATCTGCTCCCCCTGTGTTTGCCCTTAAGGTTAGTGTGGAAGTCTGTTCCCCCATGTTTCCCCTTAAGTTAGTGACCAAGTCTGATCCCTCTATGTTTAATGGCACTGCCAAAATTTGTTTCCCCAGTGCTTCCCCTTAAGTTTAGTGTCAAAGTTTGTTCCCCCTATGTTTCCCCTTAGCTTAGTGTCGAATTCTGCTCCCCCTTTGTTTAATGGCGCTACGAGGAACACTATACTAAGGGGAAACAGACTTCGACAGAACACCTTAATCTGGCCAGACATATGAACTGACAGAAATCTTGTTGGCTGTACTTTTCAGATAAAGGGAGTTTGTTTGCCTATGTACAGATTACAGTGTGCACACGGATATTGGCTCTCTGTTGGTATTAGGAGAAAAATCAGGGAACAGGCTGATGTGCTGGATAAAGCAGTGCTGGAACTGGGAGCAGGAACAGGATTGATGTCCATAGTGGCAAGTTTACTGGGTAGGTCTCTGTGAAGTTAAATGTAAAGGCTGAAAACCAACTTTTCCCACTCATAAGAATAGTCCTAATTTGAGAGAACCAGTAGAAAATTGTCTTAACATCTGTTGGTGGCAGATCTAACAATCGCTCACGTAAGAAGAGGAAAAAGGCGAAAGGCTCTGCATTGTTCTGTCTTTTCTAAATGCTGAACCAAAACAGTTATTCATTTGCACTTTACAAATTAATTCCAGTATTAATTTTATCTGACTCCAATTTTAAGTTGACCTCTAAATTAGATTAAAGCTCTAATTACTTTCTGATCATTCTTTTAATATAACATTTTTAGGTTACTGATTACTCTATATCTATTTATTGTCTTTTTGATCTGTAATTCAAACAGAGTCTTTGAATGACTTTTCTCCTTCTCGGCTCTCCTACCTTGTTCTCCTTATGGTTTACTCCATTTAAAACTCCACTATTCTCTATCTAATGTTCTAATGAAATTAAATCATATATTAAAGCTCCAGTAATGATATAAATGATTAACTGAAATTCTTTAAATGGCATTCTCCTGCCCAGCTATATCCAGGGTGGTTTCTCCTATATTAAAGCTCCAGTAATGATAAAAATGGGTTTTGGAGTAATACAGAATAATTCAAATAATAACTATTTATTTTCCAGATAGGATTAAAAACATAAGTAACAAAAATCAATCAAAGCCAAATTCACATGTGATCAGAATAAATAAACATTCCTAAAAATAAATGACAAGTCAAAGAAACATACATGGCAGTTGAAAAAACTACATGCAGTTACAAAGCATGGGAGATCTGAATGCAGATTTCTATTATTAAAATTACACACATCAATGTGTGGGATCGTCTGATTACAGAGAACCATTAACAATGCGTCACATTTCCTTAAACACCCAAATTATAAAAAAGGGAATTTTGGGAGTGGTTAGGTTCGGAAGTCCTGGGGTCATACCTCATTAACATACAGGCAGGGAGGGGGACAGACCTCCAGAATTATACAGCATTTGGCAAAGACCTTATAACTTTGTTACCATTAGTTTTATCAACATGGGAAAGAGACCATTATACCAGTCACACTGAGACATTATAAATGATACCAAACATGCCTAATTACGTTATTTGTTTTCATGGATATGATATTTTGTTACATGCAGATCTTAGGTGAGTTTGAACTTATTCTGTGCTGAAGGGGGAGGAGTAGATGGGGCAGATGTTTGTGAGTTTTACGAGAATAGGCCTAAATTGGCCTGAGGAGAGATAGAGGTCAGTTGTGAGATTTGTGTTTTATTGTCCTTGCTCAGTAGGATGTGTTGACTCAGGTGAAAATGTTCTTCAGTGTGAGAGTTTGACTTGTTCTTGCAAATTTCTTTGACTTTTACGACATCTTGGTGTCAGCCTTACGGTTTCCTCCGCTTGGCCACCGGGGACAATTCCAGAAGAGTGCTTATGGGGTCACTGTGTCTTAATTTTAATCTCAGTTGCTGAAGTGTGTTCAGTTGCGACAGGCTAAGAGCCAGTGCCACACCTGTCGATGTCTGTAAGGAACTGATGAGGCATTTGAAGTAGCAACACTATATCTGGTTGAGGTTAGCGCATGTGTTCAGTTCATTGAGTCCATCAAGGCTTTTGTGGCTTGTTCAGTGGATATGTAATTCCATCATGGAGAAACACCTGCTTGATCTGATCTGACTTTTAGAAGAATTTTATGCCACCTCCAATGGTGGTATTCTGGGCAGACCTCAATTAGGTGAAGGAGTTCTCACTGGTAATGCATAAACACCTGAACAGCATCTTAAATGACTGAAACTCTGAAGAACTTATTGTTGTACTGAAATGAGATAAGGTTGTGTAATAAAGCTATATATGATGAAAAGACAATGAAATCATGTCAACCAGTGCGAGTGGCACTCCAGGTCTCAAGTGTGTCTTTGAAAATGCAATGGGGTCTAATTAATCTGATTTTTTTGTACTACCATTGTGATTTGTGGTAGTGGCATTTAGATATACATGATCTGAATTAATTAAAGGAAAGGTGGCACAGAGTTCAAGGCAATCAGAACATTTATCACCAATATACCACAAAGTCAGTATAACTAGTATCTTCAACAAGTGACATGCATCATTAAGCATATAGTTATAATAATAATTCTATGATTGTTGAATCACAGTTACAGACATATATAATAATAACAGTGCTAATACAAAATTATCCAAATGTAAGTCACAATCGATGATACATGTCTATTTTCAAAATGTGTAGCGGATTGATAGAAATGTCTGCACAACATATCATCCACTACTTATTACGTTTGCATTGTTATTAGCGATAAGATGAAAACCAGGGGCTTTCTGGTTCACAACCATGCCAACAACAATCAATTGGTTCGATTTATATGTAGGTGGTAATGTTTGAAATTTGGGTGGTAAGTTTGCTTGCAGTTTGTAATGAAATCATCAATGTGTGACTGTAGTCGTGCGCATGTCCCATGTGCATTACATTATTTCAAATAATTTCTTGGGAAGTTGTAAATAGTGACTGTCCAATGTGTTAGAGGCACTATGTGTATGTGAGAGGCAGGCCAGATCTTCAGTAGATTAGTAATTTTGGAATCTAGGCTATTATTTTGTTCCATGATGTGTAGTGATTAAAGTGTGTGCTCTGTACGTTTAGGAGATGGGTGGAACCTATTCTAGAGCAATTGGTGTTGCACAATTTTAGTTCCAGTGCTAAACCGGGAGGCCATATAGCTATTTTTGTTTGTGTAGTGTTGTGAGCTGTGAATGGCCCCTTTAGATTTGCTTTCGCACCCATATCCAGCATGGATAACTTGTTGTCCTGGCTTGAAGCAGGGGGATCAGAAACATTTTGGCATCTGTCCCTCACGATTTTGCTACAGGAAATGTGAACAACCACAGAGAGACAAAACAGTTCATGTTGAACCTTTAATTAATTTGCATTTAGACATGTGGTACTTTATTTTCCTCTGATGGTCAAAGCCAAACTGTTACAGACAGCTTTAGTCTCATACTGTATGGTTTGTGTCATCAGGTGGAATAAGCATTTTGCTATACAAAAACATGTACCATTACAATGTCTAATGCAAATTTAATTTCAGAGTTCAAATTAGACTGAGCATCTTTGGTGAGATCTGAATTACTGCTGATATTTTAGTGCAGTTTGAAGTGTGTATCACCTTAAGCTGTTTTTGCAGTTGAGTCTGCAGTCTGCTGTTATATAGGCAATATAGGCTCCAGTTCTGCTGGGGAACTTTGAGCTTTAATTTTTTATTTTTATTGCCCTCAACACAGATCTATAGTCAAATAATCATTTCACCTCTTTTGGTGATGTGTCGTATGCTTAGCATTTTTTAAGGGTGGTATTTACACGTATTTACACGTTCATCTATGAGGTCTGTCGTTGTTGTGAAATTTCTGCTTGATGTTTAGCATTTTACACACATTTTTCATTGTCTACAATGTAGAATGGTTCCCCTGATCAGATTTGACTTCAGGTACATATTTACATGGGTCAAATTTCTGCTCAAGCAGCAGAGCTTTTGCGATTACAATATGAAATTGAATGCAATTTTCTTGCATTAAGATGTCACTAGGTGTATTCTCATGCAAATCTATTTGAATATAGAAAGGGGGCTGGGCAGAGTCAGAGGTGATGCAAGGCACAAAGAGTGTTCTTAAATTTGAAAGGCCTAATGAAGTTCTTCAGTCTTCTTAAAAGTTACTGAAGGTTAATGCTAATTGTGTAAAATTACTGGTAGTGACATGGAGTTCCCTATCGAGAGGTCTCTCCTATTGCGTAAGTAGCTTACGCTATGGGAAAACTCCGTTTCTCGAGAAATATTGAAGTCTTTATGTAAAACGCATTGCAGCATTTTACCAGACAGTAATGAGCGAGGCAGCTCGGTCATTGGCTGTGCTGCGGCAACTGCTCGAACCAATGACGGGGCGACTCTGAACGCGCAACCAATGGGCATGGAGAGCCCAGAGCCCGCCGAAATTAGCATAGCCAGGCTATATAATGGGCACCCCCTCATACGAGTTCCTTTAGATTTAATCTCCTTCAGCGAAGACCTCCTCGAAGCCTTCTGCTACGCCATCCGGCGCGCATCACTATATCCTTTTTACTAAGCTACTTTGCAAGTGTGGTGTTTTTACAGCCGCCATTTTCTCGTCCCGAAAAAGGACAGTGGCCTCCGCCCCATCCTAGATCTCAGACATCTGAACAAAGCTTTAATGATTCGCTCGTTCAGAATGTTAACAACCAAACATATCATCGCGCAAGTTGGCCCCAGGGATTGGTTTCTATCAGTGGATTTGAAAGACGCTTACTTTCACATTCCGATAGCGCCTCATCACAGGCCTTTTCTGAGATTCGCTTTCGAGGGACAGTCATACCAGTACACAGTACTACCATTCGGCCTATCATTGGCCCCCCGTACATTCACGAAATGTATGGACGCGGCACTTTCCCCCCTGAGACAGTGGGGAGTGCGAATACTGAATTACCTTGACGATTGGCTAATCATAGCACAATCAGAGGGTCAGTTAACGACGCACAGATCTTGGATTATCAGCCATCTAGAATGCCTGGGTCTGAGAATCAATTTTGCAAAGAGCGTGCTATCCCCCAGCCAGAATATCTCTTTTCTGGGAATAGTGCTAGACTCGCGCGCGCTCTCTATTTGACGCCTTGCAACATCATTCTGAAGGGGCGCTCACGCCCCCGTCAAACAATTTCAAAGAATGCTCGGTCTCATGGCCTCGGCATCAGCGGTACTCCAGCTAGGATTGTTGCACATGCGTCCTCTCCAGTGCTGGCTCAAGAGCCGTGTCCCCACTCACGCGTGGCGCTCGGGCCACTTTTTGATCAGAGCGAATCACGGCTGTATAAAAGCCCTGACGCCCTGGAAAGCCGTCAACTGGTATTAAACCGGCGTGAGTCTGGGCGTAAATACGCGGAGAAAAATGATCACGACAGATGCCTCCAAAATAGGATGGGGGGCCCTTTACGAGGGCAGGCCTGTATCCGGCTTTTGGTCAAACCCAGAAAAGCGCCTACATATAAACTGTCTGGAAATGAAAGCGGTCGCCTTGGCTCTCAGAGCCCTGCTTCCGTACCTGCAAAACGAACACGTCCTGGTCCGAACGGACAACATGATGGTAGTTTCAGTATATAAATCGCCAGGGTGGACTCAGGTCGAGCTCCCTGCACTCTATGGCCAGGAGCTCATCTTATGGTCACAACACCACCTGCGCTCGCTGAGAGCAGCGCATGTGCCAGGCGCCCTGAACCAGGGAGCAGACATGCTGTCCAGAGACAAGGTTCTCCCAGGAGAATGGTCTCTCCACCCCTGACGGTTCAGTGGTTATGGCAAAACTTTGGCGAGGCAGAGGTCGACCTCTTCAGCCTCCAGGGAAAATGAGCAATGCCCCTTTTCTTCTCAAAGAGCACGGACGCTTCGCCCAAGTCTGGCCTGGCCGCCCCTTGTATGCTTTTCCCCCGATCACGATGCTACCTCAGGTCATCAGTCGGATCAGGGAAGTGAGATGTGCAGTGCTCCTGGTAGCCCCACTCTGGAACAACCAAACGTGGTTTCCAGAACTGATGCAGATGATGCAATCTGTCCCATGGCCGATTCCGTTGAGGCTAGACCTCCTCAGGCAGGCCAACGGGATGATTCTTCATCCCCGCCCCGATCTGTGGGCCCTCCATGCATGGCCCCTCAACGGGTTCCCGAGAACCTCCCCAGTGGAGTTTTGAGAACCATCACTGAGGCGCGAGCACCCTCTACGAGGCGCTTATATGCCCAAAAGTGGAAAGTGTTCAGTGACTGTTGTGATACCAAGAGCTTGAACCCCAAATCGTGCGAGATACCAAGTGTACTCGCCTTTTTGCAAGAGCTGCTGGAGGCGACCTGCACGCGCTGTCATCAAGCGCTGCTTGCCTGGAATTTGGACCTAACGACTGCAGAGTTGTCCTTAGGCCAAAGCACGGGTATATTCCTAAAGTGCTCTCCACACCCTTCAGAGCACAGGTGATATCTCTTGCAGCGCTATCGTTCCCAGCAGACGAAAGCGACGCTAATTTACTCTGCCCGGTCAGGGCGCTCAGAGTATATTTGGAATGTTCTGCCCTGTTCAGACAGACGGAACAATTATTCGTATGCTTTGGCGGCCGCACTAAAGGTCTCGCAGTCTCAAAGCAAAGAATATCGCGCTGGATAGTGGATGCTATAGCGCTAGCTTATGAAGCCAAGGGCCTTCAATGCCCCTTAGGCGTCAGAGCTCACTCTACGAGGAGCATGGCCTCCTCGTGGGCTTGGTCGAGTGGGATACCCATTGAAGATATTTGTGCGGCGCGGGCTGGGCCTCGCTTCGACATTTATCAGGTTTTATAACCTACAGGTCCCCTCATTGCATTCCAACATTCTATCAGCCTGACTGTAGAATGGACTGGAGTATGTATATGCTGAGCATTATCTCCTCCCTTATAAGGTCCGTCTCTGACCGACTTAGAGGATTTTTTTATGCATATCAGTACATAGAAAACTCAGTACATAAGATATGTGCTTGTGTTTGTACTATGAGCGCCCCACCATGGACAACCTTGGAAGGGCGCTTATACTATCCCATTATGTAGCTCGCCGTTGGCCGGCTCGTGGAATAATCACTTTGCTTTAAGGCTCAGGCATCTGCCTCTGGCTTTATAGAGCGAAGTCAGCACGCACGGCGTTTTACATGGTGTTCCCATAGCGTAAGCTACTTACGCAATAGGAGAGACCTCTCGATAGGGAACGACTCGGTTACTAACGTAACCTCGGTTCCCAGAGAGGAGGGAACGAGTATTGCGTAAGCTGCCGTGCTTGTGCTTGGTCAGTTCGCTTCAGTCGATTGAACCTAAAGGAACTTGTATGACGGGGTGCCCATTATATAGCCTGGCTATGCTAATTTCGGCGGGCTCTGAGCACGCGAACGCGAGGCGCGCGACCAGAGTCGCCCCGTCATTGGTTCGAGCAGTTGCCGCAGCACAGCCAATGACCGAGCTGCCTCGCTCATTACTGTCTGCTGTGCAGCTGCAATGCGTTTTACATAAAGACTTCAATATTTCTCGTATCCCTCCTCTCAGGGAACCGAGGTTACGTTAGTAACCGAGTCGTTTTGTACTCTGTATGGGTTAACTGCAGCTATATGGTAAATAGCATAGAGTGCCATATCAGAGATATCTGACATAGTAACACATACAGTTTGAAACTGATGAACGATTTCAAGAGAAACATGATTACCGTTATTTCAATTTTATACAAGATGAAGTCTGGAATGCCTGAAGCATTTACAACCTCTAATCTTAAGTGTTTCTTGTAACACTTACAGCAGAAACAGTCAAGTGTTTTCAGAAATAAACTGCATTAGCCTATGTGTACATGCAGTACCACAAACATTTATCGTCACATGTGTTCTATGATAAGTGTTTTGCACAGTAGCAAATTTAAAAATAGGTTGTCGTACTCTTTAGTGATTTATAAATTAGTAATATTTCTGTTGTTACAAAGTAATAAAAAAAAAAATTATAATTATCACAGCACCCTGTTTTGCCCAGTCTTGCTTTTCATATATAAACACATCAACTTGCAATGTTTATATCTCAATCACTTCTTTTTAGTTGTTTACAGTTGCTACCCGCTCATTCTTTTGAAATCTTGCAAGGTTGTTGCAGCAAAGTAAACAATAGTGGTGGTGTTCTATGGAATGATATTCCAGACATTATTCAAAAGGAATTGCAAATTGTATTTGCAATTGCGTTTTCAATTTGTGGCCGCATAAAATGTGACATAATACAAACGCAATTGCAAATCGTGCATTACCGTTTGCATTTTCGTTTAAGCGAACGCACAGTGACTGCCAGATTTCAAATGGAAAAGCAAAGTCCGTTTGCAACTGTGTTTCCCATGTCTTACGAGTTTTGGCCCTGTCATATTTAAATAGCAATTTCAATTACCACGTCTGCTTTTTCACGTTCTCAGCGTCGCGTATGTAGCCAGCCAAAACTCAAATGGAATACTATTTTTTTTTTTTTTTATTGCAATATTAACAAACAGAACAAGAAGATACATACAAGAAATATAAACAATCTTTCAAAACAAAAGAGAAATTATGGTTCAGAATACATTAAGGGAGGAAATGTGAAAGAAATTTTAATATATTCAACAATAGTCTAAAAAGAAAAGAGAGTAAGAGAAGAAAGAAAAAAAAAGAAGAAGAGGGCACAAAAGAAAAAAACATTAAGAGAGAATATTAAACATGGCACTAATTCTGGATGTTTTCATTGCTTTCTTGTTAACAGAAGTTGAAATTGTATTTAAATACATCTTCAATTCTTCTTTGAAAAAGCTAAAGTGGGGTTTACTTTTCATATATTTACATTTATGGATATGAAACTTTCCAATATATAAAAGAAGGTTTATACAAAAACATGCATTAATTAGATTCTTGTCTTTAACATAAAATCCAATAAGAATGTGTCTATATGATAAAGAAAAGTTACATAAAAACATTTTGGACAATCAGAGCATCAATATTGTTCCAGAAAGACCGAGTAAAACGGCATTCCCAAAACAAATGATCAACAGTTTCAGAGGAGGCTTCACAAAAAGATCAGGAAGTATCAATATCATTTCTAAATTTCTTTAAAAAAGTATTTAACTGGATAAAATCTATGAATAATTTTATAGGATATTTCTTTAACTTTATTAGTTAGAAAGAATTTCTGAGGATGTGACCAAACATATGACCATTTAATATCATCAAAAAGGTTATTCCAATAAGAAATGGAGGAAGGAATTGAAGTAACAGGGTCCAAAAATAATGACCTAATTTTATAATTGGATTTATGTATTGAAAAACAAATAGAACCAACCACAGTAGATTCAGGGCTAGGGGGAGAAACAGAAGTCACTGTAGCACTATTATTGTTTCTAAACAGCATACAGATTTCCAAAGAGATGGCCTTGAAAACTATATTAAATTCTTTACTAGATACTGAGAATTGGTATCCTGAAACAAAATCGGAATAATTAAATAAATTACCTTCACTATCAAATTGCTGGTTTACTAATATCACCCCATTATTGAACCATTTTTCAAGAAATAAAGATTTCCTCTTATGAAGAATATTACAGTTGTTCCAAATTAAAAAATTGTGTGGCGAGAAATTATGCTTGTAAATAAGTTTCCAAGCCATAAGCATCTGCTGATGATAATTGGAAAGTTTGACAGGAAGTTTACTAATTGAATAATTGCACATTAAAAGAAAATGTATACCTCCTAATTGAGAAAAAAATATATCTTGGGATTATACTCCAAATAGAAGTTTGATTGTGAAGGAAACGTTTAAGCCAATTAATTTTTAAGGTATTGTTAAGAGAATCAAAATCAATGAAATTTAAGCCACCTTTATTATAAGTGTTAGGCGTATAACAGTTATGTCCCGGACCAGATATGGAGAAAGAAAACCAGGAGTCGAGAAATTCAATTAAAGAATCAAAATTTACTGAAGAATAGTTTGCAGTGAAATTGGTAGAGCCAGCGGCAAAGTCTCACGAGGAGATCGAAAGCTAACTCGTACCTTACACAAAATCTTACATCAATTATACCATTTGCAAGGACGTACATTCCATTATTTTACTCCTGATTGGCTAAAAGAACATAGTCACAACATATAGAGAGCTATGCGGCCTATCAACATTAATCAGTGCATTTGTCGTCAGAGCCCGAGATTTACATCGGAAGTGACCTCGCAGATGATCGCGGGCGTCTTCGAGTCGGCCTGGTGTGCCTTCCTGGGTTCAGAACCTGGGTAGAAGGTCAAACGTACACACAAAACACTGACGAACAACAGTTCTTCTCTGGGCACAGGAGAGCCAGAGCACACATTATCAGGTCATTTAAGCCAAAACAAGAGAGATAAAATTTTCACTCCTCAGGCAGAGGAGAGGGGTAGAAATAACATACCTTTCTTCCCTAAAGAAATAATAAGAGAAAATCACACTTCTACTATTCAGGTAGTATTGCATAGGACTTTAAACCATATACTTAATCATAGAAAAGTAACGATCACAGAACATATGTTTAACATTCTCCCTGCCCCCTCTCATCACAGCTAAGCTTATCCCCAAAGGACCTTCAGACTACGGGCAGGACAGAGAGAGAGACTCTGGAATGTTCCTTAAAAGACACTAGTTAACATTCCAACACACATATGATTCAAAGTATATTTCAGTTATGCATAAGAAAATAGAATTGATTATGTGATCATGCATATAGTTAATTCATCACTTTATTAAAGTTAAGCAACAGAATATAGATAGATATTGATATAAAAGGATATATATATGTATTGATATATCTGAAGAGACAAGGGATTTCGACCCTCACCCTTCAGTCCCCCGTTTTAGACCAATGTGGGGTCCAATACCGCCACGTCTGGTCTACCAAGTGAGGTCACTAAGGAAGGTGGAGTGGTAACGCATGCTTCCCTGACTGGTCACACTTGTCTCTTTGCCTCATTGCGGACATGCTGGATACTAAAAATTCCCAGTCCCCACGCAAAGGCTCTACCACCTTCCACTCACAACAGGGCCTGGATGTTATCCTTCTTAAGTTTCTCTTTCAAGCGTCTCGTCAGTTTTCTCAGTCGGTACTCCTCCTCGGAAGGGTTCAATTTACTGCAAGCAGACCTGCATACATAAGAAAAACAGAAACGATCACACATCCACACACACAGACAGAGGACACCCACTCCCCATCCACCAACCTTTTTGCATAATGAGGGTAGTATCGGGATAATTTGGGGAGTGACCAAGCCAATAGGTCACTGTCTCATTTCCGTCCAGACGATAACAACGATCATTTACCTTTTGGTACATAGTCGGAATTAAATTTAGACCCTCAGTTGAATTTAGACATGGGTATTGTACCCATGATGGACGGTTATCGATCTCCTCGCAATCCCAATGAGTTGAAAACGCATGGAATCTCCCTGTCCAAATTGAAATTTGAATTCACATCAAAAATGATAAAGCGATCAGAATTAAAAATACCAACGAGGCGGAAGTACCAATCGGATGAAAGCTCGTTTCACTTTCAGTCGTCTCTCACTACGCACTTCTTCTTGAAGAATTAGCAGCTTCAGTATGTCGTCGGATTCAGCCATCTGTAATGATAAAACATTGGTTCTAGAATTCTAGAATTTTAACATACACGACAGACATTTAATGATCCCGAGGTAGTAAGTTGTTACACTTTTCAAGTGGTTTCACGTGTGACCAATGTCTCCATACTGTACCCAAAACCCCCCTGTCCAGTAGAACAGAGGTGTTAGTGGTCAATACCACCTGATAAGGCCCATCAAATTTCGGACCTAAGGGGGAAACTATCTCCCGCTGTAACATTACATTGTCACCTATTTCAGGCAAAGCAGGCATGTCTTTTTGCTCAACATTATCTCGATCTGCTTGTCGTGTGCTAACACTAACCCGTGTGTCTCGCAGACTGTCATCCAAAGCTTTCAGATAATTTTGTAAAGCGTCTTTCAAAGGCCCGGATGGTCCCTCATGTTGCATCCCAGGGCAGCCGCATGTAGCGACCTGTCATTACCTCAAAAGGGCTGAGCTGTGTAGTCTTGTTAGGGCTGGCTCTCATGCTTAACAAAATCGCTGGGACAGCCGCATGCCACCCTTTCCCCCACTCCAACAATCTCTTTCTCAATGAAGTTTTAAGCGTATGATTAGTGCGTTCAATAGATCCGCTAGATTGGGGCCTAAATGGAATGTGAAAGTGTTGCCTCACCCCCATCAATTTCATGACATTTTTTCATCACCTTCCCAGTAAAATGTGTACCCTGATCTGAATCAATTTGTAAGGGCAAACCCCATCTTGGGAAAACCTCATTCAACATAATCTTGGCGGTTGCATCTGCGTGTGCAGTTTCTCAGTGGAAATGCCTCAACCCATCTGGAAAACAGATCAACAATCATTAGAATGTATGTAAAACCTCCACTAGGGGCAGTGGACCTATGAAATCAATTTGGAGGTGTGTCCACGGCCCTTGAGGTCGAGGGGCATGTCCTAAGGGAATTTTCAGCTTAGAAGAAGAATTAACCTTAAGGCATACTAGACATCTCTTACAAAAATCATTGCAAGAAGCCCTCAGTCGTGGCCACCACCAGGTTTTGGAAATCATTGCATGTAGTTTTTCAGGACCTGCATGTGCCAAACCATGATACAAAGACATTAGTTCAGTTCTAGCAGAAACAGGACAAACAAAACGCTCATGAAATTTCCACAGTCCTTCTGCATTTTTCTGAGCTCCTAATTTTGTCCATTGTTCTATCTCTTCAGGGTCATCCTCATCATAGAGTTTAAAAATGTCTCTGGGGGTCTCACTCTCCTGAGGAGCAAGAGCCATAACACTCACGCAAGTCTCAGTCCGTGTTGCAGCCTCTCTGGCAGCTGTGTCAGCAGCTCGGTTTCCTGTGGCCTCAGGAGAATTGTCCGTTGCATGTCCAGTGACTTTGATAACTGCTCCTGTTGCAGGAAGATCACAGGCATTCATAAGTTCTTTTACCTGCTGTTGATGAGAGATCGGCAGACCGGCAGTGGTTAGAAATCCTCTGCGTCTCCACACAGGGCCGAAGTCATGAACAGCACCATATGCATAACGGCTGTCAGTGTAAACATTGGCCATACTGCAATGCTCATGTCAATGCGACCAGCTCGGCCACTTGAGCCCCTCCTCCTGAAAGAGAACCACAGTCAACAGTTTCACCATGTTCATTTACAACAGCCCAGCCAGTGAAGCGTTTTCCCTGTTCATGAAAGCTGGAACCATCCACGAACAACTTCATGGCATCAGAAAGTGGTTCAGATTGAAGAGGGCTCTGGCTGTCCGTCTCGATCAGTCGGGCACAGTTGTGTGCAGTTCCTTCTTCTGGAAGTAAGGAGGCAGGGTTGATAGCCGTTTCAATGTCAATATTTATATCCACATTTTTACTCAAGAGAGTGGCCTCCCATTTAGCTCGTCTTTGATTAGAGATAGAGCCTAAACGAGTGTTTGTTAACAGTTTCAGAATCTGGTGTCTAGTGTGCAGTATCACCTTCTGATGAGTCACAATGTCCTCGGTAATCTTTACAGCCCACTCTGCACAGTCGCATATCAACAGGCACGGATGCTGTCCTGCCATTGAAACAGGAATAGGGGCAGAATAATATCCTACCATCCCATAGGAGTTTCTTCCTGGAACCCTTTGACCCAGGGCCGCTGAATAGGATCGAGTTCCCACCCATGTCCATAGATGGAACGGCCTGCTGGCATCGGCATGACGTAATGCTGGGGAGGAAGCAAGAGTTTCTTTGATACTCACAAACGCCTCCTCCATCTCCTCAGTCCAGTCGATCAGCTCCGATCCAGGTTTTCCTCCTTTCAGCGCCTCTGTGAGTGGTTTAGAAAGTTCAGTGTATTCAGAAACATACTGGTGGCAATAATTCAAAAGACCCATTACTTGCCTTAGACCAGTAACCGTGTTTGGTTTTGGAAGTTCAATGATAGCTTTAACTCGTTCAGGAGTGATGCGTCTGCCGTGCACACCCACAATTTGCCCCAAATAAGTCACTTCAGGCAGTGCTAGCTGTGCTTTCTTCAAGTTCACTTTGAATCCCCCGTTTTGGAGGGCATTCAAAACAGTCTGTACAGCAGTCAAATGTTTGAACTTGGTTGGACTAGCAATTAAAATGTCATCCACATATTGTAGGACGACAGATCCGTCATATTCAAGCTGTTTTCTTACCGGATCGATGAAGGATGCTAGTACCTGATGAAACAGTGTGGGTGAGTTGCAGAAACCTTGTGGCAAATGACTCCATGTCCATTGGCGACCCCTGCTGGTGAAAGCAAATCTGCCTTGGTCCTCCTTGGCTAGGGGACAAGTCCAAAAACCATTAGAAATGTCTAAAGCAGTAAAAAGACAATGTTCAGATCCTATCTCGTGTAGGATAGTTGCGGGGTTGGCCACCAGAGGGTGCATTTTCTCAGACACTGAATTCAGAGAAGTGTAATCAATGGTCAAACGCCAGCTCCCATCCGGCTTTTTGACAGGCCACATGGGGGAGTTAGTGGGAGATGAACAGGGAATCACAATCCCCCGTTTGCATAATTCATCTACAACAGTGTCAGCCCCCTGTTGAGCTTCATTTTTCAAAGGATATTGTCTTTTGACTTCATGCAAAGGACCTGGGATGCTCAGTGGCTGAATCTGTGCTAAACCACAATCATATTTATCTTTTGCCCATACATCAGGAAATTTGGAAATTATAAACTTCCACTCAAAGCGCGTCTCAGCTAGACTAACAGATTCTGCCACTGCACATTTCTGCTCATGGTGGGGGCCACTCTGAGATAAGCGAATGGTTTCATTGCAGCCAAGCACTAGCTTTGAAATGTTAAGAAGATTGCTAGAGACTGATCACCTCAGACCACATTTTGACATAAATGCTCCTATACTTTTGCTGTGTTTCACGCCTGCACTTATTTAGCCCAATCTGTTGCTTTAATGCATTCTCTCACACAGGGGCCCACATCTGCTCACAGCAGACCACATTCATTTTCATTGTGTTTTTTTTTTTTTCAATGAAAGTGAATGGTGACTGAGACTGAATGCTCTTTGGCCTTGATCACTGATAAAGTGTCTCAGTGTTCCCTGCTATCAAAGTAGAACTGCATTTGTTTTTCTGTCAGGCAAGCTGAGAGCACACACACTTTTTCCCAGAAAGTCTTATCAAATTTCACAGTCTCAGTTTTCACACACCATTCATAAGCCCACTGCGGTTCAAATTTAGAACAACATATTTACTGCCAAAGGAAGTAAGGGTCAAATTTAATTCACACATTAAATCTCTGGCCATTAGAGGTACCGGACCAGATGGTGAACACAAAAACACATGTTTAAATGTTCTACCCTTCTCCTTTGACTCATACTCTAAGGGCACTGTGAATTTTTTTTACAGCATTTTTTCTGCCTTTTCACAAACAGCCTCGAAACCCTCACTCAAACTACACAGATCACAGCCGACCTCCTGCCCAATAATTTTTGCCACTCTATCACGCTGGGCAATCAAACTAGACCATCCGTCCATCACATTTGGAATTGCCTTTTCATGGTTTAACGGTATACCATCCAGTTTACAAATCCATGAACAGGCAAACACGGATAGATATTTGGCCCTATCAGCGTCTTTTTCGTTCTGCAGCCAGTCAATCTGCTGCATGATGTTCCAATCAGAATCAAACCCCTGACTGACCATTTTCTTAATGAGTTGTGCACATTTCTTTGATTTGAGCTCGTCAGAGCAGAGCTGTTTACAGCGTGTGCCCTGCTCGTTTTGGTCAGAACTACTCAGAAAATTCCCTTTATCAGACATTTTTCTTGGTCACAGTTGAAAATCACTACCGAAAAGATTTTAGCAGCAAATATTTTACGTGGATAAATTAACTATAGCAGCAACAATACTGGATTTCTACCAATTTCACCACAAAGTATTCTTCACAAACATCCTGGTCACATATACTGATCCATACCAATTAGGGTCACAATTTATTTACTTACTTGGGACCACTCCTGATGCATCCCTGGCAGAACAATCCCTATTTTATTTATTTTATAACTAATATCTGAATCCCTAACTGCCTGATTCACTAAGCTCGGGGTACCCCTATCTGAGGTGGAAAAGATTGAGCAGGTTTACGGTGCCACTGGACCTCCCGTCCAGGGATGCACTCTGCCGGGGTGGTGCTACACCCATGCCCACCTGGGCCCCCTCACAGAGCACGTTTCACTTGCGCTGTTTGCTTTTGCCCCTTAAACAGCTCTCTCAGCGACTTCTCTTCACACGCCTCGTCGGAGTGAAGCTCTCCCACTCCCCTTCAAAATCTCTTCCAGTCAGACAGCCCTAACAATTAATAAAAGCTTCCTACCTTGTTTGCTGATTTGCCAGAAATGTCACCACGGAGTGATTGCCCGCATCCTCCACCAAACTGTTAGGGGTATAACAGTTATGTCCCGGACCAGATATGGAGAAAGAAAACCAGGAGTCGAGAAATTCAATTAAAGAATCAAAATTTACTGAAGAATAGTTTGCAGTGAAATTGGTAGAGCCAGCGGCAAAGTCTCACGAGGAGATCGAAAGCTAACTCGTACCTTACACAAAATCTTACATCAATTATACCATTTGCAAGGACGTACATTCCATTATTTTACTCCTGATTGGCTAAAAGAACATAAAGTCACAACATATAGAGAGCTATGCGGCCTATAAACATTAATCAGCGCACTTGTCGTCAGAGCCCGAGATTTACATCGGAAGTGACCTCGCAGATGATCGCGGGCGTCTTCGAGTCGGCCTGGTGTGCCTTCCTGGGTTCAGAACCTGGGTAGAAGGTCAAACGCACACACAAAACACTGACGAACAACAGTTCTTCTCTGGGCACAGGAGAGCCAGAGCACACATTATCAGGTCATTTAAGCCAAAACAAGAGAGATAAAATTTTCACTCCTCAGGCAGAGGAGAGGGGTAGACATAACATACCTTTCTTCCCTAAAGAAATAATAAGAGAAAATCACACTTCTACTATTCAGGTAGTATTGCATAGGACTTTATACCATATACTTAATCATAGAAAAGTAACGATCAAACACAGAACATATGTTTAAC
This sequence comes from Xyrauchen texanus, assembly GCF_025860055.1. Taxonomy (NCBI): domain Eukaryota; kingdom Metazoa; phylum Chordata; class Actinopteri; order Cypriniformes; family Catostomidae; genus Xyrauchen; species Xyrauchen texanus. Next base: position 32,527,075 of record NC_068289.1, on the reverse strand, counting down.
ATTCTCCCTGTCCCCTCTCATCACAGCTAAGCTTATCCCCAAAGGACCTTCAGACTACGGGCAGGACAGAGAGAGAGACTCTGGAATGTTCCTTAAAAGACACTAGTTAACATTCCAACACACATATGATTCAAAGTATATTTCAGTTATGCATAAGAAAATAGAATTGATTATGTGATCATGCATATAGTTAATTCATCACTTTATTAAAGAAGTTAAGCAACAGAATATAGATAGATATTGATATAAAAGGATATATATATGTATTGATATATCTGAAGAGACAAGGGATTTCGACCCTCACCCTTCATAAGAATTCAAAATAACTGATTTTCTAATACTCAAATGGAATACTAATTCCCTTAGTATTTCCATTTCCGATGCCTTACACAGAAACCTGTCAATCAGGGTCAAGGGTGGGATTATGCTATGGGGCGTGTTTGTCTTGGGAAGTGATGTCACTCACAGTCGACGGTCAAGAGGTGATGCCCTGAACAGACGCCGGTTTATCAAATCAAATCAAATCAAATCACTTTATTGTCACACTACCATGTACACAAGTGCAACACTAGGTGAAATTCTTGTGTGCAGTTCCGAGCAACATAGCAGTCATGACAGTGACGAGACATATACCAATTACAGTAAACAACATACTTACACAACACAATTTACAAATCAAATGTACACATACTTACACAACACAATAATTATATACAATGTACAGTAAACAATACACACAATATACAATACAATAAGTAGGAGTATATGAAATATATATATATATATCTATGAAGTAGTATATTGAGGAGAATATGTTGACAGTCCAGTGTGAGATTATAGATGAATAAAGTGCAGTGCTAATTATTGATCCTGATAGACTGTGAGTGATGTCACTTCTCAAGACAAACACGCCCCATAGCATAATCCCACCCTTGACCCTGATTGACAGGTTTCTGTGTAAGGCATCGAAATGGAAATACTAATGGAATTAGTATTCCATTTGAGTTTTGGCTGGCTACATACGCGACGCTGAGAAAGTGAAAAAGCAGACGTGGTAATTGAAATTGCTATTTAAATATGACAGGGCCAAAACTCGTAAGATATGGGAAACACAGTTGCAAACGGACTTTGCTTTTCCATTTGAAATCTGGCAGTCACTGTGCGTTCGCTTAAACGAAAATGCAAACGGTAATGCGCGATTTGCAATTGCGTTTGGATTATGTCACATTTTATGCGTCCACAAATTGAAAACGCAATTGCAAATACAATTTGCAATTCCTTTTGAATAATGTCCGGAATGTCATTCCATAGTGTTCATTGATTTTAGAATTAAAGTTCCAGTTGCAATCCTCCCTTGAATACCAGAATAAAATCTCCAGTTTAAATCTGATCTTACATTGCTTGGGCGAACAAAGTGATCATAAATTTGCAGAGCAAGAGATTTATTTTCTCGTATCCTGCCGCTATCATTTCCCTAATACACGTGTGGTTTTATCTAATATCTTATCCCCACTGGATTTTTTCAGTCTCTGGTCTGACAGGGTGTATTCCAACCTGTTCTACAAAATGTGTCTATATGGGGTGCATCCACTGATCTATATATATAACTGGATTGCTCATGACGTCACAACAGTGAAGCTACTGCGCCGCCATCTTGGTATTCCCTAACATTTGGTATTCCTATGGGTCTCAATGGGAAATCGTCTGTTTTGGTAAGTAATTTTGACCTATCCAGTCAAATTAAAAACATTTTTTCAAGTCTGCATACACTGCATCACAACGCAATCTTCCTAAATATGTGATTAATTATTTATTTGGATTCTCAGTTTTCCCCCCTACTTATTCTAAGTGTGAGTGTGTTATGTTACTGTTTATTGCAGCAGCATTAGTCCAGCTGCGCACGTGTTACCTCAATAGAAACAAGTTTAAGAAACTGAGGTAAGATATCAGTAGACATTTTCAAACATATTTTTTGCAGGCTTTGAAGTTTGTATTCTGAATACATAATTATGCTTTGTAGCTTTTGTTTACATTGAACGTGCATTGTGGTTATTTTCTTAGGCTAAATAAATATTAGCTATGCAGCTAACGTTTACTTAGGGAAATAACCACAATGAATAACCGTATAACTCACCAAGTTAGCTTTTTTGGTCAAGTTGAATATAATTTCTAAAGTGATCAATTGGAATTGACGAGGAGCAGGGCTGGACTAGTAATCTGGCATACCGGGCATATTGCCGGTGGACCGACACACTTTGGGGCCGATCAGAGTGGACTGGCCATCGGGAGAACCGAGCAGGCCGCTGTGTCGGCCGCGATAAGCTAAAATGAGCCGCCACCATGGATTTCAATAAACATCCCACTAAATGTTAAATAAAACTGGAATTGGTTTGCAACAGGAAGAAAAGCTGTATGAGGAGACAGATGTTTGGCTTCAATGAAGAGATTTTTTTGCAGTACAAGCTTTCCCAGAGTTTTCCTAAGCCATTTGGAGTGTGATGCAGCACACGTTTCTTTGGCAATGAAGTGGAGCCTGATGTTAGTGTAGCTTTCTGCAATCCACTTTATGAGCATGAAGATATGATTATTGTTTGGTTCTAGGTTGAACATGTGTGCCTCAAGTTCATTGAATGCAGAACCACCATGGAGTTCCAGAACCTTTGTGGAGACCCTGGATTTAAATTTGTTGTGTAATTCAGAGATGGGCCTTGTGAGTGTGTGCTGATGAATACGTCTCTCAGCTATCTTGCAGACTTTCAGGACACTGTCTGATGGTCTGATTAGTCCACCTCGGGACTTCATGTCAATCAGTGTGTGTCCAAGTTCGTCTTGGGAAGAGCTCTTGACACGGAGTGCTGATAAACAGGCAGTGCACTGAATTTTCCGCATAGTAGATTTAACAACAAAGCCTGCTATGTACCCCACCACAGCCTCTTTGAACATGGACAAGCTGGGAAGACATACGGTGATGTTTTTATCTGTGTCTTCTGTTTCAGGCTGAATGTCACTTTGCCGAAATGCCAGCATGCCAGAAGGTGTTGCCTCCAGTACCACTGTGCTATCCAGTGGAGAACAGTTGCCACTAGCTTTGATGGCATGTCTTGCTAGCATTCTTTTAAAAGCTGACTTAAATTGCCTTGCTGTGGGATTGTTGTTAAATCCATTAGGAGAGCGAATGGCAGCAAAAAACAGCTCAAGGTGGTCCTGGATAAATTTGTAGGTCAACAGATACCGTAGCTGTGATGTCTGTGGTCTCACTAACTCGTCATATACGTTTTTAAAACTTTTAATTGCCACGAGGAAGCCGAGGAAGGCAGTTTTCTTGCCTGTTGTCACAAGGGATCGCCTATTGATACCTGGCTCTCTCAATCCATTGAGGTAATCATAAGCCTCTGTTAGAAAGGCCATGTTTGTTGTCTCATTGGCCTGCCTCAGGGGGCTTTTAAATCTCATGGCCATGGGGTTTCTGGAATTCATCATGTCAAAAAGCCTATCAAAAGTTTCAATGAATTTACACGTCGGCTCACATCCAGCAAACTGGGGGAGTTGCAGGTGTTGGTCACAGAACCGTAAGGCATCTGCCACACTGGCGCTGAGGGTCTGAGCAGCAAGGTTTACCTTCATTTTTTGACTTTGCCAGTCTAGATGATCTAATTTTGCTGCCTAGATGTAGCCCTCCATTTGCAGTTCATGTAAAGATTTATTGTATTCCCATTTTATGTTGTTTCCACAGGGATCTACAATAATGCCACAGGACCCCAAGGTGTTACGTACCAGCTTCAGCATATGGCAGACATCCAAGATGGCGTGCACCCTTCGGTGACTGTTTGATGGATCTGGGAAACTGGGGTTTAAATTTGTGGGCTGCAGGTCTGCGCCAAGGTCCCGAAGCATGGAAAAGTGTGTTGATGGACCATCACATGTAAGAGACACCACCCTTACTCCAACATCAGACAGTTTTAGAATGCATTGTCTTACCAGTGTAGCCCTCTCTGACCCAGTCATTCCATGCGTTAAAAAATATGCTACTGGAGCTTTCCAGTACTCATGAATGCATACAGCCATTAGTACCAGTGCCTCTATTGCCATTGGAATACCTTAATTTGTTATTTTTGTGCCCATGTCCACAAATCCATAAATTTTTGTCCCATCCCACTCCATATGCTTCATGATGGACATTTCATCCATCGTTAGTGCACAGATCGTCTCCTGTCCCTTAGCCTGTGCAGTGGATGCTTTTGCTTTGAGTGAAGTTAGGATTTCCTCGCTAAATCCGGGATCTCCACCAATGCTGCTGTACCATCATCTTATTGTGGATGGGTGAGGTAAACCCAAGTTAAATGTCTCCCTTACATACTTGTAGGCCTTAGCTGGGTAGAACTGCAATGTAAGTGCTAATTACTTTAGGGTTGGGTGGTATTGTGCATGACTAAATTGATCTCTCTTCAGAATTTCTAGTTGAACATCAGGGCAATTTTCAAGCATGAATGCTCCGTTCTGTTAACATTTGAGATTCCTTTAGGGTCTTAATGATGTTCTGAAGGTTTCTGTTTTTTTTTTTTTTTAAGGTTTTGTCTGTTTTTGTGTGTGTGTTTATTAATTTGTTTTATTGCTTTAAGCAGCCGTCCAGTGAGAGTCTTTGGGCTGGCAAAGCAATAACTCAACTCAATGTGCTCATCTGTTTTGGGGACATCAAGAGGAGTGTGAGTTGAGGTATGAGGGGAGTCTTCACTGCAGGCAAACATTGTCTCTGTTTCTCTTAGTGTAGGGGCCTTTCTGTGGGTCTTTTTCTGAATCATACGATGTGTGTTTTGTCTCTTGTCAGTATTAAAACTTATCCTGACTATCAGCTTGCTCTTTTGTACTCTGCAGCAGGCATTATTTAAATGAACGTGCAGGATGCCAAGGACACAACATTCAAAGGCCACCCTCTTAAAGTTGCAGCCAACAGGCCAAGCTGGCTTCCCCTACATTTCTGGTAAGTAGTTGATACAATTAATTCACTTTAAATACACAATGCATTCATAGCTTAAACAGATAGTTCAACCAGAAATAGAAATGTTAACTTTGTGGTGGCTTGTCAGAATGTTTGTTAAAGCATATTACTGGTGCTACAAGCCAAAAGGAGTAACTTTAAGTAAACAATGACTTACTTAAAGGAATAGTTAATCCAAAACTGAAAATTCTGTCATTTACTCACTCTCAGGTCATTCCAAACCTGTATGACTTTTGTTCATCTTCAGAACACGGATGAAGATATCTGAAGAATATTCTCCACTGTTTTTTCCATATGTAATGAAATTCAACTGTGACCAAATCTTTCAAGCTCCAAAAAGGACATAAAGACATTGTAAAAGTTCTCCATGGGACTCGAGTCATATATCCCAGGTGTTCTGTAGTGATACGATAACTTTATATGATGATCAGATGATAATCAGTGTATTGATTTAATTTCAGTGTGAATAGTTATCAATCATATATCTTAATTTGTGTTCTGAAGATGAACAAGTCATATGAGTTTAGAACCACATGAGTGTGAGTAAATGTTGACAGAATTTTCAGTTTTCTGTCAACTATTCATTTAAGTAATTCTGTCGGCCTGTTACCTTTTGCAGTTGTGGAGGGAAACTGAAAATTGTTGGCACAGCATCTGGGCGAAGCCTGACTATTTGTCCTGTCCAATCTACACACTCTGCAGTGAAGTGATCAGAGCAGAGGCAGGAGTAGACAGATGGCCTGAAGTTTTGCCTCCTAAGCTTCACAAGCCATTCAGGTCTTTTGGAAATCTAAACACAATAGTTGAACACAATAAATATAAAGTTTGTTTGTTTATCTATACATAAACAACAACTAACATGATTTGACAAAAGGGTTGTGAGATTAAGTTAAACATCAGCTAAAATTAACTGGAATAGGAAAAAGATTTTACTGAGGGATTTGTTCCCACCTATCTTTTAATTTTTATTGTATTCAGTTTAATAGTCAATATTTGTGTGTACTTGGATGCTTCTGCTATTGATCAAATATATGTATGATTTCCTTGTGTGCATATGTCAATAAACCTCTTTCTGATTATGATTTAATTGATAAGTATTGTTGAACTGTAGATTTATTGATTGGCCAAAGATTAAATGCTCACAAGCTGGTCTGTACATATTCCAGAAATGAATGAAAATTCATGGGATAATTTTATTATGTAAAGGTAAATTCATGTGTATTATATATACATACTGCATATTAACAGTATGTATGTGTATATTAACAGTGTGTGTATATACTATACTACATTTTTATATTTGGTTCTTCTGGATTTATTCTGAGGAGGTACGGTGTAGTTACATTATCAACACAAAGGTTGTTTTTATTAACAATCACTGATCTAAGTGATTATAACTATGAAGGCAGAGAAACGTTGCATCCTGTAACAATCTGCAGATGTTGCCATTTCATACTTTTGCTTTAAAAAGTGTAATTTATACACTTTGATGTTGTATTTTTACTGTTGATTATTAAAGATTATGATTGTTATACCCACTCTACATGGGGATAACGACTCATTTGTGCTTAATAGGTACATAGTCTTTATAAATTACAACCTGTGGGCACTTTTGCCACATTCTTTAGTGAATGTTGTTTGGCAGTTAAATGCAGCACATCGGGTCATCTTCAGAGTTTTCGTCCATTGGTCGCCGATGCCCCTCTGTCGGTAGGGAATAGTAAGATGGATGCCAGAGAACTTCCGGTAGCTTCACCTACTGCTGGCAGTTTAGAATTCTATGAGCAATCCAGTTATATATATATATATATATATATATATATACACACACACACACACACACACACACACACACACTCACCTAAAGGATTATTAGGAACACCATACTAATACTGTGTTTGACCCCCTTTCGCCTTCAGAACTGCCTTAATTCTACGTGGCATTGATTCAACAAGGTGCTGAAAGCATTCTTTAGAAATGTTGGCCCATATTGATAGGATAGCATCTTGCAGTTGATGGAGATTTGTGGGATGCACATCCAGGGCACGAGCTCCCATTCCCCACATCCCAAAGATGCTCTATTGGGTTGAGATCTGGTGACTGTGGGGGCCATTTTAGTACAGTGAACTCATTGTCATGTTCAAGAAACCAATTTGAAATTATTCGAGCTTTGTGACATGGTGCATTATCCTGCTGGAAGTAGTCATCAGAGGATGGGTACATGGTGGCCATAAAGGGATGGACATGGCCAGAAACAATGCTCAGGTAGGCCGTGGCATTTAAACGATGCCCAATTGGCACTAAGGGGCCTAAAGTGTGCCAAGAAAACATCCCCCACACCATTACACCACCACCACCAGCCTGCACAGTGGTAACAAGGCATGATGGATCCATGTTCTCATTCTGTTTATGCCAAATTCTGACTCCACCATCTGAATGTCTCAACAGAAATCGAGACTCATCAGACCAGGCAACATTTTTCCAGTCTTCAACTGTCCAATTTTGGTGAGCTCTTGCAAATTGTAGCCTCTTTTTCCTATTTGTAGTGGAGATGAGTGGTACCCGGTGGGGTCTTCTGCTGTTGTAGCCCATCCGCCTCAAGGTTGTGCGTGTTGTGGCTTCACAAATGCTTTGCTGCATACCTCGGTTGTAACGAGTGTTTATTTCAGGCAAAGTTGCTCTTCTTTCAGCTTGAATCAGTCGGCCCATTCTCCTCTGACCTCTAGCATCAACAAGGCATTTTAGTCCACAGGACTGCCGCATACTGGATGTTTTTCCTTTTCACACCATTCTTTGTAAACCCTAGAAATGGTTGTGCGTGAAAATCCAGTAACTGAGCAGATTGTGAAATACTCAGACCGGCCCGTCTGGCACCAACAACCATGCCACGCTCAAAATTGCTTAAATCACCTTTCTTTCCCATTCTGACATTCAGTTTGGAGTTCAGGAGATTGTCTTGACCAGGACCACACCCCTAAATGCATTGAAGCAACTGCCATGTGATTGGTTGATTAGATAATTGCATTAATGAGAAATTGAACAGGTGTTCATAATAATCCTTTAGGTGAGTGTATATAGATCAGTGGGTGCATCTGTGCTTTCCCTCAACACTTCTAATAGGCAAAAAAATTTACTTACCACATCAGCTGAAGACAGAAATGGAGAACTTAAAACTCATGTCCTGTTGTGAAATGGAACTGATGGTTATGCTGAAAAAAGTGCCACTGGCTCGCTGGAGATCATGTCGGGGTCAACACTTTGTAAGAATAGGGGGAAAAAAACCGAAGGGCACACTCACAATCATATCGGTCCGGAGTGGAACCCTTTGAATAGAATAGATTGCCCTTTGAAGGTATCTGCATTGTTCTGTCTTTTCTGAGTGCTGAACCAAAACCATTATTAATTTGCACTTTACATTAGAGCTCTAACTACTTTCTGATCATTCTTTTAATATAACATTTATAGGTTATTGATTACTCTAAATCCTCTTCTATTTATTGTCATTTTGATCTGTAATTCAAACAGAGTTTCTCCTACTTCTCTCCTACTCGGCTCTCCTAGGTGGCTGTCCTTCCTGGTTCTCCGGAGTAGAATACTCCATTTAAAACTCCACTATTCTAACTGAAATACTTTAAATGGCTTTCTCCTGCCTAGCTATATCCAGGGTGGTTTCTCCTATATTAAAGCTCCAGTAATTATATAAATGATTTTGGAGGAATGCAGAATAAATCAAATAATAACAATTTGCCAGATAGGATTACAAATGTAAGTTACAAAAATCAAATCAAAGCCAAATTCACATGTGATCAGAATAAATAAAAATAAGACAAGTCAAAGAAACATATGTGGCAGTTGAAAAAACGACATACAATTACAAAGCATGGGAGATCTGAATGCAGATTCCAATTATTAAAATTACACATGAACAATGTGTCACATTTCCTTTAATACCCAAACTATAAATTAAGGGAATTTTGGGAGTGGTTAGGTTTGGAAGTCCTGAGGTCATACCTCATTAACATACAGGCAAGGAGGGGGACAGACCTCCAGAATTATACAGCATTTGGCAAAGACTTTATAACTTTGTTACCATTCGTTTTATCAACATGGGAAAGAGACCATTATCCCAGTAGTACGGACACATTTTAAATGATACCAAACATGCCTAATTACGTTATTTGTTTTCAAGGATATGAAACTTTGTTTCTGAGCAGAAGGGGGAGGAGTAGAGGGGGGCAGATGTTTGTGAGTTTTACGAGAATAGGCCTAAATTGGCCTGAGGTGAGATAGAGGTCAGATGTGAGATTTGCATTTTATTGTTTTTGCTCAGTAGGATGTGTTGACTCAGGTGAAAAAGTTCTTCTGTGTGAGTTTTTATGAATTGGTTCTCGCAAAGTTCTTTGACTTTTACGACATCTTGATGTCAGCCTTAAAGTGTTTATATTAAAGTCAACATGAAATGCCATTAACAACTAATTTTATGTCCGTAAACTCATGCATTATCAAGTAAAATAGAATATTCAACAAGATAAAAATGTAAGACAGAACTTGATATTTACCATTGGGAATTGTTTGGATGGTGAAATGTGGATGTAACATACTACTATGGAACCAGATTGTTGGCTTGGAAGAGAAAGAGGAATAGTAAAGTTGTTTAAAGGCAGAGTGGTTTATTTCATTTTAATTTTAGATTACAAAAGGTAGGGGGCCTGGGTAGCTCAGCAAGTATTGACACTGACTACCACCCCTGGAGTCGCAAGTTCGAATCCAGGGCGTGCTGAGTGACTCCAGCCAGGTCTCCTAAGCAACCAAATTGGGCCTGTTGCTAGGGAGGGTAGTCACATGGGGTAACCTCCTTGTGGTCGTTATAATGTGTTGTTCTCAATCTTGGTTGTACGCCTGGCTGCCATTTGTCCTCCGTGTGCCACCATGAGGACTTGGAGCGCATTGAGAATTCCAAATTGGCGAGAAAAAAACAAATAAAAGATTACACATGTCAGCTTTTTGTTTTGTTTTTTAATTTGGGAAAACATGCATTAAAGAATCATTTACAAAATGACCAGGCACATGCGTTAAAGGAAATTGGGTAAATTTAGATTTTATTATGTTGAGAAATAATTAATTATATTACTTTCACTGATGAAATGTTCGCTTACCTGTAGATTGTATGATTGTCTTTCCGTCCTATGTCAAATCAAGGTGCCTGGGTCACGGCCACAGGTCTGCCCGATGTGCTGAACAACCTGAATTTGAACCTTACCCGCAATACTAGTTGCCGCTACAGGTACACGCCTCAGGTGGCGGCTCTGCCCTAGGGTCAGGATGTGAAACTCAACTTTGCCAGCTCTGTCAACCATTACGACTTTGTGCAGACGTGGTCGATATTCACAACTTTCCAGAAGATCTATTGATAACCATGCAGTACTTTTGCAAGCCAGGCACCACCCTACTCTGGGTAAACAAGGTCAAGTTCAGTGGCCAGAGCACACTTAAGTGTTAGTTTGGCACATATCATTTTCACACATGCTTTCCAACATTAACAGATATGATCACTTGTTTTAGCTAACCTGTTATCTTTACGAGAGTTGATATAGCCTTTTAGTCATGTACATTATCAGTCAAAAGTTCGGACATGCTTCATTTAATTTAGGCTTCTCATAATATTAAATCCCCTTTTGACCTAAAGGCTTGTGCTTAAATGCTTGAAATTAGTATTGTAAAAGTATGTTTTTTGCAAAGCTTTTTTGTGATAAGTAATAATAATAATAATAATGTTTATTTTATATAGAGCCTTTCTTCAAACTCAAGGTCGCTTTACAGGATGAGAGGAAAATAAAAATAAATGCATGTTACGAGTCAGAGAAGCACAGGTCAAAGAGATATATAAGGTCAAGTTGGTAAAATAAAAGCAGCCAAAAGCACCCATAGAGTATGGATCTCCTTCAAAACTTCCAGTTTGCGCCTTATGTAGTTGGTTGAGAGAATGACCAGTGTGTTGACAGCTGACTAGACAAATTGTTCTTTGAAGAAGCTAAAATATAAGATACATTGATAAAAACATTTTGGTGACTGCATCATTTCCATACTTCCATTTGTGTTGTTTCATAGTTTATTTGTGTAAAATAGTTATAATAAAGAACGACTAGGTGTACTGATAGTGTATAATACATATTGTCTGACAATTTTTCATTTTCAATAGGTGCATTTCGAGTCTGACCTGCATTTCATTGAAAAAATTTAACACTGCAGTGCTGGCAAGAGGTGGTAAGGAACTACCAGGCCTCAGCAAGACACCGAGTGCAAATGAGGGACTAGGAGGATAGAGAACCAAAACAGATCACAAAACTTTACATGGGGTTGCTGGACCCATTTAATGGACAATCTACCAACACTGAATGGAAGGTGCTCCACCTGTGGGTTGGGGTGCAGAATTGCATGCTATGATGTAAACTCACTGCTAAGCTGTACCATTCTTAACACAGAATCACAAAACACATTCCATGTGTATGAATTTTTCAACTTTAGAAAACTCAATACTTGCATTAGAATATTTTTGTAAATGGCAAGCAAACATTTACAATGCTATAATTAAATGTATTTTTGCTAAATCTTTTTTCCTAAACTTAAACTAGTACAGCACCCTGCAATGAATAAACTGTACAAAAGATAGATAGATAGTGTAAAGAAAAGCACTAAGACATGTATACATTAGGCTAGTCAAAATAGTCCTCAAACTAACTTTGTCTAGAACAGCTAACAGCTTTGAAATAGACACACCCATGAGGAAGGTCACTCAGGGGATAAGGCAGCTTGTTTACAGATGTAAACAGCATTTAAAAAAATGCAAGGAGGGAGAGTCCTGAAGAGGGATTGAATCTGAATTGCACAGGAAAAGTCTGCTGTAATGACAAAAAAAATTTAAAAATTACAGCATTACTAAAAAATCAGTTTATACAAGAATCAAAATTGAAGTACTGGTACTCATCTTGGTCTCTAAAAATGGTATCGTGATTTGTTATCAAATAGTTGAAGTCTAATACAACAACTTACACGAGGAACATGCCTGGAAGATTTCAGACTTGTTTACATCATTCGCTATTAAACAACTGTCTCCAATATGACAAAAAAATTAAGTCCAGAGATTTGTATGTAGATCAACAGGGAAATATCTCGCCTATTAACTATTATTCAGCAAAGCATAAGAAATATTACATTGACTTTTAAAATGCTAATAATTTCCAGGATTTCTCCAGGAATATTAAGAAAAACTTTAACATTCCCTGATATTTTAAGGCTCTCACCATGGTATAAACTGATCTGATTAAGATTTTTTTTTCTCCACAATTTTAGTCACCTCTTTACAGTTATCTAAATAATCATGTGATGTGACATAAATTTTTTGTCCAAGTAAATCCTGTTTAAAATAGTGTGGGACACTTCTGTAACATGTCATATCACCTGCCCAAATGTGAATCTAGTCACACAAGGCAAATATATAAAATAAAGTTTATTGAAATTAGTAGTATTACATTAGTGTCGCAAATAAACACATTGAGTTCTTAAAACATTCTATATATTTAAATTTGAAACTTATATTAGATTACAGAAAAGATACTTTGAGGAGTCAGTACAAGGATTCAGTTATGGAAAATTTAAAAGGGTAGTCCAGAAAAACCTAAAGCCTATTTCTTTTTAATACACCACATTCTTACACACTCCAAGGTATAACTGACATGGAGAGGACACAAGAAACCAATCTCAGAACATTTGATATCATGTGATTAAGAAACAAAAGCATTTATTTTTCCTATAACTGCTTTATGGTACTGAAGATTTCTAAGTCCTCTGGTTTTTCTAGGACAGGATGGCCTATGAAGCTCCAAAGCCAAAAGAGAACAAACAAACAAAACTGACCGACTTCTCAAGAGTCCTCCAAAAAGCAACCCTCTGCAGAACGCCAAGGAACCAAACACACATGGGAGGAGATTCTACAAAAAAACCTACAAGAAATCATCAGGTCAGCATACGAAAAGAGTCCACACATCCACAGACCTGCCCTGTATGGGGCAAAAAAATAGCAGCCGGCTTTGTAGGTTCTTTGATTTGAATAATCAGAATGCATTCAAGCCAGCACGTTCAAAAACAAACGGATCATTCAAACAAAGAGAACTATTTCACACAGAGATCACACAACATTTTCCAACAGCACACAGCTGTATGCAAGAGGGGTTTTCTTCAGGAGGGAAAGTTTCAGAGCAGATAATATCCAGCTGGAGTGCTGACACAGGGTGACGACTCTAAACTTCAGCAAAGTTCTTCAGTTGAAAACTATAATTCCCAGCAGAAAAAGCACACAACTAATGATGTGCTTGTCCTGAGCTCTGAAAGACCAGGATGAAAAAAACTCATCCAATTAAAGCCTGTGTTCTTCAATGCCCTTCTCAGATAGAGAGCGAAATAAACGGCGTTGCAGAAGAGTAAAAGGAAGTGTGGTTGATCAATCCTCCTTGACATGGCAGCTGGAAGAACTTGTGCACAATGAACAGGCTTAGTCTTCGTCATCATTTTCATCAAATTCATCATCGTCATCATCATCATCCTCACCCATGTAGGAGACAGGAGTCTCGACCCGAGAGCCACTGTAGTGAGAGTCATTAGAACTAGAGGCCATTGTGCCATCAGCCCCACCGTCGCTGTCAGATAACCAGAAAGAGGGGAAAAAAAAAAAAAAGGAAAAAACACAATTTTCAGTTATTGGTAAATTGTTTCTTTAAATCAAAAAGCCAGACCAGTAAACTACAGATTCACTGATGTAACGGCCACCAGTATTTAACAGCCAATTATTGACCAAATTGAAACAAATCGACAAACCTTTTTTTTAAATCATGACAACTGCAAAATGAAAAACTGATGGTTTATTTATATAATTAGCACAATTTGTAAACTCAATCCAGAAATAATGATAGCCACAGAATGTAGAAGGGTTGGCACTTGGCACTCCCAAGAATATGTCATATTTAATTTTTAATCACTCAAATTTAGGAAAAACCGCCATTACAGAAGTGATGTGTGAAAGCGGCACTTACCTATACATGAGGTAAATTCATCCAAAACACTTTCAAACCAGCAAACTTTGACTTCTGAGACATTAGTATGGTATCCACTAAGGCTACATGATTTATTGAGTTAAGACTGAAATTGCAATATGGTCTTTCTCGATGACTAATGCCGAAAGTCTGCATTTAAAAACAGACAGCATTGAGTAGGCAAGCAGCACTATCTAGGCATCTGGATGGCATTATTAATTATCAATTATACCACGACAGAACTTAAAAAGTTGGGGGACCACCCCTGGAGTATCAAGTTTGAATCCAGGGCATGCTGAATGACTCCAGCCTGGCTTCCCAAGCAAACAATTAGCATATTTGCTAGAGTGGGTAGAGTCACATAGGTTACCTTCCACGTGGTCGCTATAAGGTGGTTCTCGATCTCGGTCAGGACGCGTGGCGAGTTGTGTGTGGATGTTGCAGTGAATAGCGTGAGCCTCCCACATGTGCTTGGTCTCTACGGTAAGGAGCTCAGCAAGCCACATAACGAGTGGACTGACAGTCTCAGAAGAGGAGACAACCGAGATCCATCCTCCGCCACCCAGATTGAGGCAAGTCACTGTGCCACCACGAGGAATCGGAGCACATTGGGAATTGGGTATGCCAAATTGGGGAGACTTAAAATGCCGTTTTTTTACCTTTGGTTAAAATTATTATTATTATTTTTTTTTTAGAAATATACAAATATTTTGTACCCCTCTGTTCATTTTTAAAACATAATTTCTGTGAAAACAGTGATCTGATGACAAAATAAGTGGCAAAATATTGGTATCGGTCAATAAGTATTTGTTAAAACCGATATCGGCCAAATATTTTCCATACAGTGTGCATCCCTATAGTAAACCTTAAGTTTGTAAGATATGAACCTCAAGAGATTATAACAATGGCATTTCCCACACAAGTACTTAAGAAATGTCAACAATACTTAACGCAGGGGTCGGGAACCTATGGCTCGTGAGCCACATGTGGCTCTTTGTTATAAATCAGGTGGCTCGACGGGTGTCTCATCCACCAAAACTAGGGCTGGGATAAACGATTATTTTTTAAACGATTAATCTAGCGATTCTTTTTTCGATGCATCGATTAATCTATCGATTCGTTTTTTCAGTCTGATTCGATTTCGATTCGATTAATCGACTTGTGACAACACTGGTAATACCGGTTTCATCGGGGGTGGGGGTGTATAAAATGTTAAAAAAAAAACATTTGCCAGGAGTTTGATTGACTGGCGATCTGATCAATCAATCATAATACTCCATTTTTGTCCGATAAAGTAGTCAGGAGAGAGAAGATTAACGTCGGTGGATTTGAATTTGAATAATGGATTGTAGGCTACTGTACTGACATCTTTCCGCGGTTAAAACAACAGTCCTTCTGATGTAGGCTACATTCATGTTTAGCCTATTTGATGCTATAAATTAACCAAGGAAAAGATGATCGGTTCACAAGCAGCTTTAACTGAGGCAATCTGTCACGACACATTAAAGAGCCACAAAATAGTAGGCCTATTTATGGTTTAATTTTCTTTGAATGACCAAATTTGAAAGTTAAGACTTTATTAAATGTTACCTGCTTGGTGCTGTCTGTCAGCGCGTTGTCAGTGTCCTCTATGTATTTTTCACGACATTCATAGCTATAAGCGCATTATTAATAGCTATAGCTGAAAACTTTAGGTGTCGACAACGTGCTATAGCCTACTCCAACATCGAGTGCAAAGTGGGGAGTTGAAAAAAACTTACGGTGCTCTGTCATCTGCAGCTGCAACCGGGTGGCGCCTCTTAAGGTGCTGGTGCATTGCCGTGGTGCTAGAATGGAAGGCCATCTCCATTTTGCAAAGACGACATATCACGGAATTGTTTCCTTTTAAATTAAAGAATTCCCATACTTTAGAGGAACGAGTGCATGCTGCCTTGCAATTCTGATAGTCTGAGGAGCCACTCGTGTTGCTACTACTTGCCGGCACCGCCATCTTTTTTTTGGGTCCGACGAATCGACGCGCATATTTTGCGTCGACGTATTTTTTGCGTCGACGTCATCGATGACGTCGACGCGTTGTCTCAGCCCTAACCAAATCATTTTTAAACAAACCTTTTAAACTTTCTAGAGAGACTTTTCCAACAGAAAGTGTGGGTGCAATTGGAAAGCTTGAAGTCAATGACACCGTTTTGATTTCCTTTCTCCCGAATTTTACAGCCTACTTCTAGTGAACAAGGTTTGAAATGAACACCCACCAAATGCAGATTTTTCATGCAGAGTATTTTGCTGATGTACCAGCCACTGTGGAAGGTGACCTGTAAGACTTCTTGGAGTGTTATTTTACAATAAATTAGACACAAAAACGCATGTTTGATTGGTTATATTTAGAAGACCAGAAGAAAGAAAAGCCACCAATGAGCGTCTGATTTGATGTGTGCGCTGAGTGCAATGAAAGCGCTTCTCCAAGACAAGCACATGCATAGAGTTCTGGGTCTTGTTTTCCAATAAATATTGATCTTAGATGTTAAGAGCATTTTCTCCGAGCAATTTTTATGAACGTTCATTATTTTTTATGTGCAACCAGGGTGTGATATAGCACCCACAAAATGTGACGAGACGCAATCCAGTTCACGAGCTCCTCTCCAAATGCATTTCATGCACAAGTAAGTTTGCTCATCGGCAAAAGGTGTCTCGGAGTGACCCATGACAAGAAATGCAGTTTGAAGAAACACACTTTATTATATTTTTAAGAACAGACAAAAGAAGTCAATGCTTGTGTCTGATTCACTGTTCAGAGGCGTGCAACAGGACCCTGCCTCGTGAAACCAGCGCACGTAAAGAGTTTTCTCCGTTTCATTCAACTGAAACCTGTTTGCAAGAATAATGTAGTCTATGAGAATACAAGTTAAGTTCACTCTTACACATTGTGAACACAACTTTGCAGGTTCAGTAATATATATACAGGTATATTTGTATTAAATAAATAAATTCTAAAGTAATTAAATCATAAGGAAATACAAGAAACCTTCACTTTGAACCTAAAATTGAGTTCTATTTTTTTTTTCCTTTAGGCAGCATTAACTATTACCAAAACGCAATACAAACACATTTGATAAGAACACAAATTTTTTGGGAACAATAATTTTTGGCTTATTTATTATGATTATCTTTACATTTACAATTGTCTTTAGTTCTTAAGTTGTATGCTAGTAATTTTTACCTGTTGCTGCATACGGATACTTGCGTAATAGCAAATGGAGCCGTTGGAGACGGTAAATGTTTGGATTTGGTGAGGTAGTTATATAGAGGATTTTTTTATCAGTTTGTTATTTGTATTGCTTTTTCGTTTCGTATAAAGTGCAATTTGAATTTAGAAATGTCTTTCGTGTTTCAATAAATTACTAAAAAATTCACAGACCTTGGGGATTGATCATATAATCGAATCTTGATATTTTAAATGCGATTATCATTAAAATGTTTTTACATGTCCCCCAGCCCAAAATGGAAGTTACATTTTTCATTAAGTAGTTTCATGAATTGTTTTTGAGTAGTCTATGGGCAATATAAACATTTTATTTTATTGAAAAACGTTGTTTTTTTTAAATGGTAAATTATTTGTTTGTGGTATGGCTCTGGTATGGTATCTGCATCAACCAAAAATTTAAAAATTGTCTCCTTAATGAAAAAAGGTTCCCGACCCCTTACTTAACAGAAGAGCTATATTTCGTATCAGTGGAGAAGAGAAACACCTCACTGAAATGTTCAGTAATACTTTAATTTCAACTCAACTAGCCTTGGTGGAAAACTACCTGGGAATGTCAATACTACCCAGCTAACATGACCAGTGGACAGTGGTTGGTGAATTGTGCAGGTATGTCTGGAAATGATCATGGTGAACATGATTCAATAGCTACTCTCTGTACCCATTTCATTAATGAACAACCCAGATGTGTGCAATAGAAACTCACCTCCCAATATGATAGCGACCTCCATTAGCAGATGGCGCCTCTGTCATGTAGACATTACTGATAGGCCCCTGTGCCATCTCTGCATGCAACAAAAAAAAACGAATAATGAAGTCTTTTTACTTTGTTCAGTACACTTTGACAAATCTTCTGTATCCTACAACACAACTAAAGAAACACATAAATACTGTACAGGGATATCAAAAGTACTGATACTTGGTACCAAGACAAAACTAAAATTAAAATGACATAAAATAAGGTAACAATACCAGTCTTTCAGCAGTATTGGTAATACCAAGTACCACCCCAATTTGTTACCCTCATAGACACTTGAATGTGTCTAGCATGCTAGCACCTTGCAGTAATACAGCTGTGAATGTGAAGAGAAAAATGCTCTTTGGCTTGGTGTGGTATTAGTGTAAACAGTTGGTTGTTACATCTTTAATGATTGTAAACAGTCGAAAAAATAAATAAATTCTGAGGTGTCAAAAATACCAGATCTGTGCATCAGACCTGCACAAAAGACCTGCTGTCTATTATGTTATTAATATTAATCAAACAACAATATTGCAAGAAAAAGAAAACCCACTGCTTTTGGCTGGATGACTTTAGCAGCTTTTTGTATCTTGTTGAGTATCATTAGGCCTAAATAGGGAACATTTTGCTTTCTATGTAAGACACGACCGCAACGGCAAGTAGACTGAAGTGTTACAGCTTGTTGAATTAGCCAAACAATTGTTTCATGTCCCAGTGCAACTACAAACATGTTGTGTCAATTATGCTGACATTTACCCTCTGTACAAGCAGGTGTAAAAACGCGAGACAAATAGATGGCAGCAGCAAGTTAACAGTTAACAGACAGCCTCTCCCAGCCAACAAATGCACAGCAATATGCTGATAACTATCAAAAAACAACTCATTAAAAAAAAAAGAAACTGGCATTTTCATGAGACTTCTTAAGGCCAGTTTATACTTTGAGTCGAACCTAAGCTGTAGGCTCCACATGTGGTTTGCATTTTTAGTTCTGCGATTTCACAGCCCAAGTGCTAAGTGTATTGAGAGAAAATGCCTTCAATTCTGAAATAATTATACATTTAATAAATAAACAAAAGCAATGTAATTCATGGATTCAAAAGTATATTTTTATTATTATTGTAGCATTAAATGCAGAGAGAAAATAAATCAGGCAAATACTGAATGATTGCTCGAATCACTTAAAAGAACTAATATTGTCGACAAACATTTTCGTTGTCTAATAACTAGTCTGATTTCATTTAACATATGACATCTTTTGAAACGCTAATGATGATGCGGGAGAACAGCACTTCAGCTTGCGCTTGATTGAGGAGAAGAAAGAGCAGCTCACAGACCAGACACATTCTAAAGCAGCATAAGATATTTAGACTTGCTTTTAGAGCAAATATCTTGAATAACAGTGTATTTTTTCTTTAATGCACTGGCAGAAGTATGAACAAGTGAAAAAATACCCTTATCAAAATACACTTATATTTAAGATACATTCTCTTAAAGCAAGTCTAAAAATCTTATATGTTGCTGCTCGGGTAAAAGTATCTTGTTTTAAGGATTTTTAGATGATGTTAAATGGAAAACACTTGATAAGAGGATTTTTTGCAGTGAAACTTGTAATTAATTAAACAATAAAAATCTAAGTATTTTTTCCCCTTAAATTCAGTGAATGTCATTTAGAAGTATTTTTAAAAGATGAATTTGTCCTCTTTATTGTTAGTAAGCATGTTTAATACAGCCTTTTAAGTCGGGACACAAGCTGAATAATCGGTTAAGTGCTAATGATTAATCGTTGCAATAAATCGGTCGAATAGTCAAATAATCGTTCTAATAATCTTTGGTAAGTCGATTATAAAAATAATCGTTAGTTGCAGCCCTACTGTGTACCATACCGATTAAAGATTACAAGGTCAAAAATATTTTCAAATATGCATGGATGGATCATTCACAATAAGACCAGTAACTAGGGCTGGGTGATATGGCCAAAAACATTATCACAATATTTATTTCCATTATCATTCGATATTAAATCACAAAATACATTTCATACCATTAACGGGGGCGGAAGTGCCTTCCAAATGTTTGTTAGACCTCAAGAATGAATTAAACATAACTTGTTTGTTTAAAAGTAAACTCCAGAGTATAAAGTGCACTTAGTTTAGGATTTAATCCTACATAGATGTGACCTCTTTTCGATTAAATTTCGCCAGTTTCATCATTATAAGAGGAAATACTTTCTTGCCTGTACAGTGCTATGGATCATAACAAAAAACACACACAAAAAAAAAACATTTAACTAGGCCCTCAGTGTTTCCTATATGAATTTTGTAGAGGTGCTGCACCACATCTGAATTACGATTGCCGCTCTTAGGATTTCACATGGTTAATTTAATAGTATTGACTAGGGCTGCACAATTAATCTAAATGAAATCGAAACCGCGATATGACCTTTTGCGATTATTAAATTGCAAAGGCTGCGATTTCATTAAATAAATATAGTCTGCTCCCTTCAAAATTTATTTGCGATGCTCTGTCCAGTCTATATTAAGTTAGAGCATTGTTACAGTGTTTTTAGAGCGGTTCTGTGCTCCACAACTCCCTCTCATGCTTAGAGTAACAGGAGTGCTCGGAGTTCGGTTCCGTTTGCTTACGTGCGCTAAACGCTTTATTTACACTAAACTGGCGCGTCCTGCGTGAAGCGTTTTTTATTATTAACTGCGGTAGCAGCATCTCCGTCTCCGCAAGGCACATGTATCATAATAATAACGCGGAATACAAGATTGGATATAATTAAAACATCTTTATTAAATGATTATTGAGCAAACAGCATTAACAGACACACCTGTAGAGTCCAGAAACATCTCTTCATTCTCCTGTCATTTGTTTACCTCACGAGAGTGTGTCGCCCTTATTACACTCCCCCCCCCGGAAACAAGTTAAAGCGGAACTAATATTAACAACATCCAACAAAATGAAAAGGAACGAACGTACATACATATAATAAATCTATATAAAATATTAAGTTACTATAATATAATGCAATGCTAAATTAAATATAATAAAATAATTAAATGGTGACAAACGAACCAATATTTTTCACTTTAAATTTAATTACACCAATGGGTTATCAGTTCAACTTCAGTTTGACATTAAGTCTCATTCTTTAGGACTATCTTATATACAGTAAATAATAGTTTGTATAAGCCCACTAGTTTTTAAGGCCTATAATAAAGAGTAACATTTATATTTTGTGTATACTGAATTATTCAATCAACATTATTTTTGACAGCAAAAACTAGGCAAAAACTATGGTTTTACCAAAAGAGAATGTAGTTAACAGTGACATTGAGCAGAAAGCTAACATATAACCAGTTTTGACAGCTGCTGATAAAAAGTTAAATGATCAGCATCGATTGATGAGATGAAAATTGGAGATCGGTGTCAGATGTTAAAATCCTGATTTGCGCATTCCTAATATTTAAGTTGACTGTGTTTCAAAACTAATGTTGATGAATAGTGGGCTGAGACCCTATCACAAAATGGACAAAAACAGGTACACGGTGGATGGTAACATTTGGATATGAAGGAGACTTTGTTTCACTGTTTATATATTTATTTGTTTGTGGTTTAACTGAAAAAAGGTCTCAGTTTGGTTCTTTTTAAGAAGGCTCAAATGTGAAATCCCCATAGCCTTTTTGCAGTTGAACATGTGGAAAATATTGTTCACAGGTTTAACTATCCTTGTGGGGACCTTTGGTCACATGGGTCAAACCCGTTTGAAAGCAGTACAGAATTGTCTGTTGCAAAACTCTGATGGTTCGGTGATGAAACTAGTTTTAAACAAACAGACCTCACATTCTAAACAGCACTCACAAAGAAAACATAAATTAGAAGGCTTTTCAATTCTGAAATCACAACACTTATAAAAATGTACCACGGATTTACTGCAGTAACACCATATGTACTGTATATGGTAGTTGTGGCAGAAAAAAACGTTCTAAATGTGTTTACACTGCTGTTTTTCATTACAAATAGAACTCATAGTTACTAACCGAGCCATGCACGGTTTTACCCATGGTTACCATGAACTATTTCAAATATCAATGATAAAACTATGGATACTATATGACTATGGTGCATTTTCATAATTATGGACGGAGCTATCAGTTTTCCATCTGTGTAAAATCTGTACTCTTTTAATGCTCTTATTGTCAGAAAATGTATGTTGTTTTGTTTACCTTCAGAAATTCCAAGACATGACTGTAGTTTAATTAGTTTAATTAGTAGGAGCTTGATAAATGGAATCTGTAAAGAAGACCCACCTTATTCACACTTATTATTGACTTATTCAGTCAGAATATTTCAATTTAGCCATATACAAATTAGGTGTTAATTGTTTTCCACAGATGTTACTGTTATTAATATCATAATTTTCATCTGCATCCCAACCTCAAAATCAGTGATGTACTGTCAAATGTGCATTTCAATGCAGATTACATTCAATATTATTTACATGGGTGCTAACAAAGTAGGTGCCACATTTTCAAAGGGCCCTTTGAGGGCACAAATAAACCCTGATGTGACCCAAGCTGAAATGGAGTTTGACACCCCTGTTTTAATCTATTCTTTGACCAACACACATTAACACGGGTCCAGCGTTGCAGGCTTGTGGACGCACGCACAACAGCACTGCTGCTGAAAAAAATCCTAGGGGAGAAACAGCAAGCATTTAACTATTTGCTGTGTTCAGTCGATAGTTGTATTGCATCATCAGTGTTATCTTGTTTGGTAACCAACAATATCATATTAACCAGATAGCTAGCGGCTACTGCGACTCATTGAAAAATCTGAATACGGTTTCAAAGACAGCAGGGCTGCCTACAAATAACAGGCCGATTTCAGGACTGCGATTCAGTTAGCTAGTTGTTTAACTTTGCCAAACTGCTTGTGTTTTTAGTGATACAAACCTGATCAAATCATCAAGATGTAGAGCATAGGCCAAGTATAAAAAACTAATCAATTTTAACATTGCTATCGAAAATTATTTTTTCCATATAAATATCAATATTGTTTTAATCGCCCAGCCCTACCAGTAACATGAATTAACTAAATAAATAGGGTCAGTTTTGATTTAATGTCAACTTAAACTCTTTGGGTTTATTTTGGAGGAACATTCCAGGAAGAACTTTGAACTGCACTAAACACAGAAGTGCTTCACAAGCCATGCGCGCTATGAGTGCATCAACAACAGAACGCTCATTCATTAAGGTGCGCTGCATATGCAGACGATACAATTACTTATTAAACATATCCTTTGTGATCCACAAAACTATTTTTTGGCTTCATAAGACTTTGAATATAATGCACAAGTCATATGGACTACTTTAATGTTGCTTTTATGCATCTTTAATGTCATATTTTCATCCTTTTATCTTCTCTCTTTCAACCAAAAATAGCAATTTATGCCATTTTGGCAGAAAGTTTTTAACTGCCAAAATTTCAGTGCATCCCAAATATATCGTATCGATTCATTAGACATGGATTAAACCATATGTATTACTTTTATGCTACCTTTAAGTCCTTTTTGGAGATTGAGAGTTTTGGACCTCACTGACTTGCATTGAATAGATAGAGACATCATACATCTATGAAAATATATTTGTTTGTGTTCTGTAAGAGAAAGTCATATGAGTTTAAGACAGTATAAGGGTGAGTAAATGATGAGAATTATTTTGGGGTAAACTATTCCTTTAACCTCTGAGCTCATGGCAAGTATGTCTAGAGTAGTTGCTAAAATGTTACTATGGTGATTTTGTATTGCACTAACCTGTGACATAGGGCTCCAGTGCTTTGGGCACCAAGCTCCTGGCAGTCTTCAGGTCCTCAGCAGAGCATTTGCCCACTTCCAGCCCACAGGCCATGCCCATGCGCTTCAATACCTCAATGTCATCGTGAATCTCAAACATACAGTCAAAGTTGAAGAGGTACTCAAACCTGTCCAGAAATACAGGCAATCAGAAAATAAGTGCAAAGCGGGGAGCAGGCTGACTGTCAAAGCCTATAGCTATATATAACAAAGCCTAAAGCCAGTGAAGTTTAATTCAGGGTTTGGCTTTGATCATACTTGTCATTAGAGATGCTGCAGTCAATTACTGTTTTCTTGCTGGTGTTGACGATGATAAATGGCAAATGAATTACTGAATTGGCAGGTGGAGGCCTTTTATTCTGTTGTTCTCTCTGGCGGTTCCTCTGTACAAGGTTCTTAAAGGCAATTTGCTGCAAATTGTTGAAACAATGCATTAACTTTCAAAACACTTCAAAAACATTCAAAAACAATTCTTACAACAAAGGACAATTCTTACCTGTAAAATTAGTTCTTGGAGTTGTGACTGTTTTTGTCTGATTCTCTCCAAACGTCTTTGCCTCTCCACCTTTAATAAAGTATACATTCAGTTTAAGCTGAAGCATTAGTAAAATCTCTACAAACCATCACTGAAATACAGGACCAGAACACCCACCTCTAGGTTCTGGCACTCCTGAGCAGAATTGGTGGGCAGGCCAATCCATTTGATCTCCTTTTTCTCTTTGGAGATGATGTTCATGGCCATCAGCACATTGAGTGCATCGTACACACGCCGTCGAATGTTCTTCTGGTCATACACATGCTGAAGGGACAAACGTGACAATTAAAGCACTACCCATTCAACTATATACATGAGTCTTTTCAGAGCAAATGTATACATTTGGAAAAATATCTAATATGTTTAAGATTCACCCAGCCATGTTCAGATTGGAGAACACTGGTATGCCACAATGGAAAGAAGTTTAAAGAGTTGCACTTCTACATTAATTACAAAGCTCTGGATCAATGTCTTGCCAGAGGAAGAGGCTTACCGCATCATTAGGGGATATGAGATTATCACCAGAGCTGAACTCAGCTACAAGTTCATCTGCAACCTCATTGTAGGTTGTGACGCCCTTCCGCTGGACCTTCTCACAAACCTTCATGGAAAAATGCCTGAGGCCTTTCCCGTTCTTTTCCCCCTTCTTACACCTCTTTCTGAAGAAAAGGAGAACAAATAACAAATTATTGCTCAATATTTAACATATTACAATTGTTATAAAAATGCATTGCTGCAGTTTTGTAGGCATTTCCTGAAGTACTATAGTTGAAACAATGTACGGTGATTATACCAAAATGTTAATATAATGGTATGAAACGATTACCTATTCATGTACTATGCTATTTCCACAAGGTACTTGCCAAAAAACATGGTAAAACTTAACATTTTTATGCAAGTAGTTACAAGACATTCTTATGAAAGCTTAAAGTCCAATTCTAGAGTTAATTTTGAGAAGAATAAACAAACAAACACCAAAAGCATTCAAAGAACGTACAGAAAAATCACTTCATTCCACTGAATCTATATTAGAAAGAGAAACACATGTCTCATTCCAGGTTGTAAAGTAGTCTGCTGAAGTCAGGCTTACCCTGAGGACCATGGTGAGGCTTCTGATGGTTGACTCGGGGTGATAAACTGAGAGCTGGGTGTGTGCGGGCTGTTCATTAGGATCACATTGGAGCCACTGGGCCTCTGAGGTGTGCTTATGAGCTGTGATAGAGATATGCTGCGTTTTAGAATATAGATGTGTACGAGTAAATGATTAATAGAGTACTCGTTCAGCTTTAAATGTTCTACTAGTAAAAACGCCACTCAAATGTTACAATTTGATTATCATTTGTGCCTTTGCCTGCCGTAGGTACCAATAAATCTGCTTCTCTTACCTAAATCTTGCCATTACAACTCAATGTATTGGTTAAAACTGTGGATGTATGACATTGTTAAATTAATAGTTTACCCAAAGAAAATCGTCATAATTTTTAGTAGGGCTGAGAAATGTAACGCATTAATTTGACGCATGCCCCGCGCATAATCAACAGGAGCGGATTTACTGTACGGAGAATGTTGACTTTACCAACAAGCAGTGAGCCAGGTGTGGGAGAGATACGGGCAAGCTGTCATATCTCTTTGCATTGCCTGAAAACACTTAATAACTATGTCATCTGAACCAGTGTCAAATACAAAACCCAGCGTGTGAACGATAGACTGAACGGCAACCAGAGTAAATAATAGTTTTGAGAATTTAAACTTTAGCAAATAAAACTTTAGCATTACATTTTTTTATATCTGTACGTAAAGTGTCTAATAATGCATTAGCAACACTTAAATTTCTCTTGCCAATAAAGCTTGATATGAATTTAATCTGACATTTCGATACATATACTTGTTTCCAAGATTTATACCTGTAAAAATGTGTCTTTATCCACAAAACACTGAATATTTTATCATGTTTATATTTAAAACATTTCAATAAATTAATTCTTGCGAGTTCTTTGACAGTATTAAGTAAACATATTTATGATTATATTTTAATGTTTGTTTTAATGTACCACGATTAATCACCGAAAACGGAGCGATTAATTAGTTTAAAATATTTAACCGTTTTACGGCCCTAATTTAAAGTGATTGTTTTGCTTAAAGGTGCTGTAAGTGATATTTTTCATGGAAAAGTATTAATTGTTTTTACTACTCCCTGAAAGATTACTGAAATAATTGTCGTGAGATAGGTCACCGGTCTCGGTGACAGCTTTAGACTCTGTAAACAGCAAACAAACATGTGTCAACGGACAATGATGCTATCTGCCTGTCAATCATTTTCCACATTCTCATTGTATTGTAGTTGCAGCGAAATATTGAGGCATAATGCCTTTTTTATGCCATGTTGCTCATTACAGTTGTCAGTTGAGAGCGCTGTTTTTACAAAACCGATTTAAACCACATTCAAACTTAAATCCTTGAAAAAGGAAATCTGTTTCAACTATCAGATTCAACTAAGTAGTTTTAAGCATTATTTAGTTATAAAACAACGACAGACAGCTTTGTAAAAAACATATTTTCTCTTTCTACTACTGTAGTAATTTATTAGTAAATATTTAAAAAACAAGTCCTTACATTTCAGAAATTGTATGTACAATAATTTATAATTCGGCATCATTAATATGTTTTATGTATATAATGCTGTTATATCCTCTATCAGCCCACCTGCTCTCTACATATCATATAAGCCATCGAAAATCCATGTTGGTCAACAACTACTCAACATGTTAAATGTCCGTGCAATACCTACCATATGTGGTGCTATGTTCACGTTGGAATGGCCCAGTGTTTTTGGCAACAGCTGTTTTCCGACTGCCACTGACTGTGGATGCACCGTTACTAAAGACAACACACCTGCAGGAGCAGTATTAAGATAATTCAGAAGTATATCCCAAGGTCAAGCAGGTGCGTTGCAAATCATTAGCGAAAGGTCAAACATCCTTGTGCATTGCTTATCTACACATATACAGCTGCTGATGCTGTGCACTTGCAGTGATGGCAGAAACCTTGCAAATTGTATTTAATTTGTTTTATAATGTGCTATATCATGTGACGACTACACACAAACAAAGCCCACATTAATTTAGATTACTGGCCAATTGTCTAACAGTTCAGAAACTTCAAATGCTTCTCTTACCTTTGCCAGGGCTCAAGTTCTGATCAATGAAAACCTTCAGCTCCCCATTGGCCTCAATCAGACCAGCCTGTGGAGAACAGCATGACCATCAACTCATTGATTTACACTCTATTTTCAGTCAATTACATCTAATAAACTTACGGTATGTGTCCACTGGTGCATGGCAGGCGAAGTGAAACAGGCGTTTTCAATTCATTCCAATGGGAATCGAGCTCGCAAGTGTGGCACTCGGCTTCCATAGGAATTAATTGAAATGCCTGCTCAACTCCAATAAAAATGCTCCACTGGACATGTACGGTCAGAGCATACTCACATCTTTGGCCATGATCCCTGGGGCTGAGTAGATGCTTGGTCTAGCTGAAAAACCTGAGCCAAAATTCCACAACAAAATGTCTCTGCAACAGAAATGAAAATGGGTTTGGCACAAAAGCAGGGATGCTTTTAGACTGTAACCAAGGTTACAACACAAATCATTGTTCCATATAGAAAAACTGACTAAGAAAAGTTTAATTTGCAGCAACCACCAGAGGCCACACTACACTTTCCAAAGGATGCAATGACAGATTTGAAAAAAGTGGTTTCGGGAGATTTTGCATTAAAGCCAGAAGCTTCCAGAGTTCAGACTGCTTTGGCTGGTCTCTATAGTTGGCTTAAGTTTTACCATCATGTCTTTCCTTTATCCCCCGACAAGCAGTATGGGACTAGATGCTATTAAAAATGGCAAGTGTTTACAATCGTGCAAAAGAAACACGTTTTACTGATGCACATTACAAATGGTGCAAATTAAAATTTTGGTTGGGTGTCTGAAAACCTAGTATTAAGTTGCCCAGGCAATATTTTTTGTGCATCACAGGCGGTTGATTCTCACAATACCCGTCAAAGAAATGTCCCAGTCAAATTTTACTCAAATCAAAAGAATCACATAAGAAATTATATTTTGCATATAAAAAATTAAACCTAATTTTAAGGGCATTCAGATTTTTTATATTTTCATGACAGTTATGCACGTTTTCACTTCAAATTTACTTTAATGCAATGCGAAAATGTCAACATGAAACTCATTTCTGCAAAGTGAAAAATTATCTATTATTTAATTGTAAAGCAAATACATAATAGCACTCCCTCTGAACCAGTGGCTTAGTCACAGGTGTGCAAATGCCCCCCAAAACACCAGCTTGCACACCTAAATGAACCAAGTGTTTTTTATTTCTTTTTTTACTATAAATCTCCACTTTCACATTCTTAGTTTTTTTCATTTTTGGCAATTCATATTCTTCGTGCATATCGCCACCTACTGGGCAGGGAGGAGAAATCATAGTAAGAAAGGATTAATATTGATCTGTTTCTCACCCACACTCTTCATATTGCTACTGAGGACATGGATTTAACAACTGGAGACATATGCACTACTTTTATGATGCTTTTATGTCCTTATTGGACCACCATTCACTATCATTGTATGGACCTACAAAGCTGAGAAATCCTTCTAAAAGTCTGCTTTTGTGTTCAGCGTAAGTTAGTTAAGTTATACACATCTGGGATGGCATGAGGGTGAGTAAATAATGAGAGATTGTTTTGGGGAGAACTATCCCTTTAAGCATCATGAAAATAATGTTACAATGCAAAATAAAATAAAAAACTTAACGTTCCTTAACGTAGGCTTCATTTTCTTTATGCAAAATAAAATTTCATGTTGTCTTTCTATTGACTAAGGGTTAGGTGAATTTCTTTACATGTTTTGTAGAATCACCCATGCGTGTTCGGAAAATAGGGAACACGACAATAATGCCAAAAATTGCTGTCTAACTGGGCACTGGGTTTTGAGTCACAGCCACAGTTGATGAAAACGAGGCCCGCCGATTTGCTTCTAACACTCAGCCAGCTTATATTACCAGACAAAGAGCTGGTTCCTTCCATCTCTTAAACAAAATGTCCCTCACATGCATTTAAAAACGTAGATATGCAACAGTTCCTTTCGTTTTAAGTAACTTTTTCTGCAAAAGCAAACGGTCCTTAATTACAATATCAATCCTAGATCAACTACCCAAGTTCTTATAAGCATGTAAACATTTAAAGCAGAACGATCCGGTTGGATCGGTTTTATTAGTTTATGGCGGGACTTTATTTTTGCAAGCATAATGCACACAATCGGACATGTGTGTACTAGAATAAAGCGTGTTAGCCCAGTTAGCTAGCTGCCTTTCAAACACGTTTTGTAGCTAAACACTTAAATGCGACAAAAACGCTCCCGTTCTGTTTCAATGAGACCATATCGAGTCTTGTGCATGTGCACGCATCGTTTTGCGAACGGATCAGACTTAATGGCCATTTATAAATGAAGTGTGTAAACTTTCCTATGAACTTACAGTCTTGAAGCCCTTCTTTAGGTGCTGTTTTTGTTGGCATAGCCAGTTAGCAGGAGGACAGAGGAAGAGGAGGTCTGAACCCCATATCTCAAACAGGAAACAAAGACAAATCAAATAATTTCAAGAATAAAAATCCATGTGCAATGAGTGATCATGATGCTTCTTTACGGAGCATACACTTAGGAACTGTTTGGTTTTAAGGTCATGGCACTCATAAAACCCAAAATGGATGCGGATGTATTAAGCATGCACATAATGCATGGCAGCTGTGGTTGAAAATATCATATTTGGCTTCAAGCAGGGATTTAAAATCATCCATATATTTGATCAAGAGTCTCTGCACATAAAATTAAATAAAGTAACACGTAACAAGATATATGAAAACGGATCTCGTTCAACATAGTAACACAGCTGACAGTAACAACACTATTCTGCATGAGAACAGGATCTTTAACTTCATTACAACTTCGCTTTTATTTATACTGCTGAAAATAGTTCAAATGGGGGGAATAAATGTGTACTAACTGAATCGAACTAATACAACTAGTATAAATGGTTTTGGTTTAATGCCTGGCAGCCATTTTACATGGAAGCTAAAGCAAAGCAACATGCAGTGATGCTTTACTAGCCTGCTAGCTCAAGTGACAGCTCCTAGTTATATCTAGTTATTTTCTCATTCATAAACTATTTACGGTTATGGCATGTAAACAACGGCCTTTTAATTTAGCACAGTATTAAGTATTTTAAGGGAGAAATTGACTAAAGCGGTTTAAAGCTAGCAAACCGGAGAGCTCGTGAGCTAGCTTCCACTCAAAACGAGGTCATCTCAAGAGCTTCAAAATGACCAATGTGGAATGTACATTAATTAAAAGATTATTTACTACATGCTCAGTATTCCATAGCATCGTGGTCGGGCTTTTGCGTGCATTATCCAACAATCATTAAAGATCAGTGAGGATTTACCATCACACTGCACTGACAGAAGCACTTGCCACAGGTTAGCTTGCTAGCTAACACAAGCCATTTAGAACAGTCAATTTGAGAATTTCACATAAATGAAAATTAATCTGGAATGATGGTTAACGGACAAACGATTCTAGATTACAGATCTATAATCATATGCAGATCCAGGTTGAGGTTATTGTCTAGTCTGCAAGTAAAAATACTAAAAACATTTGTCAAAATATCTCTGCAGTTACACTCGCATATGAATGGCAGTACTTCTTTGTATTAATGAATTATAGATACGGAAAATATCAGCCTATGCCGAATACGTGGGCTGTAAACCCCCTGGTCTCACTCACGGTCGATTGCATCCGCGTCTTGGCGTCCGCCTTCAACTGTCTATATCTAAATCAATAGGAGCTCAAACAGTCGAAATTGCTCCCTCTCTGGTTCTGTCAAACTGAGCTTGGCGGTGTCTACACCACGAGAAATCCGATTGGACAGCAATGAGGATGACGTCGCACAAGAGTAGCGAGGAATGCACACCCATATTAAAATCTGATTGGACGGTGATGTACGATGCGTCAGGTCGAGATCTTCTCATTGGTTAATTTCTCTGGATCCCTCCCGCAATATGTGTGGGGCGGAGCGTGCGTAGGAATGGACGTAAATTATAAACTGGAAAACACACGAATAAAGGCAAATGCAAAATGTGCCTACAAAGACCAAATAACGTTTTATCAAAATGGTCAATGTCTTTTTATTTCAATTATATTCTATGTTAGCGACATTCAAAAGTTTAGTAACCACTCAAGAAAGGCTTTCAGTGCCTACACTGAATCAAACTGAATCAAAATCATATCAAATTTGAACATAAATTTGGAGTGACGTGCATATTTACAGGGAAAACGGAGGGGATGGTAAAATTAAATCAGAATTGAAATGAATAGCCTAAAGAAAATAAAACATTAAACTTAAAGTGGATTAATTGGGAAGAAAAAAATGTCACCCACTGAGGTTAAGATTCTGAAAGTGAAAATCGACTGTACAAGTTGAAATGCGTCATGGCTCAGTTTATGTAACACTTGGAAAAGCAGGTTATTTGAGCTACAACCATTTGTGAAAGATGCACATAACTGAATAATAGGTAAAACAAATAATACAGAAAGTCTGCAAACTAAGTAATGTGAAAAACTGAATTTTTTGTTGGCAATTAATGTCATACAGTGAGGTTGAAGGAACATTCCAGGTTCGATAGAAATTAAGCTCAGTCGACAGCATTTGACATAATATTGAATACAACAAACATTTTGACTTGCCCCTCCTTTTCTGTAAAAAAAGCAAAAATCTAGGTTCCCGCGAGCATTGGATGAAATTCAATTACAAAGTAATTAGTTACTGTAATCTAATTACTTTTTAGTTAACTTTTTTTTTTAATGCATTACATATTGTTTATGCGGTGGCAAGAAGGTCCCTGGTTTGAGTACTGGCTCACCCATTGCTTTTCTGTGTGGAGTTTGCATGCCCTGTATTTGCATGGGTTTCCAAAGTCCAAATAACATGCAGATTAAATGAATTGGAAACTCTAAAATTCTCCATAGCTAAAAATGTGTATATGTCTGTGTGTATGATGGACTGGCCATGTCCAGGGTGGTTCTCAGCCTTTGGCACAAGACAGCTGGGATAGCCTCCAGCACTACCAGCATATGACAAGCAGCTATATAAGATAAATGGATATGAATTATGTGAAGGAGAGTGTATGCTGAGTGAGTGTGTAACAATGAACTAGGTACAAATATTGTCATAATTTTGAATTTGTTGAGTGGAAAAGTGTTTTAGAAAGTAACTTAAAAGTAAACAAATAGTAATGTGATACATTTTTCAATTAAGTAATTTTTTGAGTAATCTGATTACAATTGTAAATATGTAATTTGTAGTGGTTTTTTTTAAGTAAACACTCTCAGTGAGTGAAAAGGGGCCAATCCATAAACATTAAAATACTCACTGTTTCAAAATGATAGCCACAAGACGTAAACAATATGAGTGTAAACATGATTTTAGTGTGATAAAATCTCTTACTAACCTTTTCTGCATAAAGATATAGACAATTTTACAACTTTGTTGCCATGACGATTTAATGTCAACAAACCCTAAAATGACAGTAAAAATTAAGATTTAAACAACTTTGCAGCTCAAATAATACACCAATTTTAAAAGAAGAATGAATGCAAGTACTTTTATAAAATTATAAGCGTCACATTTCTTTTTAACCCTCCAAAAAATGCCCCAGTCACTTC
Organism: Xyrauchen texanus; assembly: GCF_025860055.1. Classification (NCBI taxonomy): domain Eukaryota; kingdom Metazoa; phylum Chordata; class Actinopteri; order Cypriniformes; family Catostomidae; genus Xyrauchen; species Xyrauchen texanus. The sequence goes on along the minus strand of NC_068289.1, from coordinate 32,493,820 downwards.
CATTAGAAGTGCCTCACTGTAACTTTGATTTTTGCTTTTTTTAATGAAAAGGAGTGATGAGTCTAATTTTTTATTTTGTATGTGAAATCAACAGTATGCCAAAAATGCTGTCGATTGAGTTTAAAATGTATTAAACAGGGATTATTCTGGAGTGGTGGTGGCGTATTGGGCTAATGCACACAACTGTTAATCGGAAGGTCCTTGGTTCGATCCCCACAGCCATCACCATTGTGTCCTTGAGCAAGGCACTTAACTCCAGGTTGCTCCGGGGGGATTGTCCCTGTAATAAGTGCACTGTAAGTCGCTTTGGATAAAAGTGTCTGCCAAATGCATAAATGTAAATGTAAAGATTCTGAAAGTGAAAATCGTCTGTATAATAAGCTGAAACGTGTCATGAGGTTGCTTTTTTCCGGAACCTGTTTATCTGTGAGAATGATGCCACCACAGACAGGACATACACTGTATGTTTAATAAAGATAACAGAATGAAAATTAGTTCAAAAAAGGGTGTCACCATTTTCATGCTACTAACATTCTCAGGATTTTGGGTGGGCAAAAGCATATTTGAAGATGTTATCTAGGTTTAAAAAAAAATTAATTAATAAAGATGGTTTTCCCAATGGGCCTACAGATGACAGTCTCAAGATAAAATATCTAATCCAGAACATTTCCTAAAACATTCAACCAATATATTAGATGACTGAAACGTTAATTTGAACGATACATTACTGTATATAGCATAAATCTGGAAGGTCAGCATGCTTTTGGAACACACATTGTGTTTGTGTTTATTTACAAGATTTTATGAAACACTTAGAAAAGTAGGTCATTTGAGCTATAATCATGTGTGACATATGAACAGAACTGAATTATAGCTATTACAAATAATACAGAAAGTCTAAAAAGTAAGTAACATGTAAAACACACTATAAATCAGTTTGGTTTGCTTTTTTTCACACTAAACTTCCAACAATCTTATCCACTCAAAGGTTTAGCCATAGTGCAGTGGTCAGCTGAAGTTGCTCAAAAGTAGGTCATAACCAGCATTACATTATGCTTGCAGAGCCTTTAGATTTTGCACTGGAGATGACAGTAGCGGAAAGAAAGAATTGTTGATCCAAATTATTGGAAACAAAATTCGTAATCCATTCTTTACAATTATTTTTATTGGATTTGATGTTATATACTTGTGCAATCATAACATTTCCCTCTTAGTCCTTCAGTGTTGTGAACTACTTATACAGGCTACTTTTTTAACTTCTGATGAAAAGTTCAAAAGCTGGGTCATCAATTGCATCATGCTGTATTAACATGTGTGCAGTGAGATTACAATAACGAGACAGACCCTTGTTACATTGAAATACAAAATGCACGTATAAAAACTACAACTCCCAAAATCAGAGTGTTTCACCGCGCAGACGCGCTGGTGTTCTAGCGCATTCCCTTCATGCCTAAGCGCATGCGCAGTCGTACATGGGAGCACTGGGTATCAATTTGGCCAAACAGCGGGTGATAAAATGGTAGGTGAAATAGAAATAAAAGGTGAAATAGAAATAAAACAATTGCTATGGTTTTCTGCTTCTGTGTTCGACTGAGAAGATCTGGCAAACGTAGATATTAAGCTGCTTGTACGAGTTGTCGGCTGCGCGTGTCGCACCGATAACGAGCAGAATTGTGTATGTTTGTAGGGGCAGGAAGGTCAGTTGTTGATATTTGAGGCAGCTCATCATGTACTTTTCCCTTTTATGGTGCCCTTGAATCCTATTGTATATAATGCATAATACATTAGAAATATGAACATTATTTTGTGATATAGCAAGTAGTTTCGATTATAGCATGCATGCATTGTGCATTGCATTGGTTTATAAGATCCCCAAGTTCCTTTTTTAAAAAGCTCAAAAACATACTTAAATACGGTTATCTGAAATGTCATGACTTTTCCTAATTCTAAAAGACTGATTATTAACAAGATTATGTTAAAAGAAACTTGATGACACGTTTAAAAGGGCCCCTTCCTGGGTTTATGGGATCACAGGTATAGCCTAAAACATGAATAAATGCAATTAAATTACTTGCATTTTTAAATGACTATTATTGCATGGGGGTCTCTGGGACACCAAACTACTTGCAAGTCAATGTCAACAGAACATAAGGGTTAAATTACATCCATGCCATTCCATGAAATGTCAGACTTTTAGCCCTGCCCTTATAACCCAACCCCTAATAGTAGCCTGGTTATTTTCCAGGTTGTAATGTCCTTTAAGCAGGTCTTGAGAGCGCTATGAAACTTTTTTGCACATTGGCATTCTGATACAATTTGTTGTGATGGCCTGTTCAAAACAGTTCTTGTGAAATTGAGTAAAAACAGCTTACTGTGCATCGATGGAAATAACTGTCTGGTAACATGGTTGTTTTGCACTGGCTGCCTGAGCTTGCCATCTCATATTACATGCCAGGCACAAGTGGCCTCACATGCTATATGCTTCAGTCGTTCAGTCAAAGCTTGCTATAACTGGTAGAATGCCCTTTTAAACTGGTCTGTTCTTTTTGTTCAACGTTTTTTTTACTATTCTTCCCGTAGTCAGCTTTTGTCTGCTTGTGTCTGAATGTGCGCAATTTTTTATCTGTGTATGATTGTTTGTGTCTCTTTCTGTTTGTACACATTGCTGAGTTTATTTCTCTATCTGTCAGAGTTCATGTCTGAGGAAATATCTGTTGTGTTCACGCAGCATAAATTAAAATCCTCACAAAAGGACAAGGTACGGCAGTTCATGTCATTCACTCAAGCCGGGGAGAAGACAGCTGTATACTGCCTGACTCAAAATGACTGGAAACTAGAGGTGGCCACTGACAACTACTTTCAGAACCCAGATTTGTACCACAAGGAATCCATGAAAAGCTCAGTGGACCGAAAAAAGCTGGATCAGCTCTACAACCGATATAAAGGTAAGTTTTTTTCATATTCTGATATGTATTACTGTATTTGTATTGCTGTGTTTAAAGATGCATTGAGTAATTTTTTAATCATTAAAAAAACACCCTTAAACGAATAGTACTTTTGACAAATGTGATTTAAAATGATGTACACTCACATGAGATGAAGATTTCAGTTATATCAGAGGCCTAGAAAAAGCTGTTTTATCTTTACAATTATTCATTTAGTAGGTGCTTTTATCCAAAGCAAATTGATAATTACAACATATGAAATTTATCCTAAGGCAGAAGTAGCATGAGA